>NC_041224.1:64089409-64090629 GCF_002837175.3 Physeter macrocephalus | reverse complement strand
GGGAGAGGCCACAGCAGTGAGAGGCCCGCGTACTGCAAAAGAAAAAAAAAAAAAAAAAAAAAAAAAAAAAAAAAAGGGGGGGGGGCACAAGGGTAGAAGACTAACCGTGGTTATCTCTTCAGAGAAGAAGAGGGGCGCCAAAGATAACCTTTTTTTTCTTTTTGCTGTAAACACTTCTGGGCTGTTTGAATTATTTTAACTTCTTAAATTTAAAAAAATACAAACTTTTCAGTGAACCCAAAGAGCAGGCTTCCATGAAAGCAGGGGGATGAGGGGGCTGCAGAGATGGGAGCAGTGGTCTAGAATGGGACCCCGGAGTATGTGATCTGTCTGTGGAATCACGAAGTACTGACTCTGAAGAGGAGCAGCTGGGGCCTGGTCACACCCTGCCATTGTTTATCGGGGAGGAAGTGGAAGCCCCGAGACTCGCTCTGCTTGGCAGCAGCAGGGCCAGAACCAGAACTAACCCTTCCTGATCTCCCAGCTCGGTGCTCTGTTTTCCATGCTGCTTCCTGAGCATTTGAGGCTTCAGAATTTCCTGCTGTCCCGCCCGGGCTCATTGCGAGTGTTCCCGTGCGATTGCTGGTGAGCAGGCTCTTTGCCAGACCCTGCTTCCCACACCTCAGTTCTTCCCAGCGCAGGGTGTGTGGGTGTTTGTAGAGGTGGCTGGCTTGTCCCCTGCCTATTTCCTGTTCTCTTCAGAGTGGCAACTTGGAGGCGGAAAACCACAATGATGGTCTCTATTTACATCCTTTAAATGACCCAGTGTCCCTCCTGTTTTGCCAGCTCTCACATCACTGCCTCCCCTGGTCCTTCCTCCTCAGAGATTGTTTAAGCAGCAGCCATGACTCTGTGTTGTCTTTATCAGCCCAAACCCACATGAGTCACTGAGAGCACTTAGGACGGGGCTTCTTCACCATGAGATTGGTGGTCAGGGGTGGAGGGATGAGCCTTTAAATTAAGGACATTGTTCTAGGGGAAAAATCCTTTCATTTTTGTCAGATCTTCAAAGGAGTCTGGGACCTTCCCCACTAAAAGACCATGGATTTAGAGACTGGAGTATAGGTGTGTTGTTTTTTTTTTTCCAGACAGTCAACATTGCTTTTTATTTATTTATTTATTTATTTATTTATATATTTTTTAACATCTTTATTGGAGTATAACTGTTTTACAATGGTGTGTTAGTTTCTGCTTTACAACAAAGTGAATCAGTTATACAT
>NC_041224.1:64084904-64088569 GCF_002837175.3 Physeter macrocephalus | reverse complement strand
ATGGAATCTAAGAAAAAAAAATGTCATGAAGAGATTAGTGGTAGGACAGGAACAAAACACAGACCTACTAGGTGTGTTTTAGAAAAACAAAAATATAATAACAACAGCAATTAGATGTTTTCTTGTCTTCTAAATAAGTTCAGATAAACCTGGTGTTTGTGCAGCCTCTCTCATCATCAGGACAGTGACCGTGGCAATTGCATATGAATAGTTGTTATTTCTCCTCCATTTGGTAGGCTGAGGTCCAGAGGATTCAGACTACAACTCAGGACTTTTGTCCTCTTTTGCATGCCCGCCTGGGTAGATGTGCACATGAGCTCTCCACACAATGATATTGGGGCTCTACAATGTGTGGGGTCAG
The DNA here is from genome assembly GCF_002837175.3 of Physeter macrocephalus. Classification (NCBI taxonomy): domain Eukaryota; kingdom Metazoa; phylum Chordata; class Mammalia; order Artiodactyla; family Physeteridae; genus Physeter; species Physeter macrocephalus. The sequence continues at coordinate 64,088,208 of NC_041224.1, read as the reverse complement.
GTGGGGATAAGGAGACAAGGGATGAGGCCGTGGTTTAAGGAGGGATATTCTTTTATAGTTTTCTTCACGCCTGCCTCTCAGTGAAGTCCTCCTTGGTCTTTGGGATTTGTAGAGATGGCCTGTCTGCTTAGAGAGCTTGGGATGGCCCTGCATATTCTGCTTTGAGCGTGCTCTCTGCCCTGAAAGTCTGGTTGTCCTCCTATGTTGTGGGGATGAGTCTTCAGGGTTTAGAATGGAGTTGTGAGTTGGCCTGTACCAGAATAGCCTCAAATTCTCTTCTGCCTCCAGGGTTTAAGCAGGTATTAGTGTGGGGCAACAGGGTATTTACAGGCAGGGGAAAGAATATGTTTGCTCATTATGGTGGGAAAGGGCCCCTGATTGGCTTGCTTCCTGGCCGGCCTGAAAGCCAAGATGCAGCCATGTGGTATAGTGATCAGGAGATTTGAGCAGGCTTCCGTGAGATGGTTCAAGGCTCCTGGGTTCCTTCTGCCTAGAGTTAGATAACATTTGGGATTACAGTTTGGTTCTGAATCCTCTCTCCCTGCTTTTTTTTTTTTTTTTTTTGCGCGGTATGCGGGCCTCTCACTGCTGTGGCCTCTCCCGTTGTGGAGCACAGGCTCCGGACGCGCAGGCCCAGCGGCCATGGCCCACGGGCCCAGCCGCTCCCCGGCATATGGGATCCTCCCGGACCGGGGCACGAACCCGCGTCCCCTGCATCGGCAGGCGGACTCCCAACCACTGCGCCACCAGGGAAGCCCCACCTCTCTCCCTGCTTTTTGCCAGACCATCCTACCCCTGACTTTATAGTTCCATAGGAAGTCATGGATGTTGTGGTGCCAGTGGGGATGAAAGTGGCGCCAGAAAAAGAATAAGAGAGTGGGAGTTCACTGAGGTTCAGGCTCGGAGCAGTACAATCAGAACCACCCTGAAGGTCACGGAGAAGAACCAGTGGGAGGGTGGGAAGAGACAGTACATTAGTGTTCTGATTTTGGCTTTTTTTTCTGCGTAGACTGGGATCTGTTGAACTATATTAGATAGTATGTTGTCTCCTACTGGATGGCTTTCCACTGTTGGGAAGAAGTCTGCCTTGGACAGAGAACCTGTTTGGGAAGAGGAAGGAAGGAAGCAGGATGGGCTGGTGGCCATGTGCCTTTGCTGGAGCGCCCGCTAGGTCATGTCAGGCCTCCTTTGCATAGAAGATCCTCCTGTCATCTGCTTCATCTGCTCACATTAGCCCCTGAGCTTTTACAAAGTTGGAAGCTTTCATCTGGAGCCCTCCAGAGCAGTGCTACTTCAAGTGCCAGTCTGCAATGAGATGAGAAGCATATGCACCAGAACGTAAAACTGTTCCCTTCAACAAGAAAACCTTGTTATGAAAAATTGTTAGGCCTAAACAGTGTGTTTGCTCTGACATAGTTGCCTCACATTCTGGAGTCATATAAGCTCCCTATCTGGTGACCCATCAGTAACACCGTTTGCAAATCAGCAGCTAATCTGCAGACCACACTTTGACTAGCAGTACTCTAGAGCCACCTTTAGTTCAGAAGCAGTTGTTGAGGTCTTGGAATCATGTGCTTGGCCTCTACAAGTCAGAAACAGAGAGCCCCGTTACAGAGAGCTGCTGCCAGGTCAGTCATACACGGGCCAGGCGGGTTACTGGGGAGAGCGGAGCACGACCGAAGTGACCAAGTTGAACAGATGACTAGGCAGTGCCAAGGGCAGATCCGTCCCCTCCCCCTTACCACAAGCACACAAGCTGAAGGGACCAGAGCCAGCAACCCTTCTGTAGGGCCTTAGTTTTGCCTGTTGTTTCTGGTGGCAGGTCAGCCTCACTGAGTTCATCCTGTCCTTGCAGGAAAATGGCATACGTCAGAGAAGAATTCGTTGGCTATCCTTGTTGTCACTCCTGGATGTGACCAGTTTCCTTCTTTGGAGTCTGTGGAGAATTGTAAGTACCACCTTGTTCCCTGTTCGAGAAGAGAAAGCACTTGTCTGGAGCTGTAACTCCAGATGGCCTGGCCTAAGTTGCAGATGCTACGCCTGGAGCCCTCCATGAGTGTGGGGACCAGGGCTCACCAAGTGCCCAGAGCCGTCAAAGGTGAATTTTTCCTACGCAGTCTAACCAGCATCTGACAGTTGGCTGTGAATATCACACTGGCTATTCACTGAGTCCCACAGGACACCTGCCTTCTGGACAGAATATAATCCCACTGGCATTTTAGGAACTTGTACACTTTGCTGATTTTCTCTAAGAGACCGTACCCTGGGAAGAGAAGGAGTTTTTGGCCATTTGAACCGAGATGAAGTCAAGGCGTTGGTTCTGTGGCTGCCACCCGTCTTCCCTGAGCAGCGGCATTTGGGGACGTCTCAGTCTGCAAAGCGAACATTCAGGTCTTGGCTTCTTCCTTACATTCCTGATGGAGTAGCTGAAGCTTGGAGACAAAGGGACAGGAGGGTGATTTCAAAGGCTCTGGGAACGTCGTAACCTGGACTCACCCCTCCAAGCATCCCTCTCCCCTTCATACTTGGAGCTAAAGCCTGGCAGGAATTATGTTTCCAGTGGGGAAACTGACCCACAGGGTGGGTGGTGCTTTGTAGAGGAATCTGTACCAGCCTGCCCCTCCTCACACACTGTCTTCCAGGGCCTCGGAGCCACTGGATGACCACCCTCCCACTCTGGCCCCAGGCCTGAGTGCAGCCTTGCTTGCTCAGGGAACGCCTCCTCTTTGAAAGAAAAAAAAATGTTATCTTTTTTTTTTTTTTTTGGCCATGGCATGCAGCATAAGGGATCTTAGTTCCCTGCGGATCAGACCCGTGCCCCCTGCAGTGGAAGTGTGGAATCTTAACCACTGGACCACCAGGGAAGTCCCTTGTTGTTATTTTTTGTTTTATAATATATTGCATTTATATTCCTAAATGAAAGAGAACTATCCATATATAACAGGGAAAAATCCACATGGATGACAGCTTATCTTTTTTTTAAATTTAATTTTATTTTTTTATACAGCAGATTCTTATTCATCTATTTTATACATATTAGTGTATATATGTCAATCCCAATCTTCCAGTTCATCCCACCACCACCATCCCCACTCCCTGCTTTCCCGCCTTGGTGTCCATACGTTTGTTCTCTACATCTGTGTCTCTATTTCTGCCTTGCAAACTGGTTCATCTCTACCATTTTTCTAGATTCCACATATATGTGTTAATATACGATATTTGTTTTTTCTCTTTCTGACTTACTTCACTCTGTATGACAGTCTCTAGGTCCATTCATGTCTCTACAAATGACCCAATTTCATTC
>NC_041224.1:64063938-64084737 GCF_002837175.3 Physeter macrocephalus | reverse complement strand
CCAGTAGTGGGATTGCTGGATCATATGGTAATTCTATTTTTAGTTTTTTAAGGAACCTCCCTACTGTTCTCTTGTTGTTATTTTCTAATCCAAGGATTTGCACAGAACATGTGATTGTAATCTGAGGGTAGAAATCCTTAACCAAATGGGGTCATTTCTGTCATTTCAGACACCCTGACCGTAAATGATGAGCAGTGTTTGCTCCTCTCAGAGACTGTCTGGGGCGCCCTCCGAGGTAATAAGATGGGGCTGACGCTGGGAGAGAGAGAAGGATGATGTGGGAAGGTCAGCCCTGATGGGGTAGGGGGCAGGACTGGGGGCCCAGCGAACATCCCTACCTTAGGAAGCTTGCTTTATGGACCAGTTGGAGTATTTCCCCAGCTCCCTGAAGGGAGTATTCTTACAGCTGTCTCCAGAAGTTGACAGGTGTCAGCCTGTGCAGGGGCAGCCACTCCCCTGGGCAGGTGCTCTGGGGAAGCAGGGGGCAGGCAGCTGGGGAGAGGGGCCCACTCTGCCACAAGCACTGCTTGTTCAGCTCTCCTTTCAGACACATGATTGGAAAGGTTCTTTAAAAACTAGATCAAAAGGAATAGATAAATGTCAAAAAAGAGGTAAAGAGTGGTAAAATATGTAGAACTCTATTATTTGGGGAGAAAATGAGGACTTTGCTAGCTAACGAGTGATAGGCCCCCCTGCCCTTCTTCTTGGCTTACTGAAAAGGTATTCGGTCCCTAGATACAGACTTAGCCAAACAACTCTACCACTTTTGGGAAAAGGTCTGCTGGTGAATGATGAGAGAAATTCTCACTGAACTCCAGACTTTGTTTTGGTTTGTCTTTGTTCCCTAGCTCCTCCTCCCCTCCCCTGTGTTTTGGAGAAACAGCATGCCAACTCCCCTTTCTACCTCTTGTAGCTTTTGTGTGGGTGTTAACTATTAGGCAGGTTAAGGTAGGGGAGATCTGGGACCCTGAGTGCTAGGCGTCAGAGTCAGACTGGAGAGAAGCCCAGATGGTACACTGGAAGTCTGCCTCCAATGAGCTACTGAGTGACCATGAAAGTCTCACAGATTCTTAAATTCTGAAAATTTAGGATTCTGGGAATCCTTCACAGGGCTTCTGCTGGATTTTCAGGAGTGAGGCCCCAGCTGTTGAGAACATCTAGTGCTCTGGACTCAGCATGCCTGCCCGTGGGCTTTGCTGGAATCTAGGAGTCTGTCCAGTCTTCTGGGACAGTTGCTGCCTGCCACACCTCAGCTCCCTATAGCTAGTTCTCTTCTCAGGCTCTAAAGAGGAAAAGTGGAGGCTTCTTTGTCTTCTAAGTCCAGCTGTGGACCCACAAGTTTCTGATCTCGTTGAGTTTATGAAACTCAAGTCAATGATCACATTCTCACAGTTCAGTCTGGGAGAAGTGAAGGGGCAGCAGATTGGGGGCCCCTTTTTCTCAGCTCCCTTAGCTCCTGATGGGTATTATCCATGGAAAGCTTTAACCCCTTGTGAGCTGGCTTGTCCCTGCATCTGTCCTCATGGGCACACATCTTGGCCTCTCTTCTTAATATCTTTGTAAATTCAAGGCTTAGGAAGTATAGATAAGAGGCATGTGGGTTAGTGTATTGCTAGGAGGGGCACGAAAACCCCTTACGCTGCCACCTCCCAAAATAAAATGCAGAGTAAAAATAGATACTGGCTTCCTACTCTCCCCTTTTCGTAACTGTTGAGAACCATCAAGCCTACACTAGATCCCCTCTCACTGTGTGCCCAAGCACTGTGCTGTGCCATGTGGGAACCTTCCAAATGGTTCCAACTCTTTACCCACCTCCCTAAGTCTTTACATCTGCCTCTGTACTTCCCTGCAGGTCTGGAGACTTTTAGCCAGCTTGTTTGGAGATCTCCTGAGGGCACGGTGAGTATGGGCCCTCAAAAAGGGCTCCTTTTAAATCTCTGGGGTTTGCTCCCAATGTTGAGAGTCCTGGAAATATCTTATTTTACCTTAAACAGAGTCCTAGTGGCTTGAGATGGCCCCAAAAAAGAGTATTCAAGGAGATATGGGTGGAAACTGGTTTGGTAGATTTTGCCAGTTGGGGTATAACTTAGTTCCCCTGAGTCATTGTTTAGCAATGACCTTGAGACCACACTGCTTTGAAGAAGATGTTAACAGTCAGTGAAAATCTGGAATGTGTGGGCTGAGTGGTATGTGGGACAGCTGTATTTGGCTGGCACGGGACAGTTGCTCTCTGGACAGGTACCTGCTTATGGTCATTGAGGTAGAGGTGTGCGGTGTTTGTGGAGACAGTTACCCTGCAGAACAGTCACAGGTTGGCTTTTCAGGGATCTTGGAAGACTTTTCTCATCCCCCTCCACCCCACTGGTGAATTTCCTTTGAATCTTAACATGTTCAGTGTTTGGTCCACACAGTTCTATATCAACAAGACGGAGATTGAGGACTTCCCCCGCTTCCCTCACCGGGGCTTGTTGTTGGATACGTCTCGCCATTACCTGCCACTGGCTAGCATCCTGGACACTCTGGTACCCAGGCCTTAAGGCCTTCTTTGCCCTCAGGGTTCTGGGGTAATGGGATAACAGATAGATCAGGTGCCGTATTCTTAAAGAGGTACAGAGAGAATGTGCATAACTTTATGAGCCCCCGGGAAAAATGTAAAAGATGACCTGCTCCAAGATTCAAAAAAATAACAAGAGTGATTTAAACCTACCCCACTGGCTACTGAGGACCAATATCCAGGCTATCTCCAGCGATGCAGGAAGTGGTTTGGGGAATTGACTTCTTTGACTGAGTAGAGCTAACTTTAGTTAGTACAAAGTCATAGGAAAGAGATGTTCAAAAGCCTTAGCTGGGGATGTTCCTAACTGTCTTGAATTTGATGGGCAGTCTTACCTGACAGTTGCTGATCTAGCTCACGTGTCTAACTTTTCCTTTGCTCTCCTGATGGAACCAAAGAAGTGGACACATCCACCAGTTTTGGCATCTGAAATTTATGGATTATGGGGCTACTAAATTCACAACAGACCTCAGTTTGGATAAACACTAGTCAGACAACCCAAAACAAATGGCAGGAGGAAATATTAGTTTTCAGGGTATTGTGGGGCTTTCTGAAGACCCCAGGGTACCACGGAGCTGCAGCCCTTCTCTCGATGTGACCATAACTCATCCCCCAAAGAGGAGATACTACTTCTGTCAGCCATCTTTGCATGTGCAGGGTCTTCCCCTTCCCTCCATGCCAGGCACAACCCAATGGGAAGGTTTGACAGGGAGAACCTGTGAACACTTAGCAGGAAGCTGGGCAGGTCGAGCCTGTTAAAGTGTGTGGAGCAGCCTGCCAAGCTTGGGGCTGAAGCCGGAGAAGTTTTGCTGAGTTAACAGTGCGTGCTCTGACCTACAGGATGTCATGGCGTACAATAAATTCAACGTGTTCCACTGGCATCTGGTCGATGACTCTTCCTTCCCATATGAGAGCTTCACTTTTCCAGACCTCACCAAAAAGGTATGCCTTAATTTCGCCCAGACCAAGTTGATGGCTTGAAGTCTGAACCTGGCTATGGTGCCCTGCTGGCAAGGACACCAGCTCTCCTCCTAACCAGCCAGTTTTAGGGACACACTGACATATAGGGGGTGGGCACTGGATTTGGAGTCAGGAGACCTGAGTTCAGGTCCAAACTACACCATTAATTTGCTCTGTGACCTTCAGGAGAGAATCTCTCCTGGTCCCATCTTCTTTTTATTTATCTATATTTGGTTAGCTGGGCATAATAACTACCTTATTCATCTCACTGGCATCACGGCACTGAGATAAGACAGTAGATGTGATAGCTTGTGGGAAATTATGATAAAGTTCCTTGAAGACAACCCCTGATACCAAAGGGCTGTTGGTAGATTTTCTGATATCCAGGGGGGTCCAGAAGGCATTTTGAGTATCCTTTCCTCTGCTAGCCTTTAGGAAATGAGATCCTGAATGGTGTTTTGTGCCTTTCAGGGGTCCTACAACCCTGCCACCCACATCTACACAGCACAGGATGTGAAGGAGGTGATTGAATATGCACGGCTGCGGGGTATCCGTGTGTTGGCAGAGTTCGACACTCCTGGCCACACTCTGTCATGGGGACCAGGTAAGAAAAATGTCTGGAGTTGGAGGGAGTCTACTGATTCTCCTCAATGGGACTTTAGGATATTGGCTCTTGGATGTAGCATGCCTCAGCCTTGGTCTCTGGAAGAATGTTTTCCATCAACTTTTTCCACTCGGAATTTAGATAGGCAGAATTTACTTTGGGCGAAGGAGGCTGCTTTTTACTATTAAAATATGGGCAGGGACTTCCCTGGTGGCGCAGTGGTTAAAAATCCGCCTGGCAGTCAGGGGGCACGGGTTCGAGCCCTGGTCCAGGAAGATCCCACATGCCGCAGAGCAACTAAGCCCATGCGCCACAACTACTGAGCCTGTGCCCTAGAGCCCGCAAGCCACAACTACTGAGCCTGCGAGCCACAACTACTGAAGCCCGTGCATCTAGAGCCTGTGCTCTGCAGCAAGAGAAGCCACCGTAATGAGAAGCCCATGCACCGCAACAAAGAGCAGCCCCTGCTCTCTGCAACTAGAGAAAGCCTGTGCACAGCAACAAAGAACCAATGCAGCCAAAAAAATAAATAAAAAGGGCAAATTCTTCTCAGACATCCTTGCCTCATGATGCCCTTGTAGGTTGTTGTGCCCTGGAGTGGAAGAAAGATTTTGCCAGTTTTGCTGGATCAGGCTCTCTGCTTTTCTGCCCATAGGCTACGTGAGGGCAGACTTTGGGACCAAGGGTGACCCCTGCTGGAAGAGTGTGTCAAGGCAGGAGTGTGTGTGTGACAGTTGTCTGTGTATGATTGTGGACATATTTGTATTTCTTTGATTGTCACTAAATGCTCATAATTACCAGTGTCTGTGAATGCCTGAGTGTTCCTATCTGTGTGCATGTAATGTCTGTGAACATGATTGTCATCATGTATATGACTGTATGTGGGGTCTGTGTATTTGTGACACTAGTGTGAGGTTCTCTATTGCCTTAGGTGTCCCTGGATTATTAACTCCTTGCTACTCTGGGTCTCACCCTTCTGGCACCTTTGGGCCGGTGAATCCCGCTCTCAACAATACCTATGAGTTCATGAGCACATTCTTCTTGGAGATCAGCTCTGTCTTCCCAGATTTTTATCTTCACCTTGGAGGAGATGAGGTTGATTTCACCTGCTGGTATGAGCCCTGTGACCTTCCCATCCTGGCCTGATGAACTGCCTACTTAGAGTAGAGGTTAGCCCGTGAGAAGCTGCCTGTCTCAGGTGTTCCTCATCTGTCTCCATCCTGATGGCTCAGGTCTTCGGCCTTTTCTCTCTCCACCTACAGAGAGGCCCTACCTGATTTTGGCAAGGCTGTGAATGTGAAACTCTCCTTTCCTCTTGTCATAGCCTCGAGATATTTACAGAAAAACCAGCTCTGGGCACAGAATTGTCTTGGAAAAATCAGGATAGAGAAAAACAATCCCTGCTTTTGACAGCTTAAAATAGTCTGGTTGAAGAGACAGGACACATATGGATTTGAGGCTAATATATGACAGTGTCTAGTTAGTACTATATTGTAAGCTTCCAACCCTCAGATCTGCTTAGCTCAAAAGAGGCTCAGGGGCTTCTTGGCAAAGTGGGCACTAGCGCTGGATCTGAGGAAAGAGTGGAGGAGGGAAAAAACAAAATGTAGACCTTGTGGGATAAGGGAGCTGCAGTGGGTGACAGACAGCAATGCTTGTATCCAACTGGAATAAAGAATAAATATTAAGGGAAAAGCAGACTATGCCCAGGGTGTGGGAGGTAAGAGACAGAAGCCAGAATCCAGTGTGCCGGAGCCCCAAGCCAAGACCTCAGAGCCACGTGTCATAGCCCAGAGAGATTGATATGTGTTATCTTTGAGGGTGAACTTGAAGCTCTTCAGATCCAGACTCAGCCTTTCTCAGCCTATGTCAGTGGCCCCCTTCATTTAGCTTTGTTTAGCCACACTTCCCAAATTTGTGGCCTCTTGAGATCCTCAGTCGATTGGTTTTTCAGGTGAAAAAAAGGAGTTGTGGGAGGCCAGGTGACACATCCCCAAGCTCTGGGCTTTGAGGATGTCAAAAGAATTAATCTTCATTTTCTTTTGGGATTCAGGAAGTCCAACCCAGATATCCAGGCCTTTATGAAGAAGAAAGGCTTTGGTGAGGACTTCAAGAAGCTGGAGTCCTTCTACATCCAGAAGTGAGGAAGGAGGGAGGGTGGGCAGGGTCCCTGGGGGTCAACTCCTGTGGAGTCCTCACTTTCCATAGCAGGACCAGGACCTGCTGGACCACTCTCTGGGCCCCTGAAGGGGTCCTTTGTCATGTCCTTTCGTTGGAGCGGTCGATTCCCAACTGGTCAGTCAGGAATGGGCCCCTAACCAGGCTCAGCCCCCAGGGCACTGGCACCTGTAGCACAGAGCCTGTCTGAACTGAGCAGACATTCTCTTTACTCTCTAGGCTGCTGGACATCGTCTCTGCCTACGGCAAGGGCTACGTGGTGTGGCAGGAGGTGTTTGATAATAAAGTAAAGGTGAGCCAGGGGCAGAGAGAAGGGGCCACCCTCGGTGCCTACCCGTGGTCTCCCATCCCTTCCCTGCTCCTGTGCGGGTACAGAGGTCTGAGCCCTGAGTGTGGGTGTCAGAGCCTCCATCTGTCTTCCCTCACTATGAACTGATCGAGTTATTTCTGCTGCTAGGTTACTTGGGATTCCTGAGACTGGCATGATGGGTGGGGTTTTCCTGCCTGTGTCATAGACTAGGATCTTCCAGGTCTGCAAGCAGGGCTACCTTCTCCTTCATTGTTGAGCAGTAAGATCCCAGCTTCCTGCCACGTCAGGGGCTCTGCAGGAACCTCGTCCCGTCCTCAGAAGCATTTGGAGATGCTTGGACATGGTAGCTCCTGATGAGTCTCCTGGGCCCCACTGCCTGTCTCCCTTAGCTCACAGCTGGTGTTACTATCTCAGTGTAGACAGGGAAGCTGCAGAAGGACTAGGGGAGAGGCAGCAGGGAGCTCTCCTAGGGCCTGTGGGGCCCTTGGCCTCTGCACTGGGCTAGAAGCTCAGTGGTTAGGGGTCTAGAGAAGTGCTTTGCTGCTGGGTAGCAGAGAGAGCACACACCCCTCGGCCTGGGCTGCTTGCGTAACTGTGGCCCGGGAATCTCCTACTGCCCTTTGACCTTTCATGACAGGTTCAGCCAGACACAGTCATCCAGGTATGGCGAGAAGAGATGCCTGTAAGGTACATGAAGGAGATGGAACTGGTCACCCGTGCCGGCTTCCGGGCCCTGCTCTCTGCCCCCTGGTACCTGAACCACATAACTTATGGCCCTGACTGGAAGAAGATCTACATGGTGGAGCCACTGGCATTTGAAGGTAAACAGGGAGCTCTCCTTGCTGCCAAAGGCGGCTGAGTGGGGTACAGGGCGGGAGGCAGGAGATTCTGGGCTGGACATTGCAGGTCAAGAGACGAAACAACCTATCTGAGGAGAGGGCCACGTTGGGAAGGTGGTAGAGGCCTGTGGTTGCTTGTTTTCCCTCAGGTAGCCCTGAGCAGAACGCTCTGGTGATCGGCGGAGAGGCCTGTATGTGGGGAGAGTATGTGGACAGCACGAACCTGGTCCCCAGGCTCTGGTAAGGGCTTCCTGGGGACGTGGAGGGTTGGGCCTGCGGGCGTGGGTTCTCCCTTACAGGCTCAATCCCGTCCAGCCTCCCCCAGCCAAGCACCCTCCTTTCAGGCCTGGGAGAAAAGGGGCATCGCAGTGTTGCCCCTGTTTGTATGTAAGTCGCCTCCCGCCTGACTTGCATATTTGCTCCTCCAGCCCATTAGGTGTGTCGGATGGAGACTGTTGTCCCCATTTCACAGATAGAGATAAGGAGTCCTGGAGAACACATTGAAAGAAGGTTGCTTTCGGGATGGCTTGCTCAGGATCCAACCCTAAAGTGCATGGCCCTGTGATAAGACTCCTCTCTGCTGTCTCCTCAGAGGCTGCAGCCCCTCACCAAGTCTGGTTGGGTGTGTAGAGTTTATATTTTGAGAACAGCTGCTGCGGCCACTGTCAGTAACTGTTCACGATGCCTTTAAGACGTACTCTGGTTCCCATGTGTTTGGGAGAGGAGGAGATGGGATCACGATCCCCATTTTACTGAAGATGGAGCTGGGCCCTAGAAGTCCCTGTGAGCCCTCCAGCCAGCTGTCACTCTGATTAAGGTGTCGATCACGTCCCTTGGCCCCGAGCTAGTCCAGGGTGCCTAAACGAGAGGCTGTGGGTGTCCAGCACCCTTGTCAGGAATCCAGGGCCCAACCTGGTGTGTGTCCCCTTTCCTGCAGGCCTAGAGCAGGGGCTGTTGCCGAGAGACTGTGGAGCAACAAGATGGTGACCAACCTGGACTTTGCCTATAAACGTTTGGCACACTTCCGCTGTGAGCTGCTGAGGTACGCAGGCCATGGGCAGGTTGGGGGCTGAGGACCCCTACTGACAGCAAAGAATACTGATAATAGCTAACACTTGCAGGGGCATACTGTGTGTGGCAAGCCCTGCGCTCAGCCCTCTGCCAGCATTGCTTCATTGGATCTTTACCATAACCCTATAAGGGGGATGTAGTTTTATCCCCATTTCAGAGGTAGGCAGCTGACGCACAGAGCAGTTAAGTAACTTGCCCAAAGTTGCTCAGAACCAGGTTATGAACCAGGCTGACTTCAGAGTCTGCGCTCGTGGCCATGGCCATGCTTTTATGGGTTCTCATGACACCTGTGCCCCTGTTAGGATGGGCCTGCGTAAGATGGTCATTTCCCTGATTCATTCACTTACTAGGTCTTGAGGCCCTAGGGGAAACAGCCTAGTAGAGAGGGGAGTCCCAGGCTGAGAGCCAAGCATGGTGGGGTCTAAGCCTCAACTGTCTGTAATAATTTACTGGGTGACTTTGAGCTAGTTCCTTACCATCTCTGAGCACATAACTTATTTGGGTAATAAAGGAGGCATGCCTAGAGGTACCCTAAGGAGATTGGTCAGGTCCTGGAACTTGTGAGGCTGAGACCTAAGGATGGGATTTCATGTCCACACCCTGTGCATGGGCTGGATGGTGCCTCGGTTCCCCCCCTCACCACATTTACAGAGTTTTAGAGCCATTAATGGGGGCTCAGTGGGCAGGAACACTGGGCACCCCTTAGGCATCCACCTTTTTTCTAAAGGGACTGAGTTATTTGGGGCTGGGGCACAGAAACAGGCAAGTTAGAAATACGGAGGTGTTCCTCAAGGTTCCGGGGTGTCCCTGTATCAAAATCACCTGGGGCACCTGTTCAGATAGCAGATTCTTGCCAACACACGGCCCCACCCCAAGCAAGAATCTCTGAAAGTGAGACCCCCCCCCACCAAGGAATTTTGGTGTCTAGTGGCATTTTGAAATCCACTGAACTGGGGGAAGGGGAGACCATTGGTTGTGGTGGAGAAGGTGTTGCTGGGCCCCAAGACCGACCCCCTTCCAAGGGGCTCATCTCGCCCTGTTTCTTTACGTCCTCTCGCAGGCGGGGTGTCCAGGCCCAGCCCCTCAGCGTAGGCTACTGTGACATGGAGTTTGAACAAACCTGAGCAAGTACCCCAGGCACCGAGGAGGGTGCTGGCCCTAAGAGAGCGGTAGTGGGGCCAGGCTTCCACTGTACCCCACCCGCGGGACGGGGCCCCTTGCCCACGTGCCTGTGTGCCTGGAGACAAGGGGGCTGGTGTTGGTGCTGGTGTCCAATAAAGAGTGATGTGGCGTTTTTCTATAATGAATGTGGATTACCTGTGTGAAAAAAAATGTGAGTGGCCCTAGGGTAAGGGAGCTGCCAGAACTGGCCTTCTGCCCCTGAGGGTGATAGGGCTCAACAGGGCCCAGCCAGGTTGGGCTCAGTATCTGCCCCCGGAGGGATCTTATAAGCTGAGGGCTGGGAATGAAGCCCGCAGCCTTTGTGCTGTCCTGCTCCGCCTGAGTTATGATGCCTCTCCAACCCCACACATAGTCCAGACACATACCCCATCCTTAGACTCATCACTTAGACCTCCAAGGCTTCTGTATACAGAAGACACCATAGGGGACCAAAGAAGTTCTGGGAAGCAGCAGGGGCTCCAGCCCCAACTTGGTCACAGAATAGCCCCTCCCCCATGCATACTCACAAAATTCCCTCCCCTAGAGCTTTTCTTCTGCTTTGGGTTTCTTGTTACTTCAATTGCATGCAACCATTATTAAATATTGAACACACACTATGGTCTTGGCACTGTGGTAGGTGCCAAGAATTTGAAGCACTTAGTCTCCAGAGGCCCTGTTCAACTCTCCAAAATGGCAGCAACTTCCTCCCCTCCTCCCACCCCTTTTCAGTCCAATAGCATCTTCTCAGAGAATTGATGGCACAGCTGAGACCATGACAGGGAAGCCCCTGGGGGACCAAGAGGTGGGCATGTGGCTCTGGAAGAGTGTCTTTGCACAAGTTGACCAGTTTTCCCTGGGAGGAACTGGCTCATCGTGGACCCAGACTTCCCCCTAGTGGTTTCATGTTCACAAGTGACAGTGCAGCCCAGAGGCTGGGCAGTAGTGGACAGCAGCTGTTTTAGATGAGGATTTCTTTGACCATTTTTTTTCTTTTACCTGGTCCTGGGCTGGAACAACAAAGGAGAGGTCCCAGGCATTTCTTTCAGAAAGTTTCCAATCTAGTGGATACAGAAACTTGGGGATGGCAGGCCTGAGAAGGGATCTCAGTAAAATTTGGTCCTTAAATAGCATCTTTCAGTCCCTTGATCATGCTCCTTTGGCGACTTGGTTGGACGTACACCAGCCTGGCCTTCTTGCACTGTTACCATAGGGTCAGGTTGGGCACCTTCTACCTGCAGAATCCTCTAGGGAAAGGGTATTCACACAGCCCAGATAAGCCGAGCCCAGGGCTCTGGCCTGGAGAGACACGAGTTAAGGCTTTACTATCTGTACCCACCAAAGCAGCGCCCTTACTCTCTATTACCTGGAGAAGGCTTTGGGGTAGTCCCAGGCAAGGACCCTGCAGAAATGCTGCTATACTTCAAGTGCCTCTGCTTCCTTCCTGATCATAACTGGAATATTGCTATTGTTTGGGATAATGTTAAATAAAAAGATCAGACACTAAATTGTAAGCCTCAAGTCAGTGAAGGACGAGACCATGAAAACACTTGTATTAAAGCAGTAAAGGTCTATGATTTCTTACTCGTCTCGTAAACATTTTCTTTAATGTTGTTATTTTTACAATTAAAAAAATCAGTGTGGCCTGATCAAGTGGTGGGATGTGCTGATCCCCAGCCTCTACCACCACATCTCTGGGCCCACTGATCATGACGGCATTTACCTGAAGGTCATCATCAGACCTTGAACTGCTGACAGGTCAGAGACAGTGCCCGTAGCAACCGCCCAGTCGGTTCCAATGCACAGAATCACTGCTTCCCCACCTCATCTCCCTTAACCTGTCCCACCCTGTGCTGGGCCAGGCTCCTCTGGCCTGCTTGTGTTCTCTGTTTACCAGCAGGGGGCGGGGAAGTGCCTGGACTGATTTCCTGGATCTAGTTATCTTTGGGCACAAAGGGTCCGCCCCTGCTCTCCTCTGAATCTCTTAAGGATGCAAAGCAGCCCTAATGGGAATATAAGTAAAGGAGTGAATGGCGGCTGGGAGGACATTCACCTCCTTGGTAGGAGTTGAGGCAGTGAGCCAGGTACCCCTCCTTCTTGGAAACCTGATGTTTTGAGGTGCACCTTCGTGGATTAGCATAGGGATAGGATAGCAGAGGACTTGGGAGCACAGGTGCTCCATAGCACTAGTGATGGGGGACACAGCAAGGGGTGAGGAAAGCCAAATGATACTTGGCTCTCCAAGGGAAAGGTGAAAAAAGGATTCTATGATATAGATTGAATTTAACTGATATCAATGTAGATGTACACGCCTAGTGGCAACATTGCTAGCACTCTAAAGTTTAGATTTTTACAGTTTTTGTCAATATCACTTGTAAGATTAATTGGTACAGGCTGTGACAATTGTGTATCATGTGCTTTTTTTTCCACTAAGAAAGAAAGCAAGTAGGAATTCTCTTTGTCTTAAAATCATTCTGTATTTTTTCCTTTATAAGTAAACACTGAAAGTTTGAAAATCAGTGTCCCTTTATACCGTTAATAAATATATAAATAATATAAATACATACTAACTACCTTCAGTGAAACATTTACGTGTTGATTTTTTTTGATTCCCTTCACGCTAACTATATATAAATCTTCACAGTTGTTTTTTAAAATCCTTTTTGAAGTAGCCCTGTGTGTGTGTGTGTGTGTGTGTGTGTGTGTGTGTGTGTGTGTGTGTGTGTGTGTGTATTTTCCTGCATTTTTCAGTGAGGTTTTTAAAAATGGAAATGTCCATGAACCTTGCTTATCTTCACAGTAATAACCATATTCTAACCACATCCATGTTAGGTCTTCCCTGCCATAGTAAGAACTTTTATTTAATGATTTCAAATGTTGCAAACAGAAGACTGTAGAGAATAAAATAATACAGTATAACCACCACTCAGCTTTATCACATCTCAGTAGTTGTATTTGCTTCAGATTTGTTTTCTTTTTAAGAGATGAAACATTATATATGTCCCCCTTCCCAGTTCCATTCTCTTGCTTCTCAGAATAACCACTTTCTAGCTTTTATTTCAAATCTTACTTCCTCTGGAATATCTGATACTTAGCTATAATTTTTCTTCATTGTTAATAAATTCTTTATGGCTCACTTCATAGCAAATTAGGAAGGGATGTTTTGGGAAGCCACTCAGAAAAGGGTGTGTGTGTGTGTGTGTGTGTGTGTGTGTGTGTGTGTGTGTGTGTGTGTGTGTGTATAGACAGACCAGCTGGCAGGCAGACATGGGTAGAGGGACATCTGTGCTGTGCTGATGTGCTGCTGGACTTAAGAGAGGATGTTGGGGGCATCTGGATAATTATTTATTATAAAAGAAGATATTTATTTAAGAAGAAAATATTCAGAGAAAACTATGCAAATGTTTGTCTATACTCACATAAGTCAGAAATTTGAGTGAAGATATTTGGGGAAATCCATCCAGGGGAACAAAAATGCTTTGTCATTAAAAAAAAAAAAAGTTTATTATTTATTTATTTATTTTGGCTGTGCCCGGTCTTCATTGCGGCACACGGGATCTTTTCGTTGTGGCATGCCGACTCTTAGTCGTGGCATGCATGCGGGATCTAGTTCCCAGACCAGGGATCGAACCCGGGCCCCCTGCATTGGGAGCACAGAGTTTTACCCACTGGACCACCAGGGAAGTCCCTGCTTTGTCATTTTTATGTGCTTGCTGTGTCAGGTGCTGTTATAAGCACTCGATTGGATGTTATTTTATTTAATCCTCATCCCAACCAGTGAGGTTGTAGGTATCAATATTATCCTCACCTGACAGATAAGGAAACAGACATAGACAGTTTAAATGATTTGTTCATGGTTAGACAGCTAGGCTGAGTTGGGATTTGTGCTCAGGGACTGTGGATCCAAGCTCGCCTAGTTAATTCTAGCCTGTCCTGCGCCCCGCCATCAGCCACAGCCCCAAACTGAACCAGACATCTTCCTGCTCTTGAGCTCCACGTTCAGACACACACACAGATAAAGCTGGGTACTCAACTATGTCTGGGCTCAATTTCCTCCCACTTTTCAAACTCTTCCTTACAAATGGTTCCTTTCAGCACACACACATGCACAATCTCCCTTGTCTTTATTTTTTTTATTTTTATTTTTTTTTGGCTGCGTTGGGTCTTCGTTGCTGCACGCAGGCTTTCTCTAGTTGTGGTGAGAGGGGGCTATTCTTGGTTGCGGTGCACAGGCTTCTCATTGTGGTGGCTTCTCTTGTTGCGGAGCACAGGCTCTAGGCACGCGGGCATCAGTAGTTGCGGCACACAGGCTCAGTAGTTGTGGCTCTTGAGCTCTAGAGCACAGGCTCAGTAGTTGTGGCGCACGGGCTTAGTTGCTCCGCAGCATGTGGGATCTTCCTGGACCAGGGGTCGAACCCGTGTCCCCCTGCATTGGCAGGCAGGTTCTTAACCACTGCGCCACCAGGGAAGCCCCATCTCCCTTGTCTTTAAACAAAAACTCTGCAGCCTGCTTTTTCTCAGTCAGGTTGCCTGAACCAACTGCAAGTTTGGCTCCATTTCTCCACTTCTCATTCAGTCCTCATGAAGGCTGCTCTCACTGAGGCCAACAATAACCTACATGTTGCCGAGTCAAGGGACATTTCTCAATAAGCATGAAAACATTCCTTGACCTTTCCTTGTATTTTGAGATTTTGATCACTCTTTTGATATTCTTTCTTCCCAGACTTCTTTGACACCATCCTTCCCTGAGTTTTCTCCTACATCTTTCATGATTGTTTCTCAACCTGCATCACTGACTCTTCCAGCAAACTCCCATCCCACAACCAATCATGTTTTTAAGGGTCTGTCCTCTTTCCTCTTCTATACTTTCTTCTCAGTGATCTCGTTTACATACAACCAAATCTTTAACTATATGTATATATCTATATCCTCTGAGCCCCAAACTCATCCACTTCATATCACCCGAAGCTCATGTGCCAGACAGAATTCATCACCTTTCTTCATAGCTACCTACTCTACTCCTATACCACTCTTCTGCCACTCATTTGAGCCAAAATCTGGGAATCATCCTTAATTGCTCCCTATCTGTCACAATTGCCTTCTAATCTGTCACCAAGTCACGCCCACTCTGTATCAATAAATCTTGGAGCCATTTACTCCCCTCCATCTGCACTGCCACCATCTTTTTATAAGCACATAACATCTACCCTGAACTTGGAAGAGGATCCTGATGCACCTGCCTCAAGTCATCTTTTTAAGCTGCAAGTCAGGTTATGTCAATTTCCTGCTTTTAATTTTTCCAAGTTGCCCCCTTGTCTAATTCACTTAGCAGGGTATGTTAGTCTCCAACTTCAAGATGATGTGTCTCTTGAGCTCTCCATCATCATTTCTTGATGCTACCTGCATTAGTCAAGACTCCTTTAGTTGCAGGGAAACAACTCAAGTTGACTTAAGCAAAAATAAATGAACAAATAAAAAATAACATTGCCTCATGTAATTGCATGCCTCATGTAACAAGAGTTAACAATTATATGATCCTAGGAATAAATCAAAGGAAAGACATATAAGAACTTTATAGAGTAAATTATTAAAATTTTCAAAAACACCCAGATGTCTTTGGAAAGAAGACCCAAATATAGATATGTAACATGTTCAAAAATGAGATGACCCAATATTGTAAAGATTTTTAAATTATCTGTAGATTCATTGGGATTCCAGTTAAAACCAAATTTTATTTTTATTCTTAATCTAATGAATAACAGTTCAAAATAATAACAGCAATGTTATTGATATGATACCTTATGGATAAGTGAAATAAATGACAGCAGTGTTGTGAAGGATGGGAGGGGGAAATTGGGAATACTCTATTATAAGGCTCTTGTACTACTCATGAAGCAGTACAGTGTTCTTTGAAAGTGGACTTGGATAAGTGGTAAATGTATTTTACAAACCTTAGGGCAATCACTAAAATGAAAAAAGAAGTATAACTGATATGATAAGAAAGGAAAGAAGATGGAATCATTAAAAATGCTCAATTAAAACCATAAAAGGCAGAAAAAGACTAGAAGACAAAAATGGAAACAACAAACAAGGGCAACAAATGGAAAAGAGTAACAAATACGTTAGATAATAATCCAACTTTATCAATAATCACTTTAAACATGAATGATCTCAATAAAACAATTGAAAGACAGATTGTCAGAGTGGTTAAAAAAGCAAGACCCAACTACATGTCTACAAGAAACCCACTTTAAACATAAAGACACAGAGGGATTACAAGTAAAGGGATGGAGAAAGATGTTTCATGTTACACTAATCAAAAGAAAGCTGGTCGGGGCTTCCCTGGTGGCGCAGTGGTTGAGAATCCACCTGCCAATGCAGGGGATGCGGGTTCGTGCCCCGGTCCAGGAGGATCCCACATGCCGCGAAGCAGCTGGGCCCGTGAGCCATGGCCACTGAGCCTGCGCGTCCGGAGCCTGTGCTCCACGATGGGAGAGGCCACAGCAGTGAGAGGCCCGCGTACCACAAAAAAAAAAAAAAAAAAAAAAGAAAGCCGGCATAGCTGTATTTCAGATAGAGCCAACTTCAAGGAAAATTGTCAAGGGAAAAAAAGAGACATTACACATACTACCCAAAGCAATCTACAGATTTAATGTGATCCCCATCAAATTATGCATGACTAGAACAAATAATCCTAAAATTGATATGGCCCATAAAAGATCCAGAATTGCCAAAGCAATCCTGAGGAAAAAGGACAAAGCTGGAGGCATAACGCTCCCAGACTTCAGACAATACTACAAAGACAATACCAATCAAAACAACGTGGTATTGGCACAAAAACAGACATATAGATCAATGGAACTGAATAGAGAGCCCAGAAATAAACCCACACACCTATGGTCAATTAATCTTTGACAGAGTAGGCAAGAATATACAATGCAGAAAAGACAGTCTCTTCAGCAAGTGGTGTTGGGAAAGCTGGAAAGCTACATGTAAATAAATGAAGTTAGAACACTCCCTCACACCATACACAAAAATAAACTCAAAATGGCTTAAAGATGTAAATAAAAGACATGACACCATAAAACTAGAAGAGAAAATAGGCAAAACTTTCTCTGACATAGATCTTAGCAATGTTTCCTTAGGTCAGTCTCATAAAGCAATAGAAATAAAAGCAAAAATAAACAAATGGGACCTAATCAAACTTAGAAGCTTTTGCACAGCAAAGAAAACCATAAACAAAATGAAAAGACAACCTATGAAATGGGAGAAAATATTTGCAAATGATGTGAACAGCAAAGGCTTATTTCTAAAATATATTGTATAAACAGCTCATACAACTCAATAACAAAAAAGACAAACAACCTGGGCTTCCCTGGTGGCGCAGTGGTTAAGAATCTGCCTGCCAATGCAAGGGACACGGGTTCGAACCCTGGCCTGGGAAGATCCCACTTGCTATGGAGCAACTAAGCCTGTGCACCACAACTACTGAGCCTGAGCTCTAGAGCCCGCAAGCCACAACTACTGAGCCCACATGCCACAACTACTGAAGCCTGCGCGCCTAGAGCCTGTGCTCCACAAAAGAAGCCACGACAATGAGAAGCCCGTGCGCTGCAACAAAGAGTAGCCCCCACTCTCCACAACTAGAGAAAAGCTGCACACAGCAACAAAGACCCAACACAGCCAAAAATAAATAAATAAAATTTTAAAAGACAGCCCAATCAAAAAATGGGCAAAAGACCTAAATAGACATTTCTCTAAAGAAGACATACAGATGGCCAATATGCACATGAAAACCTGCTCAACATCACTAATTATTAGAGAAATGCAAATCAAAACTAAAATCAGGTATCACCTCACACCAGTCAGAATGGCCATCATTAAAATGTCTACAAATAACAAATGATGGAGAGGGTGTAGAGAAAAGGGAACCCTCCTACACTGTTGGTGGGAATGTAAATTGGTACAGTCACTACAGAAAACAGTACGGAAGTCCCTTAAACTAAAAATAGAGTTGCCATAGTGGGAACAAATCAAGGATTTCCATTTTCACCTCTCATATTCAAGATTATACTGGAGGAGAATCACATGTCCTAGTTTTCTGAGTTTTATGAATTTAACTTTGGTACTGCTTACTGAGGTTGTGTACTTTAGACATTTGCATAAATTAATAATACAGCATATGTGGGAATTCCCTGGCGGTCCAGTGGTTAGCACTTCGTGCTCTCACTGCCAAGCAGCCGGGTTCAATCCCCGGTTGGGAAACTAAAATCCCACAAGCTGCGCAGTGTGGCAAAACAACAAGAACAAGCAAGAACAACAACAAAAACAAACAGCATATGCTAAAACTAATTAAAGTGCCTAAGGTAGAGCTTTTGTATTATACATGATCGTTATGAGTCTTGCCACTATGTAGGGGAAAGAACTCTGATCAGAAATCTGGATTCCATTAATGTCTTATTTTTTATATATATAAAAAGAGAAAACTGGACTAGATGTAGCTACACTTTTTTGGGCCCTGTAACTGTGATTATTTCCTTGATTATTTAAAAAATATAAGTAAAAAGAAATAAATATCAGAACACTTAAAAAATATTGTACTGGAAATTCTAGTCAGTGCAATCAGGCAGGAAAAAAAAAGTACAGATTAAACAGGAAGCAGTAAAACTGTCTTAATTTGCAGATGACATGATTCTTTATGGAGAAAATCCAACTGAATTATACTTTTATATACAAGCAGGAAACTACCATAAATTGCAATTTTTAAAAAGATATAATTTGGGAATTCCCTGGCAGTCCAGTGGTTAGCACTCCATATTCTCATTGCCAAGGGCCCAGGCTCAATCCTTGGTCAGGGAACTAAGAACCCACAAACCGCATTGTGTGGCAAAAAAACCACAAAAAACAAAACAAAACAAAACAAAAAAAAACAATTTATAATAATATCAAAATTTTGAACTTTGACAAAAGATGTGAAAGACATAAAAAAAATATTTTGAGAGAAAGTAGAAGTCTAAATAAATGTAAACATATACTTTGTTCAAGGGGCAGAAATCTCAGTTTTGTTAAGATGTCAGTTCTCTTCCAAATTGATCTACAGATACAATACAATCCCAGGAAAAATCTCAGCAGGCTTTTTTTTTAAAAGAAATTGACAAATTGATTCTAAAATTTATATGAAATGCAGAGGTCCTAGGATAGCCAAAACAACACTGAAAAAGAACAAAACTTGGAGGTCCAAAACTAACTGATTTCAAGAATTATGATAAAGCTATAGTAATCAAGGCAATGTGATATTGGCATAAAAATAAAGAAATGGAATAGCCTCATCCACCAGAGGGCAGACAGCAGAAACGAAAAGAACTACAATTCTGCAGCCTGTGGAAGCAAAACCACATTCATGGAAAGATAGACAAAATGAAAAGTCAGAGGACTTTGTACCAGATGAAGGAACAAGATAAAACCCCAGAAAAACAACTAAATGAAGTGGAGATAAGCAGCCTTCCAAAAAAGAATTCAGAATAATGATAGTGAAGATGATCCAGGACCTCGGAAAAAGAATGGAGGCAAAGATCGAGAAGATGCAACCCAGGCAGGATAAACCCAAGGAGAAACACGCTGAGACACATAGTAATCAAAGTGACAAAAATTAAAGGCAAAGAAAAATTATTGAAAGCAACAAGGAACAAACGACAAATAACATACAGAGGAACTCCCATAAGGTTAACAGGTGATTTCTCAGCAGAAACTCTACAAGCCAGAAGGGAGTGGCACGATATATTTAAAGTGATGAAAGGGAAGAAGCTACAACCAAGATTACTGTACTCAGCAAGGATCCCATTCACATTCGATGGAGAAATCAAAAGCCTTACAGACAAGCAAAAGCTAAGAGAATTCAGCACCACCAAACCAGCTCTACAACAAATGCTAAAGGAACTTCTCTAAGCTAAAGGGACTTCTCTAAGTGGGAAACACAAGAGAAGAAAAGGACCTACAAAAACAAACCCAAAACAATTAAGAAAATGGTCATAGGAACATACATATTGATAATTACCTTAAACGTGAATGGATTAAATGCTCTGACCAAAAGACATAGGCTCGCTGTATGGATACAAAAACAAGACCCATATATATGCTGTCCTCAAGAGACCTACTTCAGACTGAGGGATACATACAGACTGAAAGTGAGAGGATGGAAAAAGATTCCATGCAAATGGAAATCAAAAGAAAGCTGGAGTAGCAATACTCATATCAGATAAAATAGACTTTAAAATAAAGAATGTTACAAGAGAAGAGGAAGGACACTACGTAATGATCAAGGGATCAATCCGAGAAGAAGATATAACAATCATAAATATATATGCACCCAACACAGGAGCACCTCAATACATAAGGCAACTGCTAACAGCTATAAAAGAAGAAATTGACAGTAACACAATTGAAATCATATCAAGCATCTTCTCTGACCACAACGCTATGAGATTAGAAATCAATTCCAGGAAAAAAAACAAAAAACACAAACACATGGAGGCTAAACAATACGTTACTAAATAACCAAGACGTCACTGAAGAAATCAAAGAGGAAATCAAAAAATACCTAGAGACAAATGACAATGAAAACACAACAATCCAAAACCTATGGAATGCAGCAAAAACAGTTCTAAGAAGGAAGTTTATAGCTATACAGGCCTACCTCAAGAAACAAGAAAAATCTCAAACAATCTAACCTTACACCTGAAGGAACTTTAAAATAAAGAATGTTACAAGAGAAGAGGAAGGACACTACGTAATGATCAAGGGATCAATCCGAGAAGAAGATATAACAATCATAAATATATATGCACCCAACACAGGAGCACCTCAATACATAAGGCAACTGCTAACAGCTATAAAAGAAGAAATTGACAGTAACACAATAATAGTGGGGGACTTTAACACCTCACTTACACCAACGGACAGATCATCCAAACAAAATTAATAAGGAAACAGAATATTTAAATGACACAATAGACCAGATAGATTTAATTGATATGTATAGGACATTCCATCCAAAAACAGCAGATTACACTTTCTTCCCAAGTGCACATGGAACATTCTCCAGGATAGATCACATCTTGGGTCACAA
>NC_041224.1:64062958-64063541 GCF_002837175.3 Physeter macrocephalus | reverse complement strand
ATAAAACTAAAAGCTGGTTCTTTGAGAAGATAAACAAAATTGATAAACCATTAGCCAGATTCATCAAGAGGGAGAGAACTCAAATCAATAAAATTAAAAATGAAAAAGGAGAAATTATAACAGACACTGTAGAAATACAAAGCATCCT
The DNA here is from genome assembly GCF_002837175.3 of Physeter macrocephalus. NCBI lineage: Eukaryota > Metazoa > Chordata > Mammalia > Artiodactyla > Physeteridae > Physeter > Physeter macrocephalus. The sequence goes on along the minus strand of NC_041224.1, from coordinate 64,063,393 downwards.
ATGGGACTACTACAAGCAACTCTATGCCAATAAAATGGACAACCTGGAAGAAATGGACAAATTCTTAGAAAGGTATAACCTTCCAAGACTGAACCAGGAAGAAATAGAAAATATGAACAGACCAATTACAAGTAATGAAATTGAAACTGTGATTAAAAATCTTGCAACAAAGAAAAGTCCAGAACAAGATGGCTTCACAGGTGAATTCTATCAAACATTTAGAGAAGAGCTAACACCCATCCTTCTCAAAGTCCTCCAAAAAATTGTAGAGGAAGGAACACTCCCAAACTCATTCTTTGAGGCCACCCTGATACCAAAACCAGACAAAGATACTACAAAAAAAGAAAATTACAGACCAATATCACTGATGAATATAGATGTAGAAATCCTCAACAAAATACTAGCAAACAGAAACCAACAACACATTAAAAGGAT
>NC_041224.1:64061989-64062847 GCF_002837175.3 Physeter macrocephalus | reverse complement strand
CTAGGAATAAACCTACCTAAGGAGGTAAAAGACCTGTACTCAGAAAACTATAAGACACTGATGAAAGAAATCAATGATGACACAAAGAGATGGAGAGATATACCGTGTTCTTGGATTGGAAGACTCAACATTGTGAAAATGACTATACTACCCAATGCAATCTACAGATTCAATGCAATCCCTATCAAATTACCAGTGGCAATTTTTATAGAACTAGAACAAAAAATCTTAATTTGTATGGAGACACAAAAGACCCCTAATAGCTAAAGCAGTCTTGAGGGGAAAAAAAACGGAGTTGGAGGAATCAGACTCCCTGACTTCAGACTATATTACAAAGCTACAGTAATCAAGACAATATGCTACTGGCACAAAAACAGAAATATAGATCAATGGAACAGGATAGAATGCCTAGAGATAAACCCACGCAACTATGGTCAACTAATGTATGACAAAAGAGTCAAGGATATACAATGGAGAAAAGACAGTCTTTTCAATAAATGGTGCTGGGAAAACTGGACAGCTACATGTAAAAGAATGAAATTAGAACACTCACTAATGCCATACACAAAAATAAACTAAAAATGGATTAGAGATCTAAATGTAAGACCAGACACTATAAAACCCTTAGAGGAAAACATAAGAAGAACACTTTTTGACATAAATCACAGAAAAATCTTTTTTGATCCACCTCGTAGAGTAATGGAAATAAAAACAAAAATAAGCAAATGGGACATAATGAAACTTAAAATAATGTGGTACCTATATACAGTGGAATATTACTCAGCCATTAAAAGGAACGAAATTTGTAGAGATGTGGCTGGATCTAGAGACTGTCATACAGAGTGAAGTAAGTCAGAA
>NC_041224.1:64047417-64061925 GCF_002837175.3 Physeter macrocephalus | reverse complement strand
CATTGGACAAAGGATTAATCCCCAAAATATATAAACAGCTCATGCAGCTCACTATTAAAAAAACAAACAACCCAATGACCCAGCAATCCCACTACTAGGCATATACCCAGAGAAAACTATAATTCAAAAAGACACATGTACCCCAATGTTCATTGCAGCACTATTTACAATAGCCAGGTCATGGAAGCAACCTAAATGCCCATGGACAGACGAATGGATAAAGATAATGTGGTACCTATATACAGTGGAATATTACTCAGCCATTAAAAGGAACGAAATTTGTAGAGATGTGGCTGGATCTAGAGACTGTCATACAGAGTGAAGTAAGTCAGAAAGAAAAAAACAAACTGTATATTAACGCATATATGTGGAACCTAGAAAAATGGTACAGATGAACCGGTTTGCATGGCAGAAATAGAGACACAGATGAAGAGAACAAATGTATGGACACCAAGGGGGGAAAATGGTGGGGGGATGGGTGGTGGTCATGGTGTGATGAATTGGGAGATTGGGATTGACATATATACACTAATATATATAAAATAGATAACTAATATGAACCTGCTGTGTAAAAAAATAAATACAATTAAGTTAGAAAGAAAGAAAGAAGAAAGAAATGGGTCAATGGAATGAAATAGAGTCCGGAAGTAATCACGTAACATAAACATACAATTAATTTTTGACAAAGGCAATTCAGTAAAGAAAGGGTAGCCTTTCTCAACAAATCCTGCTGGAACAAATGGATATCCATATGTAAAAAATTTTTTCTTAGTTAACTTGATCCATACCTCACACCATACAAAAAAATTATTTAACTAAAAATGATTCATAAAACTAAATGTAAAACCTGGTATTATAAAAATTTCTAGAAGAAAACATAAGGGAAAAATCCTTGTGTCCTTGGTTTAGGCAACAGTTTTCTGGATATGCTACCAAACCCATTAAATAACAAATTGATAACTTGGTCATCATAAAAATTAAAACTAAAAACTGCTATTGAAAAGTCACTGTTAAGAAAATGAAAATACAAGCCACAGACTGGGAGAAAAATCTTTGCAAAGTATAACTGACAAAGAACTTGGAACTACAATATCTAAAGAATTTCCGGGACTTCCCTGGTTGTGCAGTGGTTAAGAATCCGCTTGCCAATGCAGGGGACATGGGTTCAAGCCCTGGTCCGGGAAGATCCCGCATGCTGCAGAACAACTAAGCCTGTGAGCCACAACTACTGAGCCTGTGCTCTAGAGCCGGCAAGCCACAACTACTGAGCCTGTGTGCCACAACTACTGAAGCCCGCACACCTAGAGCCCGTACTCTGCAACAAGAGAAGCCACCATAATGAGAAGCCTGCGCACCACAATGAAGAGTAGCCCCCGCTCTCCACAACTAGAGAAAGCCTGAGCACAAGAATGAAGACCCAGCAGAGACAAAAGTAAAAAAAAAAAATTATATAAAATAAAAAAACAGAAGAAAACCATTAAGAAAATAAAAGAAACTATTAAAAATCAGTATAAGTAAGAATTAGAAAAATTCAGAAATGTGATAATTGGAAAAAATTAAGATTTTAAAAAGTAAGCTTACAAAACTCAGGAAAAAGAATAAACTAAAAGTTATTTCTGAAATGAAAAGTAAACTAGAATGGGGGCTTCCCTGGTGGCACAGTGCTTAGGAGTCCGCCTGTCAATGCAGGGGACACGGGTTCGATCCCTGGTCCAGGAAGATCCCACATACTGTGGAACAACTGAGCCCGTGTGCCACAACTAGTGAGCCTGTGCTCTAGAGCCCACGAGCCACAACTACTGAGCCCACGCCATGACTACTGAAGCCCACGTCCCTAGAGCCCATGCTCCGCAACAAGAGAAGCCACTGCAATGAGAAGCCTGCGCACTGCAACGATGAGTAGCCCCCACTCTCCGCAACTAGAGAAAGCCTGCACACAGCAACGAAGACCCAATTAATCCAAAAAATAAATAAATGAATAAAAATCTAAAAAAAAAATTTAACAGAGCCTCAGGGACCTATGGGATTCTAACAAAAGATCTAACATTCTTGTCATCATAGCCCTGGAGAAAAAGGTAAAAGAGATGAAAAAGTACTTGAATGGTTGAACACTACCCAAATTTAGCAAACCCCAAACAGGATAAAGGCAAAGAAATCCACTTCAAGACACCTCATAATCAAACTTCTGAAACTAAAGACAAAGAGTAGAATTGCAAAAGCAGTGAGAAAGAAATGACACCGTACCTATCAGAGAAAAACAATTCGAATGATAATAGATTTCTCATCAGAAACTGTGGAAGCCATAAAGAAGTGGCACATTTTTTTACGTGCTGAAAGAAAATAACTGTCAAGCCAGAATCCTGGGACTTCCCTGGTGGTCCAGTGGCTAAGGTGCCACTCTCCCAATGCAGGGAGCCCATTTTTGATCCCTGGTCAGGGAACTAGATCCCACATGCCGCAACTAAAAGTTCACATGCTGCAACTAAAAGAGTCCACATGATGCAATTAAAAGAGCCCGTGGGACTTCCCTGGTGGTGCAGTGCTTAAGAATCTGCCTGCCAATGCAGGGGACACAGGCTCGAGCCCTGGTCCAGGAAGATCCCACATGCCACGGAGCAACTAAGCCCATGCACCACGACTACTGAGCCTGTGCTCTAGAGCCTGTGAGCCACAACTACTGAGCCCGTGTGCCACAACTACTGAAGCCTGCATGCCTAGAGCCCATGGTCTGCAACAAGAGAAGCTACCACAGTGAGAAGCCCACGCACCATAACGAAGAGTGGCCCCTGCTCTCCACAAGTAGAGAAAGCCTGCGTTCAACAGCAAAGACCCAACGCAGCCCAAAATAAATAAATTAAATTAATTAATTTTAAAAAAAGTTCGCATACCACAACTAAAAGAGTCTGCACGCTGCAACTAAAGATCCTGCATGCTGCAATGAAGGTTCCGTGTGTCACAACTAAGACCCAGCACAACCAAATAAGTAAAATTAAAAAAAAAAAAAGTCGGAATCCTATATTCAGCAAAAATAACCTTCAGGAATGAAGGGGAAATCAAGATATCAATATTTTCAGATGGAAAACTTAGGGAATTTGTCACCAGAACAACTACGTTAAAAGGATGGCTAAAGAAGTTATTAAAATGTAAAGGAAATGATAACAGAAGGAATTTTAGATTATCTGGAAGGAGGAAAAAACAATGGACAGGTGAAAATATGGGGGGACTTCCTTGGTGTTCCAGTGGTTAAGATTCCATGCTCCCCATGCAGGGGGCACGGGTTCAGTCCCTGATCAGGGAACTAAGATCCTGCATGCTGCACAGCACAGCCAAAAAAAAAAATTAAAAATAAAATAAGATTTTAAAAAAAGATGAAAATATGGGTAAATATAATAGGCTTTATGGCTCTCCCTGAGTTTTCCAAGTTGTTTTTGAATAATACTGATGTGGTTCTCAAAGTATGTAGAAGACATAGTTAAGACAATTATATTATAAATGAGGGAAGATAAAGGGACTTAAGGTAGGTACACTTTCTATACTTCACTTGAACTGGTAAAATGTCAACACCAGTAAACTTTAATGTGTATGTATAATGTTCCTAGAATAAGGAACAAGTAATCCTTAGGAAGATAGAAAGAAAAAAAAACAGAGATATGAAGGACAGAGGGAACAAAAAGAAGACAGAAAATTAAGTGGCAGATTTAAGCCCTAACATTATTGATAATTACATTAAATGTAAATGGTCTAAATACCTGAATTTAAAAAGTGACCCAACTATATCTTGTCACTTCAAATATAACAGTATAGGTAGGTTGAAAATAAAAGGATGGAAAAAGATATACTATGCAAACATTAACCAAAAGAAATCAGGAGTGGCTATATTAATATCAGATAAAGTAGATCTCAGAGCAAGAAATTTGTCAAGAACAGAGAATGATATTACACAATGATAAAAGAGTCAATCCTAAATGTGTATGCACCAATCAACAGAGTTGCAAAATATGTGAAGCAAAAACTGATAGAACTGAAAGGAGAAATAGATAAATTAATAATTACAGTTGTAGACTTCAATACCCATCTCTCAACGGGTGATAAAACAAGTAGCCATAAAGTCATCAAAGATACAGAACTCCACAACACCATCAACCAACAGGATCTAATCAGATTTATAGAACAATCCACCCAGCAACAGCAGAATATACATTCTTTTCAATCACCAAAAAACCCACATTTACCAAGATAGATCATATTCTGAGGATCACAAAACCTCAACAAATGTAAAAAAAAAAATGAAATCATGCAGAGTATGTTCTCTGAACACAATGGACTCAAACTAGAAATCAGTAACAGAAAGATAACAGGAAAATCTCCAAACACTTGAAAACTAAACCATACACTTATAAATAAAAAGAGGACATTTCAAAGAAATTTTTTAAAATACATCAAGCTCAGTGAAAATGAAATGTTCTGGCAACCCATTCCATAATCAGGTGATTACAAGGAGTAACTTTTATTAAAAGTCAAAAAAGAGGGCTTTCCTGGTGGCACAGTGGTTGGGAGTCCGCCTGCCGATGCAGGGAACACGGGTTCGTGCCCCCCTCCGGGAAGATCCCACATGCTGCGAAGCGGCTGGGCCCGTGAGCCATGGCCGCTGAGCCTGCTGCGCGTCCGGAGCCTGTGCTCCGCAACGGGAGAGGCCACAACAGTGAGAGGCCCGCATACCGCAAAAAAAAAAAAAAAAAAAAGTCAAAAAAGAATTTTAAAAAATCACAGTTTATTTGTGTATTTGAATATTGTTGTAAGAACAGTTTATTGATTCCAGTTGCTACTGCTGCTCTTGAGAAGTTTCTTAGAATAGTCAATGGAATTGACAGGTTAGCAATTTTACTGAAAGAAGGCAAGAAAAAATTAATGAAATAAACATATAATTTATTGTATTACTTCTCCAAACATCACTGACCCATCAAGAGAATACTCAGACATGAGCAAGAGTAATAAAATTCTATCAGGTCTGATATTTTGCCAACTTTCAGTCATATAAAAACAGCTTTACGGGCTTCCCTGGTGGCACAGTGGTTGAGAGTCCACCTACCGATGCAGGGGACACAGGTTCGTGCCCCGGTCCGGGAGGATCCCACATGCCGCGGAGCGGCTGGGCCCGTGAGCCATGGCCGCTGGGCCTGCGCGTCCGGAGCCTGTGCTCCGCAATGGGAGAGGCCCGCGTACCGCAAAAACAAAATAAAACAAAACAGCTTTACACATATTTTTCATTTTTATTATGAAGGTGTATTTGTGGAAATAAGAAGTGAACATATTTTATTTAACAAATTGTAATTTGATTTATATCTTTAAAATATTTAGATACACAGCATGTCTGTTTTTCATTTCTTCTCTTGCCCTAGCCCAGCAGATGTTAGGGGTGGGCCTGGTCCTAACCTCCTTGACCCTCAGACCCTCAGCTTCCTTTTCCGGAAAAGGAGGATAACACTCCTGAGCTCATGAATTCGGATGAACTAGGAACCTGAGCAAATATGGCTAATATAAGTTCCCTCACTCTCCTGAGGAGGAATTCATGTTCTAGGAGTGTTTTGGAGTTTTTGTTTTGTTTTTCTTTCTTTAAAATTTTATTTTTTGGCCTATTCACGGGAGACGAATGTGTTTATACACGGGAATCTCGTGGGTAAGGAAGTGGTTGAAAACACCGAAGGGAGACTTGTGTGATAGGGCGGGGTGGGATCGGCTCCGAGGAACTGGCTTTGGTAGTGGGAATGGAGAAGAGGAATCCCCATCCGCCCCCGCAGGAAACGCTCCAGTGATTGGAGGTGTGTGTGCTTGTGTGTGCCGGTGTGTGAGGAGGGGGTTAGCTCTGACTCCCGCAGACATCACCACGCATGACGAAGCTACTTCCCCTCACGCGGTCCAAGGCGCACACGCGCGATCCACGGCCACGCCTGCACACACTCGACACACACAGGGTAACCGAGGGTCCGGTTGCCATGGCGAGCAGGAGCGCGAGAGCCCTGCCGCCCCGCCCGCCCCCGGCCGAGCCCGGTCAACTCCATCTCTGATTGGCCGCAGCTTCCTCATTATGCAAATCATTTGCGTAGACCCGGCGGCCAGCTGCCTTACGTCATCAAACACGGGGGCTGGGGCTCGGGGCTCAGCTCGGGGAGAGCTCGGGCGGGAGCCCAGAGAGCGAGGCGCGGGGACCTGAAGCCAGACCCCAGCATCCCGCCGCTTCGGCCCGGGCCTGCCCCGCCCCCTGCCCCGCCCTTTTCCAGCCCGCCCCACCCTTTCTACGCCTCTCCATCCGGACCCCGCCCCCGGTGCAGCCCCCCCCGCCCTCGCTGCCCGGGTCTCGCCCCCTCCCCCCCTGGCCCTCGCCACCGGTCCAGGGAGGGGACGGCGGGACAGACGGGACAGGCGGGAGGGCGGACCGGGCGGGGATATGGCCGCGGCGCCCGGGGGGTCTGCGCCGCCCGCCGGCCCCGGCCCGCGCCTGGGTTTCAGCACCGCGGACAGCGGCGTCGGCATGAGCGGGCTAAACCCGGGTCCTGCCGTGCCCATGAAGGACCACGACGCCATCAAGCTCTTCGTGGGGCAGATCCCGAGGGGCTTGGACGAGCAGGACCTCAAGCCGCTGTTCGAGGAGTTCGGCCGCATCTACGAGCTGACGGTGCTGAAGGACCGGCTCACCGGCCTCCACAAAGGTGCGCGGGGTCAGCCCAGCCCAGCCCAGCCCAGCCCTGCCCAGCCCTGCCCAGCCCCATTCCGATTAGAGTGCGGCCCAGCCCAAATCCCAGCCTCAATCCCAGCCCCAACCCTAGCCCTACCGAGAGCCAGTCCAACACCAGTCTAATACCAGCTCACTTCAGCCCTGTCTTCCCAGATCACAGAACCCCCAACCCAGAATTTTCTCTCTGACATCCTCCCTCTGATCATCACTCTGGTCCCAACATGTACTCCACTCTAACCTCCAACTCCCTACCCTTCACGTCTCACACCCCAACACTCCTCGCCTTTCAGCTGGACTTCCCTCTATCCCTCCCATCAGACATCTCAAATCCTGGAATTTGGAAACTTATTCCACCTTCTAGGTCTCTGACACCTTCAATCTCCCAAACTCTGGAGCCAATCATTCCTGAACCACCATCCCTCCACCCCCATCTGGTGCCACCCGACTCAGGCCTAACCACCTTCACACACATTTTGGGCTTGCACCCCTCATTCTGGCCTCCAAGACCAGTCAACCCCCAGAACCTTCTTTTGATTCACACTGCCAACCTAAAATCTCACAGACCCAAACTCTCCCCTTCTTCAGAACCCATGCCTGTCTAAGTCACAAAATCCAATTCCCCTCACAGGAGGCTCTCAGCACCAAATCTCGCCTTCATGCTTAACAATAGCCCCAATCTCTCCTACTCCCATCCAGAATCCCAACACTGTCTTCCTTTTCTGATTTGAGTCCAGAACTCTGATCTCAGCTGGGAACTCTAGCCACCTTGTGCCCCCTCATCTCAAGTTTCTTCTCAGCTGAACCTACACTTCTTTTACCCCCTAATCTTCCCACTCCTGTGACACATATTTGTCCCTTCCCAATCCTCTTTATGGCCTCCTGCTTTCCCTCCCTCACAGGGTGCTCCTGGACCAGAGCCTGTGGACCAGAGCCTCAGGGTGGGTCAGGTTGAAGAGGCAGAAAGGGGTCTTCTCCCTGCCCTTGCTAGAGAGAGACACACCACGGTCCTGTCCAGCCACACCCCTTTCCTCCTGTAGGAATAGGGAGGAGGCTTGTTTACATGCAGAAAAGTCTGTCCAGGCTGGGCTGGAGTAAGAGAGCCAGAGACACATGTCATACATGGGCAGGGGAAGGAAATTATTTGAGAAGAAACACCTTTTTCTCTCCCCACCTTCACCATGCTGCAGTTTCAGGGTTTGGGGAGTGGGGGGAGGGTCCCCAACTATCCTCCATGATCTTTCCAGGAGAGAAGTGGTGGGCCCTGGGTAACAGCTAAATGTACTTTCCTAAGGGCTAAGAGCTGGAATCAGGCTGCCACCTTTTCAACTCAGAGGCTTTGGAGAGTTCCTAGGCACACTAACATAGAGGCTCCAGGAAAATGCCCATAGAAGATCGGGGAGCAGCTATGAAGCAGTGTATCTTCCACCCTCCTGGGTGGGGTCATTTTTAGAGGGGCATGAACTGACAAGACCATACCATCCAGATTCCTTCTAACACAGTCCAGCTGCCCAGCTGTACACCCATCCACAGCAATTTATTTTCTTATTTTCTAGACATTTATTTCAGTATGTAAGTACAAGCTAATCTTTCTGAGCCATCTGTACAGTAAGGGAAGTGTATAGAATACCTTTAATTCTCACTCAAACACCATCAGTCTCTGAACTGTTCCCTCATCCTTTCTCTCTACACTTAGTTCTAATTCTTCCTGTTTTTTTCCATTCATCTGTCCTTCAAGCCATGCTTCTCTGTCTTTTTATCCCCCCATTCTTCCACTCCCTATCCCAGGTAGTCACACAGGGCTCCTTTAGGCAGCAACTAGACCCTCGAGCCTTTCTGAGAGGGCCCCAGCCCTGCCCAGTTCTGACGTCAGCTAATATGGCTTGGTGGCAGTAGATGGAGCAGAGATGTAAGCGGAATCAGGTGTTTGGTGATTTATCCCCAAACCAACCCACAGCTCTTGAAGGCGGGGTTGCCTTGCAAGATCACTGGGGAGGGTCTCCAAGTCAACATATTCTTCACCTTCTCCCCAGCAACAGTGATGTCCAAAAGCCAGAGTGACTCGTTTTCTTTTTGATGGCTGAATACCACGGGGAGCAGCCACAGTGCTTTGAAAACAAGCTCAGCCTAGGAGTTTGGAGATTCCAAACCCTATCCTGCCACTTGTATACTCTCTGGGCTTCAGTTTCCTTATTGATATAAGAGTTTGTCCCAGGAGTTCTCAAGGTCACTTTAAGCCAATGAATGGCAGATATCCGCCCACCTTAAGAGGGCAACCACATAGGAGACATTGGAGAAAATGTTCCCATTTGCCTTTGAAGTCTGCTGAGGTCTAAGTGGAAAACTGCACCAAGCTCCTAATGGCTTCCCACATCCACTTTCTCTTCCTTCAGTCTTTCTCCTTCCTACACTCAGAAGGCTGTTTTTGAAAACACAGACCTAATGTCACAACCCTTTAGTGGCTCTCCACTGTTCTTAGGAAAAAGTTCAAAATCCAGACTGAGGTTATAGATGAGCTGATCCCTGCATACCTCACTGACCACTCTGCCCCTAAGTTACCAATCTCCAACCATACTAGCCTTCCATCCATTTCCCCAACACACTGAATTCTTCACTCAGTCATCACATGTATTATTCTCTCTGCTTGAAATAATCGCCACACTTTTTGGGTTTTGGGGTTTTTTTTTGTTTTTTTTTTTTTCTGCGGTACGCGGGCCTCTCACTGTTGTGGCCTCTCCCGTTGTGGAGCACGGGCTCCGGACGCGCAGGCTCAGCGGCCATGGCTCACGGGCCCAGCCGCTCCGCGGCATGTGGGATCCTCCCGGACCGGGGCACGAACCCGTGTCCCCTGCATCGGCAGGTGGACTCTCAACCACTGCGCCACCAGGAAAGCCCCCTCGCCACACTTTTTGTTACCTCATTAACACCCGTTTGTTATTGAGAATTCAGTGTGTTCTTTGAGACATTCCTCAACCTTGTGGAGTTAGATACATCCCCCTCATGATCCTTTACATGATCCCTCTGAGGGAAGGAAATGTATCTGTCTTGTTGCCACTTTACATTCAAGCCGTCATAATGTCCCACCATAATAAGTATTCAATAAATCTTTTCTGAATGAGTGAGTGCTCAATGACTTTTGGAAAGGAAGAAATCTTGGCCCTGTGCTTCCTAGCAGGCTACAGGTTCTGAGGCTGGACAAAGAGGGGGTAGGACTGATCCTTTGGCTCAACTCCAACTCCTTCTCTCCCCTGTATCTACTGGTTCTTTTAGAGAAGTCAAATTTGGGGCACAATAACTATTTAAGAGGCCCTATCTTGAAGTCCTGGGGGAGCTGACATATCAAGTCCTTTGGATAGGATTGGAAGTCCCTAGAAGCTCCTACCTATAGGACACCCTTAAACCAGTCCCATCTTGCAAGCCTCAAAATTATCCCTTCCTCAGACTCAAACTAGGAGGAGGTGTTAGGAAGGAGTTCTGGGGTCCTGGGGTCCCAACCTTTCTCCTCCTCTTCTGTCTCCTCCCATCTGAAACTGAGTTGGGAAGGAATTGAGGCTGATTCTGAGAGACTTTGGGAGTATGAATCCAAAATGGAAAGGGGAGGCTGGGGTTAAAGCTGAAGGCAAAGCTGCTTAGGGAGGTCTAACCCTAACAGGATTTATGTCTGGAGTGGGGAGGGGAGATGTGGGATTGTATTAGCATGTGACTGGGTGTGGGTACACATGTTCCGTAGGCAAGAGGCCACGAGCAATTGAGAAGGAGCCAGAGCCTGGGACACAGGCACACGAAGCCCCTCCCTTCAGAGAAGGTGGGAGGCAGAGAAGCCTTCTCAGAAGTAGTGTCCTTGTTTAAAGGAGAGTGGCCTTGAGTTTGTCAACTTAATGGGGTCTTTCCAGGAAGAGTATCTGGGGGTTTCAGGAAACCCCCTGAGCCAGCCTCTTCCTCCCCAGGCTGTGCCTTCCTCACCTACTGCGCCCGGGACTCTGCTCTCAAGGCCCAGAGTGCACTGCACGAGCAGAAGACCCTGCCAGGGGTAAGTCCACCAGGGTTGGCGGGGGGGAATCACCTCAGGCTGGGGACATGCCCTATGTGCATGCCAAAGCAGCATATAGGGGCTGGGCTGGGACCAGGAACTAGAAGAAGAGTCGTCTTTCCAGGAGAGGACTTACCTGTACCCTTAACAGCTACAGGTTATGTGTTATGTTCAGTCTTCTGATCCAGAGAAATGGGCTTAAGACTCTTGGGCTAAGTGTACCACGCCCATATTTAGGAAAGGCATTACTGTTGTGAGCTATGCTAGAGTTTGTCCATGTTGGCTAAAATCATGATTTGAGGTGTCATTTGTCACTGGTGTGAGCATATATGCAGATACATGGAGGAGAGGCTCTGCTGGTCTGGTATCCCACTTCCTCCAGTTCTAGGGTCCTTGATGGCACTTCCCTCTGGTCCTCTTCCTGTAATGTTTTTTGGGGTGTCTTGACTCACCAAGTTTGCTTTCCCTCCACACCCCAAACACTTAGCTAAAGTTAAGAGAGAGCTGATTCCACAGGCAGCTAGGCTACTGTGTATCAATGGCACTTGATATGGCCTTGGCTAATGGCTAATCACTGGACAAAAGGCAAAGTGGGACCTACTGTGGAAGAAGAAAGTGGTGATTGTTAGGAACTAGTGTGGGTTCACCAAGAACAAGTCATACTACACAACCTCATTCTTTCTTGTCCAAGGAGTGATATGTCTAGAACAAGAATGCTATTCAAATGTCCTGGGCAGGCCAAACCTGGGACTCATATCCAGTTCCAGGCCTCAGATTTAAGAGGGTCATTAGCCTACCAGAAAGAGACTAGGATGGGATGGGGACATAAAATATATTATGGAATTATAATTTGAAGAATTGGGAATATTTAGCTGGAGAAAATAGGGTTTAGTGGGGGCTGCAATAGGGAGGCATCATAACATAATAATTAAGAATACTAGTTTTTTGAGACTCACAGACTGGATTTGAATCCCAGCTCTGCCATTTACCACTTCTCTGTCTTCAGATACATTATTAGAAAATTTCCTCATCTATAAGGAGTGGGTTATACTAACACTTAGTTCACTGGGCTATTGTGAGGATTAACTGAGGCTTAGCAAGTGCCTGGCACAGAGTAAGATCTTGATACATATTACTGTTGGGGTGGGTAACCGCTTTCAGGTCCTGAAGAGGGATTTGGTTTCCTATGGGTGGCCTCACAGTGCAGGAGCAGGATCAGTGGGGTATAAAGAACAGATGCACTAATTTCAGCTCAGTGTAAAGAAGTCATTTCTCTGAATTGGAGCTCTCCAGCAATAAGACAGGCTTTACTTAGAGCTGATCAGGCTGTCATTGGGGTGTCAGATCCTAGAACCAATCCTTGTAATTGAAGGAACTTGAGCCTCACTCTTGAAGACTCAGTGTCAAGTAACACTAACTTATCACCCTCGCCAGTCCTCTGTATGCAGGCTCTGGAGTCAGACAGACCTGGGTGTCGATCCAGGCCCTACCACTCACTAACTCTATGACCTTGAGCAAGGCTTTACCTCTCTAAGCCTAAGCTTCCTCATCTGTGAAACTGAACTTGTAGGGTTGTTATAATAATTAAATGAACTAAGTCGTCATGTAAAGTGCTTAACACAGATCTTGGCAGACAATAAGTACTCAATACAGGTTAGCTGCTGGTGGTGGTGGTGGTGGTAGTAGTAGTAGTAGTAGTAGTAGTAGTAGTATTAACAGCAGCATTACTAGGAGCAATAGTAGAAGTCATTACTCATCCAACCTTGGGAGTAAATGACTTCTGTCACTAGAATTGAGTCAATGATACGAACGGTAACACTCCATGTGGGAAACATCATGGTAAAGGTGCAGAGACAAGAGGAACAGATGGGTGTGAAATGAGGCTGGGAGTGTAGAGGAGGGGCCCCCCATGTGAGCAGGGGCCAGACCAGAGAGAAGATCCACAGAGGGCAGTGGCTGAAGAGGAAGCTTTGAACTCCAGGCTGAGGGGTTTGGACTTTATCCTGAAAGCCAATGGAAGGCACTGAAAAAATTAAGATGAACTTTGGGAGAACAAATCCCCTCCTCAGGGACTTCCCTGGTGGTCCAGTGGTTAAGAATCCATCTTGCAATGCAGGGGATGCCAGTTCAATCCCTGGTCAGGGAACTAAGATCCCACATGCCGCGGGGCAACTAAGCCTGCACGCCACAGCTAGAGAGAAGCCCGTGCACCAGAACGAAGAGCCTGCGCACTGCAACGAAAGATCCCGTGTGCCGCAACTAAGACCCGATGCAGCCAATAAATAAATAAATGAATGTTAAAAAAAAAAAAAATCCCCTCCTCAACCAGCCACAGGGCTCCACAAGAGATGGGGTACCTAGGGTACTCTAGGAGGCTGAGGGCACCTGAGATAAGGACAGTGAAGCCCTATACTACTGGGACAATTTCTGGGAGATAAAAGAGAAATAATAATAACTAACATATATTGATACCAACAGTGTTCCTAGCACTTTACAGGTTCAAATTCATTTAATCCTCTATGAAGAAGGTATTGTTATTGGCATTCCCATTTTATAGATGAGGAAACTGAGTCATAGAAAACAAGTGACTTGCCCAAGGTCATGTAGTTACTAATGGGAAGATGTGGGCTTTGAGTGCAAGTAGTCTGGCTCCAGAACTCATTCACTTAACCACTGCACTGTTACCTGAGCCAAGCTGGTCGCAGACAGGGGTCTAAAGTTCTGGAGGGGATGGTGACTGGGTACATCTGCCCCCTCTCACCCTTTCATCTACAGGCTTCCAACATGGCCTGACTTCCTCTTGTACTGCCAGGATTGGCTTTATTCACCCTCCTCAGCTTAACAAAGTGAAAATTAATATTTAATTATTCTCCTAAATGAAAATCGATGGCCCTGTTGGCCAGCCCCAGCAATGGCCGAGTCATCAATCTTTCCTCTGGGCCTGCCAGGGGCAGCAGTAGCTTTAGTCATCTGGCCTCAGGCCCACCAGCATGGAGAAGAGGGTGCCCAGCTCTCTATAGGCACTGGGTCCTGGGCACACCTGCCATCTGCTGGAGAAGCAGGGACAAGACTTCAATCTGGGCTCTGACTGGAGGCAGGCAGGACTGTCGCTGTAGGACTAGGAAAGGCTGGGTCAAACCTAAAGAGAAAGCCTGAACCGCTAGGAGAAATTTCATGTTATCTGCTGGGCTGGGACCTCCCCTCGGGCCCCCTCCATGAGCTCCCTGCTAATTTCTGTCACCTATCAAAGCTTGACTCCCTACTCAGGACTTCCTTCAAACCTCAGTGGTCTGTCCCATCTTCTACAGCTTCTTCCCCATGAAGCTAGAGTTACTTCTTTCAGCCGCACTTTAGGCTCCAGAATCCACCTGAAGAAAGTGAGGCCCAACTTCAGCCTCGCCTTCTGGGATTCAGAAGGTTCCCTCCTGCCCCTGCACTTGTCTCCCTCCATGCTCATGCTCTCCTTTCCCCTGGGCATCCATCCCTTCAAACACCATGAAGGAGACAGACATAACTGAGTACATTTGCTTTTGCAGGTTGTGCCCTGCACAAAACAGCTTGAGTGGAAAAGGCAAACAGGGGCTGAAATCCAGCCATGCTGTATTGGCCAAGCCATGCACATTATCACAGGACTGTGTCAGCCCAGAGGAAGGGGGACATTTTTCCTAATTTGCCCACAGGGTTGCCTCTTTTTTTTTTTTTTTTTTTTTTTTTTTTTTTTTTTTTTTTTTTTTTGCGGTACGCGGGC
>NC_041224.1:63978423-64047359 GCF_002837175.3 Physeter macrocephalus | reverse complement strand
CATGGCTCACGGGCCCAGCCGCTCCGCGGCATGTGGGATCCTCCCAGACCGGGGCACGAACCCGTGTCCCCTGCATCGGCAGGCGGACTCTCAACCACCGCGCCACCAGGGAAGCCCAGAGGGTTGCCTCTTTGTAACTCACACAAAGGCACTGTATGTGCTAGCAGCTGCCCAGTGCATGAGCTGGCGCCTTTGCCCTCAAGGAGCTTCCAGCCCAGAAATAACTTGTTGCACCTCAGTGGGGTTTAACCTCTGGGCACGTAGAAGAAGCATCACGGGTGGAGAAGGAGGAGATGCTTCACAGAGGAGATGCTGTCTGAGCTGAATCATGATCATACTTCATCATGTTTGAAGGCCTAGAAACCTAAAAGACAAAAGTGTCTTCTGGAATTCTGGGGACAGTCAGGGAAAGTGCCCAGCAAAGATGTCTAAGGCTCCAAGTGAATGGAGAGTATCATGCATGTTGGGCAGCATGGGAGGCAGGACTAACAGGTCTTGGCTCCCAGTCTTAGGATCTCGGGCTTTACTGCGCGGCTTGCAATGGGGAACTGTGGGTGGATTTTGAGCAGGGAAGAGTGAGGGACTGGTACTGAAAGATCACTTTGGCTACAGTGTGAATGCTGGGGTGAAGAGGATGCAATGCTGGAGGCAGATGACCCTCTGGAAACACTTGCTGAGGGCATGTGAGTGATGATACTGGCCTGGAGCTGGGGTTAGGGTAGGAACGGAGAGGAGAGGATGGACTTGAGAACTATTTAGGAAATCCATATAGATTCTAGAACGAATGGAACTTTGCAGTGGGTTGAATTAGAGGAAGGGGGTGAGCTAGAACAAAGTACTGAAAATGGTGGTTTCCTTTTTATCTGCTCCACTCATTCTTGCACCCATGACACCTCTCTTAGACCCATCAGTAGTCCCTTCTTTGGGGGAGGTTCCAATAAGCATTCTTCCCATGGTGAGGGGAAGGGGGCTGAGGGCATGAGTGCTGAGTGGAGGGAAGAGTTGTGATCAGGACAGAAGAGTGTGAAGAGGGCAATGTGGAGCCCAAAGGCAGGAATTTTCAGCAAGTCAGGCAGGGAGAAGGGGTAAGGTCTTGCCTTCCCTGCTGCTTACAGGGGTAGAAGGACTAGGACCCTGTACGTGTCTGTCCTGCCCCTGACCTTCTCCACTCCACTGCTTGGAGTAGGTTGTCTTCTCCTCTTTCTCACATACTCTCCCTTGATTTCCCCTCCAGGGCTGGGCCCTGAAGCAGAAATGTGCCTGGACTCGGGAAAGTCTCAGGGGAATAGGTGCTCAGCCAAGGGCAACAGCTCCCGTGAGGTCCCATGACAAGTTCTTGGCCGAGGAGGCAATGCCCTCTTTTCTTCAAAGGGGAACAGAGATTACTTGACCCCGCTTCCACATCCCTCCCCTGGCTGTGGCAGGAACGAGGCAGGGTAAGGTTGCCCAGGTAGCTCATGTGGGCAGCTCTCTTTCTCCTTTAGCCACACAGAACATACCTAAAAACCAGGTGTCCTCCCTAACCACTTCCCAGTGGAGACTGAAGGCCCAGAGCCTGGGGAGCATTACTTTTCCCAACTCTGTCATCACCATCTTGGGCTCCTCCCCTGAGGACTTCCCCTGCACCTCCTAACTCCCAAACTACCAACTTCCCCAACACCTAAGCCATAAGCCTGAGAGTCAGCCAAAATGCCCTCCTCTCCCTCAGCCCCCACATCCAATAGAACTTTAGTCCAGTTAGTTCTTCCTGAACATCTCCTGAATCTGTCCATTTTCTTCTGCCCTAGTCCAGGTCACCCTCACCCCTTACCTGTATCACTGATCCTCCTGCCTCTAATCTTTCCCTTTTCAGTCCTTTCTCTGCATAATGACAGCTCATGGGATTCTTCATAAGACAGATCCCTCCCCTACTTAATATCCTTCCCTGGATCCCTATTGCCTTTGAAATACAACAAAGTCAAAGTTCCTTGTCATGGTTTTCACAACCTGCCCCAATCTGGCCCCTGCCTACCCTTCAATTTCATATCCTTCCATTTAAAACCCACACAAACAAAAACAAACAAACAAACAATTTATTACATCTGGTGCACCTACTAAGATCTTGCCTTTGTCATTTTCACCACACCCCTTCCAGGTGGGATCCTGAGTCCCCTTTTACTAATGTGGATACTGAGGCTCAGAGACCTTAAGGAAGTCTTCAGTGACGGAGCCAGGATTTAAACCCACGTCTATCTGACTTGGCAGCAATCTGTACTACCCTAGCTCCCTCGGTGTCAGATGCCCACCAGAAAACCCTTGCTCCTTCAGACTTGCATCTCCCTCTCCATACCCCAGCCACCTGGAGTGTTCAGCCTCCAGCCCCACTTCTCCCACGATCTCCACGTGGCCCAAATGACCCCGGTGCTGCAAGACCCAGCTCAAACCCTGCCTCCCCCGTGAAACTTTCCCTGAGCCAGCCTCTCCAGCTGGAGTCAGCCTCTCCCACAGCACTTTACCTTGCACGCCTCCCAAGGTCCTGGTCCCTCTGTGCCTCGTTATTTGTGTTCATGTCTTAAGAACGGAGCTGAGTGACACAATGCAAAAATCATGGACTTCAGTGTCAGGCAGACCTGGAGGCAAATCCCAGCTCAACTACTTACCCACCATGTGATCTTGGACAAGTGATTTAACCCCCCTCAGCCTCAGCTTTCTCATCTATACTATGGGAACAAGGGCACTATCTTGCAGAGTGGTTGGAAGGAATTTAGAGACAATGTATGTAAAGTGCCCCAGGAAGGGCCTGGCACATAGTGGGCTCTCTGGAAATGGTGGCATTATCTTCCCCTCTATACGCCTTTGAGGACAGGGTCCTAGGGTCATCGCTGTCTCCCCTGAAGGGCCCAGCCCAGGGCTCTTCACAGAGTTCTGGACATACTGGCAACATGCCCGAGTGGTGGAAAGTCTAGGTGCCCAGCCTCTGAGACCTGGACTCTGCCAGGTCCACGTGGGACATGTATGTACCACCTAATGCCCACTGTCCATCAAACAGTGGTGGAGAGGGGGAGGGGGAAAAGGGACATCTTCCAGAGCACCAATGAGCTCCATCTCCCCAGAAACCCAGCCAGGGAGGCAGCTGCCATGGAAACAACTGCTGTTACATGTGCTCGTCACTCTAGGCTCCAGTGAGAAATTCTTAGGGTCTATTTAAGAACTAATAAAATAAGGATGGTCTTGCTCACCCTCACTGCCCCCCACCCCAGGCTTCTACCCTTCTGCCACACTCCTCCCTACCTTTCCTGCACCCCCACTTCCTGACCCCTTATCCCCTCATTTCCTTCCCATCTCCCCCAGTATTTCTCTCCTTCCTTGCCCCTGTGTAGGTCTGTCTTACTCTCTCATCATTTCTGTCTTCCTATGTCTCTTCATCTCTCCCTGTGTCTCTGCTCTCCATGGCTCTGTCTCTTGGTCTCTCCTCCACAGTCACAGATGGCCATGCCCAGGGACAGGTCCTGTCCTCCTGGTCCCTGGTCCAGGCCAGTCCAGACCTGTCCAGCTCGCCCTGATCTCCTTGGATTGATCTGTCACCCCTCTAGACTGCAGCCCGAGTCCTGTCGGTGTCTCGGCCCTCACCCACAGCCTGGTACACTGCAGGTGCTCCACCACCAGTGGGTGGGTGTGTAAGAGCTAATAAGAACCTGAGCCCTGGGAGGGAGGGGGATTGCGCTGGTTCAGGCTTAGCCTGTTTTCCTTTCCTTTCCTTTTTTTTTTTAAGCCCTCCCCACTCCCCCTCCCCCAAATTTGATCCAAAGGAAATTGCTCAACTGTGACTGCCAGGGCGTTACTATGGTTACTAGGTAGCACTTGTGGCTATGGTAACAGGAAGCTGCCTGTTGTCTCGGCAACGAGCACACTGGTAGGGGATGGAGTGGCCCCTGATTGGTGCAGAAGCATTGCATTTCCTGAGGGGAGGGGGTCAGATCATCACCTTCTCAGGCCAGATGGCCATCAGTACCCCTTCCTCCATGAACAGGAAGGCTGCTCTTCTTTCCTTCTGGCACTCAGCTGTCTGCCCCCCAACAATAATTCCTCACATCCTACGCACCCAGCTCTTGGCTGTTTACAAAGACCTTTTGCGTCCCCGTTATGTCATGTGATCCCCACAACACCCATGAGAGGAAGGTGAGATGGGGATTCAATCATGAATTCTCTCAGGGTGGTTGGGGGATGGGAGTGGGTGGGGTATATATCGAAATCACCTAGGAGCATTTACGAATTATACAGTCCCCCAAATTAAGAGTCTGATATGGTTCCCAGGTGATTCTTATCTACCCCTGATCAGGGAACCCCTGAATTAGAAGGTGAAATTGGTTGGTGGGGGAGGGTATGGAGGGAGGAGTCAAGCTGCTTTCCAGGTTTATAGCCTGGATGACTGGAAGGATCAGGTTGGGGCAAAAAGATGAGCTCTGGTTTGGGTGTGTTGAGTGGAAGGTGCCAGTGGACTTTCTAGGCGGGGTGTCCAGCAAGAAGCTGGGCACATGGGTCTGAAGCTCAGGAGGGAGGTACAGGCTGGAGACGCAGAGCTCTGAGTCATCACTGTGGGGACAGGAGCTGAGGCTGTGGGTGTGGATGAGATTAGCCGGGAAGAAAGGGAAGAGTGGGACGAGTAGGGCCAAGGATGGTGCCCTGGAGAACTCCAGCATCCTCAGGGGAAGGGGTCCCAGGGAGGGGACTGAGAGGGTGAGGGTAGAAACTATGGTGACATAGAAGCTTGGGGAAGGTTCTTCTCATTTGACAAGTTGAATCTGAGAGAGGATGGCTTACTCGAAGTCATACAACCATTAAATGGCAGAGTTGGGGGTAGATAGCCCTAAATCTGATTCCCAGATTGTTTAATCTAAGTGACACAGAATTATATTCTCAGTTTTAGACACAGAACACAAATCTGCCCTCCTACCCAATTCCTCGCACCCAAAGCCTTTAAGGAAGTCCAGGAGCCAGAGGGACAGGCCGCACATGGTCCCTACACAGAGCCAAGGCAGGAGAATCTCTTTGACCTCCACAGTCCCTCCTCTGCTTGCCCCTGAGCTTCCTATCGCCTAATCCTTCAGGCTTCAGCACCTTCTAAATTCCTGCCTTTAAGGGAGGAATCTTGGATAAAATCTATAATCCCTGTGTGAGAGTGGTGGGGTGTAGAGTTCAAAGGGGTGAGGGATTAGATCCTGAGAGGTCCAGGGGTGGAGAAGCCGGGTCAGGGCCAGGCAGTCACGCTGACTGGGTGTGTTGGTCCGATGTCTTTCAGATGAATCGTCCCATCCAAGTGAAGCCGGCTGCCAGTGAGGGCCGAGGAGGTAACTTGCCTGCCTGCCGAATCTCAGGGTATCACCCGTGTCGGGGATGGTGGGCCCACTTCTGGAGTCAGGCCTACCTAGGGTTTATTACTAGAGCCTCCTTGGGTAAGGGGGCCAAGTAGGGAGGGGCCAGATTACTTAGCACCAGACAGCTCAGCCATCCCAGGTCAGACTGAGGAGGGATGGGGTCCCAGCATCCCCAGACCCAGAAGAGGCAGGAGATAGAGGCTGGACATAGAGGAAGGGAGTTCTTGCCACCTTGCCCCTGGAGGGAGTTCATTCCTGTTTTAACAGGTGGAACTTCCAGGTTTGTTTGAAGAACCAGGTTAGAGTTATTCTCCTTTTCCAGATCTTCTGATTACAGAGAACTCAGTCCAGTCTGGGTTGGAGCCACTCATTCCTTCATTTCAGTTGCCTTGGGAAAAAGATGAGGCTCGTAAGACAGATTTTGTAGGCCATATTAAGGAACTGAACTCTATGTTGAGGACCATGGAAAGTCTTCAAAAGTTTTTTTTTTAGCTGCACTGTTTCCTAGTGCAGAAAGACTAATGCTCCTTAAGAACAGGAGGGTTTGAGAGCCTGTGCTTTTTTTTTTTTAATCTTTATTAGAGTATAATTGCTTTACAATGTTGTGTTAGTTTCTGCCTTATAACAAAGTGATTCAGCTATACATATACATATATCCCCATATCTCCCATATCTCTTCCCTCTTGCGTCTCCTTCCCTCCCACCCTCCCTATCCCACCCCTCTAGGTGGTCACAAAGCACCGAGCTGATCTCCCTGTGCTATGCGGCTGCTTCCCACTAGCTATCTATTTTACATTTGGTAGTGTATATATGTCCATGCCACTCTCTCACTTTGCCACAGCTTACCCTTCCCCCTCCCCGTGTCCTCAAGTCCATTCTCTACGTCTGCATCTTTATTCCTGCCCTGCCACTAGGTTCATCAGTACAATTATTTTAGATTCCATATATATGCGTTAGCATACGGTATTTGTGTTTCTCTTTCTGACTTACTTCACTCTGTATGACATACTCTAGGTCCATCCGAGCCTGTGCTTTTTGACAACCAGCCGAGTTCTGGCCAGCTTCCATGCTGGAAAAGCAATACTAGCTTCTGGTGTCAGTTCTTGGTGTCTTTCTTGCCCTTGGGTGTTAAATCATTCCAAGAAATCTGCCTGGAGCCCTCCCTGACATTTGCTGACTCTCTCTTAAATAAGACTTTCTCCCCACCTTAGGGAGGTCAGCCATGGCTTTTTATTAGGTAAAAGAAGCTGCCCAAGATCAGGGAGAGAATGGAACCCAATTGACAGACATTTATTGACTCCTAATAATTCTGCACATCCTCTCAGACTTCAGGCTCAGTGTCCACACCTACAAGGGACTCTAGTAGCTACTCTAGTAGCTTCAAAGAACTCCACTGTGGAGTTCTTTCCTCCAAGAAATCCATTCTTCCTCCTTTTAGATGTTCTGATCTTTGGTCTTTGATTCTCCACTTCTGGTCAAGATGTTATCATCCCACTTTGTCTTGAGGAGATATTTCCAAGCTTCCTCCCTCTCCTCCAAACACACATCCTCCTTTTCCATCTCATTCTTTCCAGACCAGTTTTTGAGAAGTTCCAGACTGCATACCAAACCTCTGGTTCATTTGTCCCAAGAATTTCTGCTTCTTGGGAAACTGTTAGGCATCAGGGCCAGTGTTGGCCATCTTCTCAATGTTGGCTCATCTTCTGCCCACAAACACTAGACAGCTGAGAGGTCACCTGAGAGTACTTGAGTGAGCTAAGAAGCAGACAGGTTGGGCTGTAGTTTGTTCAACCATCCAACAAATATCTTTTGAGTAACTTACTCCACATTAGGAATGCAAGGCAGACCTGGCACCTGGCCTCATGGAGCTCTGGAGCTATAAGGGGATATAAACAGTAAAACAAAGCTATCATCCAGTGTGATCAATGCTTTTCAAGTCCTGAGGGATTGAAAAGCATTGGGGAAAACATGGGGCACCTTAGTCTGGGAGGTCAAGGTGGGCTCCCAGAGGTGGTAGTATTTAAGCTGAGATCTCAAGGATGAACAAGAAGTAGCCAAACAGAAAAAGGAGGAGCAAGGGAGCAAGTATTTCAGGCAGAGGGAAGAGCATGGACAGAGCTCAGAAGAACATAATGCAACTTGGAGTCTGGTTCAGGAACTAAATCCAGGATGCTGGGGGCACACTTGCTGCTTGGAGTCCAACGCCTCTTGCCAGCGTGAGGGCCACTGCCCAAAGGAGGCCTCCACGCCGATTATGCTTCTGCTTAGCCTAGTCCAGATGTCTTGGTCATCTGGGCTCCCAGCAGTGGCATCAGCATGAGTTTTATCACTACATTCAGGTGTAATATCATTGACATATTCTGTACATATGGCATTTCACCTTTACACCTGTTCAGATTCCAAGCAGCTCAAGAGAGCAGGAAAAGAAAATCTAGCTGAAAAGAGGTCTGCCAGGCAGTAGAATTCATAAGTTTAGTAGTTATGTATAGCATAGCTATTTCTTGACAAGTGATGGCTTTTTTTTTTCTTAACATCTTTATTGGAGTATAATTGCTTTACATTGCTTAAGTGATGGCTTTTAAAGAGCATATACTCCAAAGGCATCTATGGATAATCCTTCTTGCAGTTTTAGATAACCAGATCCCTCAATTCTTTCGTGTTCCCACTCAAAGTCACCAAATGTTCCCTGATACACATTTGGGAGAGAGGAGGCATATGTACTAAGTCTTGCAAAACAGTTGGGTCTTTACAATTTGCAAGTATTTTACTACCAAGTGATCTGTGTTAGATACTAATCAAAATGTGTTTCTTCTATTCAATGCTATTATATATCTCTTCAAAAGTGAGTTCAGCCCTCTGCTGAATTTTAACACAAATTAATGCTTTAGAAACTCAACTTTTAAAATGGTATTGAATTTGGTTTTGAAATGTAAAATTTGACACCAATGTAGGACAGCTTGTCCCATTCAAGTCTTATCTCTGTTGTCCCAAACATTCTATAAACCTTCAGAGTTAATGGTCACACCTGCCCTGATACAGTTAAGCCTTTGAGCTTGCATATTTTAAAATTATTCCTGAAATTAAATCCTTTGTTTACAGTTGATTAATAATGATTTTTACATCTGACAAAAATACTGGTATCAATGCAGACATAATCAAGGGGGTATCAAGGCAAATGTAATCTTCCAAAATTTTGCCATTTTTTTCTGGAAGGGATTATTAGATTTTTCTTCCCATAAAACAGGGATCACTAACTCAAATGCTATAGGAGCCAGGTAAGTAACCCTAAATGGGTGAGACTGTCATGACATAATGAAAGTTTTCTGTTTTAATTATATTAAATGTTGGCAACTAATTCAATTTTTAAAAGTGGGCCAGCATTGTGACAGCCTAACTAAACCTATCAGGTTTGCTTCTTCGGTCCAAAGACTGCCATTTTCTTTCCCATCTGCCATACAGGAGTATTCTATTATGTACACATGCATGAGCTTTTTGACAAAAATAGTCACTTTACATTCTATCTCTTGAATTTTCATGCCAATGCAACAGAGTAGTATTACTCTTATTTTTAATCACTAGACATGAGGTTTGTGGTTGAAATAACCTATATTTTATTTTATTTTCTTATAACTTCTATCATAGGTCTGTTTTATTTTCACTTCCAGCCAATGTTGTAGAAATCAAAGTGTTAGCACAGCAGGGGAGAGCCTGAATAGAAGTAAAATTGTTTTCATTGAAAAAAATGTTTAAAGCAAATTTATAAAAACATTTTTCATAACACCTTGGAAAGATACAGAGACATCCTGTCTTCTTCCCGCTATAACATTACCTACAACATCATTGTTCTTAAAACCACCCATTTGTTCCTAGGAGGAGACCAAACGGCTCCTCCTAAATCTGAAAGATCATAAGACTCTCTGTATAACCATGCTCTACAGGTCACATATAGTCTCATGAGCTTGATTCCCCCAACAAGCTTCTAGAATAGGTAGGGCAGGAAGAGCTATTTCCTCCAAGCTTCCAAATAAGGAAACAGAGGCTCTGAGAGCAAAGCCGTCTCTGACTTTCCCCGTCTGACTTGGAGTCCCCTCGTAGGCACTTTGAAATAACCTATAACCTATATTTTAAACACACTGTATGTTGCATTACTTTTAGAAGTTACTGGTAACACTTGCATATTCAATGCTTACAATGCAATAATAGTAGTAACACAAGATCTGCCCGATAGAAGGTCTGGGGTCCTCTTCTTTCATGGTCATCCCTCGCAGCCTTGGTGGCACTCGGAGTGCATCCAAGTCTTCATGGACTACGTTATAGTAGCCTTTTAATGTATGCCAGCCCTATGTGTATGTTTATACATATATATTTATACATATGTTTAATGTATCCCAGTTCCCATAAATTCTGCAGTCAAGTCCCACACTGTTCATATACTCCATTCTCTGTGCCTATATTTTACATCCTGTGGCATTGAACAGTACACTCTTTTTTTTTTTCCCAATAAATTTATTTATTTATTTATTTATTTTTGGCTGTGTTGTGTCTTCGTTGCTGAGCGCGGGCTTTCTCTAGTGGCGAGTCGGGGCTACTCTTCGTTGCGGTGTGCGGGCTTCTCACTGCGGTGGCTTCTCTTGTTGCGGAGCATGGGCTTTAGGCATGCAGGCTTCAGTAGTTGTGGCACGTGGGCTCAGTAGTTGTGGCATGTGGGATCTAGAGCACAGGCTCAGTAGTTGTGGCGCACGGGCTTAGTTGCTCCGTGGCATGTGGTATCTTCCCCGACCAGGGCTCGAACCCGTGTCCCCTGCATTGGCAGGCGGATTCTTAACCACCGCGCCACCAGGGGAAGTCCTTTGAACAGTACAGTCTTAAAGGAAAATTAATCTAATTTTCCAAAGTGAAATTATCTCATAATATACTAAAGGCGCCCCTTTCTTTTTTTTATATAAATTTTTAAATTTTATTTATTTATTTTTGGCTGCACTGGGTCTTTGTTGCTGTGCGCGGGCTTTCTCTGGTTGTGGTTAGCGGGGGCTACTCTTCGTTGCGGTGCGCGGGCTTTTCACTGTGGTGGCTTCTCTTGTTGCGGAGCACGGGCTCTAGGCACGCGGGCTTCAGTAGTTGTGGCTCACGGGCTTAGTTGCTCCGTGGCACGCGGCATCTTCCTGGACCAGGGCTTGAACCCGTGTCCCCTGCATTGGCAGGTGGATCCTTAACCACTGCGCCACCAGGGAAGCCCAAGGAGCCCATTTCTAATTAAATATACATAGTGCCAAAACCTTTTCCCCCAGCATTTGTGTTTAATTGAATGTGAACATTAAAATGTTTGCCTGAATGAAAATTCAAAGTTCATGTATTTCAAAATGTTAAATTAACCTCAAATTACATGAGGTCAGAGCTAGGGATCCCTAAATCCCTCAGACAATGGTAACTAAATAGATCTATTTTATCTGCTCTTCAGCATGGAGACTGTGGTTGATTTTTCCTAACTTAGATTATCTCTACTATGGAAACACTAAAAATAAGTTGAACTGTAAGTACCAATCATATAGGGAAAGTATTTTTTAGTTCTAAGGCAAAATCTTCAAAATCACTGAACTCCTGTATTTTCTTTCCTATCTTTCAAATTTTTAACATAAAATCAATAAATTCATGTCACAATTGTGATTGCTCTTTCCCCAACTTGGCTGTATTTTTTACTTTGCAAATATTTACAGATCCAAGATGCCTACAGTACAGAAATAGTTTAAGTAATAAATCCATGCAATCTTTTCACTTTAAGGTTTTTTTTTTCTTTTACTTTAAAATTTAAAACTTTCTCTGAGGTAATGCCTCTGTTTTTTAATCTTCACATTTGGTTTAACTCAAAAGCCAATTATCTGTCATCACATCAACCCTCCTATAACCATCCTATAATTGTTTAATTTCTGCCTGAATTTGCAAGGGTTTGTTTAAATATCAGCCTGGATTTTGAGTAATAAACATATATTACTATCTAACTAAGTAAGCCATATTTTCCAATTTTTTTTCTAGGATTCTATTCTATCCAGTGTTTAACAACCAAACTTTAAGTTAAAGTTAAATTTTGAGCTAGAATTTTCAGAATTTCTTAATACTGGGACATAGTCTCTGGCCTAAATCAGACACGGATCTTAGCAACAACTGTTCTATTAGTCAGTTGACACTCATATCTGTCCTTGATCCTCACAATGATTTAATTCTAAAAAGTATACTTCCAACTAAAACCTGACTGGATAAGGCTCACAGTACTGCATAAGACCTGGTAATGTCAAGTTAATGTTTCACTTCCTGAAATGCATTCTACCTATGAAGGAAAAGAGTGGTGCTTTCCTTCAGTTTGACTCAGAGTGGATCACCCAAAGCTAATTGTTGTAACACTTTTAGGCCACGGCTGTGGCTGAACCTCTGACAAGCCCTTCAGGTACAAGTGTATAGCCCACAAAAGAAAAATGCATCTCCGGAGGCTGAGATCTTCTCTCTTAAGGGAACCTGAAAGCCCAGGCTTGGTCTACCTTTCTTACTCGCCTCCTGGCTCTCCTGGATCAGGATGAAGGAACAGTGGAGCCTCTGTTCTTTCTTAATCTAAGTCCCTATTTTTCAGGCCTCCTCCTTCACTGTATTTTTTTTTAATTAGGGTAAAACAGACATAACATAATCTTTACTATTTTTACCATTTTTAAGAGTACAGTTCAATACTGTTAGCAATACTCACATTGCTGTGCAACCTCCAGAACTTTTTCATCTTACAAAACTCAAAGTCTGTACCCATTAACCAATAACTCTCCATTTCTCCCTCCCTCCAGCCCCTGGCAACTGTCTTTTTGTGACTGGCTTATATCACTTAGCATAATGTCCTCAAGTTTCATCCATGTTGCAGCATGTGTCAGAATCTCCTTCCTTTTTTTCTTTTTAACGTCTTTATTGGAGTATAATTGCTTTACAATGGTGTGTTAGTTTCTGCTTTATAACAAAGTGGATCAGTTATACATATACATATGTTCCCATATCTCTTCCCTCTTGCGTCTCCTTCCCTCCCACTCTCCCTATCCCCCTCCCTGTGTCCTCAAGTCCATTCTCTACGTCTGCGTCTTTACCCCTGTCCTGCCCCTAGGTTCTTCAGAACCATTATTTTTTTTTTTTAGATTTCTCCTTCCTTTTAAAAGCCGAATGATATTCCATTGTACATATATACCATATTTTGTTTATCCATTCATTGGTTGATAGACATTTAGGTTGCTTCTACCTTTTGACTATTGTGGATAATACTAAGGTGAACATGAGTGTACAAATATCTCTTTGAGACTCTGCTTTCAATTCTTTTGGATATATACCCAGAACTGGTATTGCTGGATAATATGGTAAATCTACTTTTAATTTTTTGAGGAACCGCCGTACTGTTTTCCATAGCGGCTTGTACCATTCTACATTAGTGCACATACATACATAATTTCTCCACATCCTTGCCAACACTTATTTCCTCCCCCCGCACTTTTTTTAAATAGCAGTCATCCTAATGGGTGTCAGTTGATATCTCGTAGTTCTGATTTCCACTTTCTTAATTATTAGTGATTTTGAGCATCTTTTCATATATTTCTTGGTCATTGTATATCTTCTTTGGAGAACTATCTATTCAGATCTTTTGCTCATTTTTAAAAATTGAATTATTTTTGTTGTTGTTGAGTCATAGGAGCTCTTTATATATTCTGGATATTAAACTTTTATCAGATACGTGGTTTGCAAATATTTTCTCCCATTCTGTAGGTTGCCTTTTCACTCTGGTTGTGTCCTTTGATGCACAGTAGTTTTAAAATTTGATGTAGTCCAAAATTTCTATTCTTACTTTTGTTGCCTGTGCTTTTGGTGTCATATCCAAGGAATCACTGCCAAATGAAAGGTCATGAAGCTTTCCCCCTGTTTCTTCTAGGAGTTTTATAGTTTTAGCATTTATGTTTATCTTTGATCTGTTTTTATTTAATTTTTGTATACAGTACAATGTAAGGGTCCAACTTCATTCTTTTGTATGTAGATGTCCAGCTTTCTTAGCAACATTTGTTTAAAAGACTGGCACTCTTGTCGAAAATCATTTGACCATATATGTGAGGGCTTATTTCTGGCCTTTCTATTCTACTCCATTGGTCTAAATGTCTCTCTTTATGCCAGTACCACACTTTGATTACTGTAGCTTTGTAATAAGTTTTGAAATCAGATAGTCTGAGACCTCCAAAATTCCTTTTCCCCCCAAGATTATTTGGCTATTCAGGATCTCTTGAGATCCCATATGAATTTTAGGATTGATTTTTCTGTTTCTTAAGAAAATGCCACTGAAATTTTGATAGGTATTGCATTAAATCTGTAGATTGCTTTGGGTAATACTGACATCTAACAACATTAAGTATTTCAATTCATGAACATAGGATGTTTTCCATTTATTTGCGTCTTCTTCAGTTTTCTTCAGCAATATTTTGTAGATTTCAGGATACAAGTCTTTTGCAGCCTTGTTTAAATTTATTCCTAAGTATTTTATTCTTTTTGATGCTAAGTGGAATAGTTTTCTTAATTTCATTTTCAGATTGTTCGTTGCTAGTCTATAGAAACACAACTGATTTTTTTGTTGATTTTTTAAAATAAATTTATTTATTTATTTATTTATTTATTTATCTTTGGCTGCGTTGGGTCTCTGTTGCTGTGTGCGGGCTTTCTTTAGTTGCAGTGAGCGGGGGCTACTCTTCATTATGGTGCGCGGGCTTCTCATTACAGTGGCTTCTCTTGCTGTGGAGCACGGCTCTAGGCCCACAGGCTTCAGTAGTTCTGGCATGCGGGCTCAGTAGTTGTGGCTCGCGGGCTCTAGAGTGCAGGCTCAGTAGTTGTGGCGCACGGGCTTAGCTGCTCCATGGCATGTGGGATCTTCCCAGACCAGGGCTCGAACCCATGTTCCCTGCATTAGCAGGCGGATTCTTTTTTTTTTTTAATAAATTTATTTATTTATTTATATTGTTAATTTTTGGCCGTGTTGGGTCTTCATTTCTGCGTGCAGGCTTTTCTAGCTGCGGCCAGTGGGGGCTACTCTTTGTTGTGGTGTGCGGGCTTCTCATTGCGGTGGCTTCTTTTGTTGAGGAGCATGGGCTCTACATGCACGGGCTTCAGCAGTTGTGGCTCGTGCGCCCTAGAGTGCAAGCTCAGTAGTTGTGGCACACTGGCTTAGTTGCTCTGCAGCATGTGGAATCTTCTTGGGCCAGGGCTCGAACCCATGTCCCCTGCATTGGCAGGCGGATTCTTAACCACTGCGCCACCAGGGAAGTCCAGCAGGCAGATTCTTAACCACTGCTCCACCAGGGAAGTCCCTGTTGATTTTTTTAATAGGAGAACTTTGCTGAATTTGTTTCTTAGTTCTAATAGTTTTCTTTTGGAATTAAAGCCCTCCTTGATACTCATCAGATCTGATCAGGAGACTTTGTTTCCCCTGGATATTTCCTTCACTCATTTCCTAGTCTTCCTTGGCTCCTTATGCTGCAATCATCACTGAGAATGTCAGAGCATCAAATGCTGCCATCAATAGGATCTCCTGGGTTGGTATTTGGATGGAAAGGTGGACTGGTAATTTTAGGATGTGTCTGATGGTTGGTACCCCAATGCTGAAATCTTGTCCCTGCACTGTTTCTACAATCATGATATCCTACCAACATGGAAGTGAGTGATTGTGGGGGGCTTAGAAGCCAGGAACTTGGGACTCCTTTGGGCCACCTTGGGCAGAGCCTTCTTTCTAGAACAGCATCTTGATACCCTTCCTGAGGAAGATGGAGTGGACTGACTCTGACTCTGGGCTTCCAACCCCATCATTTGCTACATTAGAATCCCTGTATGACCAGCTGCACAAGACAGCTTTATGGAGATGGACCTCTAGGGTCCAAACAACTTGGTTTGGGTTCAAAAAAGCATTTGGTAGAAGAGCAAGGAGTACACATAGGTGGCCATCATGAAAATGCAGTTACACCGTTCAAATGTGTGTCTTTCCAACTATGTCTCAACTCCACACTGATGCTATCTTCCAATTCCATCCACTCCAGGAAAGTTAAGCCTCCCTGTTTGAATTTCCATCTTTCTAGGGACCCACCCACCACTCATGGAATGATTTTATTCAGACATTTCCGACCTACCTCTTACAGAATCCTCTTTCTACCAAACTGGTATAGTTTGACCTAGAGGATATTGCATTTTCTGGGCTAACTGCCATCATCTCCATCTCTCTGGGAGCATGCATCGGCCCTCAAAATCTTCAGGGCTGTGGATTTGCGGGCTACTCTCAGGAGTCTAGCCTGTAATTCTCTTTGACCAGGTCTCTTAAGAAACTTATCCCACCATTTCAGGATCATCTGATGCTTATATTCACTGTGGCCCAGATCATCCTCCTGTCAAACACCATCAAGGTCTCTGTAAAGTGGCAAAGAGGACACCAGGATTCAAGGTGATATCTGTGAAATGGGCAGCATAGAGATTAGCCCATAGCCCAACCTCATTTCAATTTTAAATTCTGTACAGCCCAGTAGTCTAGAACCATAGAGTCAGTGCCCTATCATGGAAATGGAAATTCTTAATTTGGGAGACTCTCCCTGGAACAGAAGGATCAGAGAATTTCATGGTCTGTGACATGAGCTGTGACTGACCACCATCATCAGAAAAGAGCAGAAAGAGGAAGAGCAGATGAAGGATTGGACCACTGTGCACACAAACCTCTTTTCTGTCCTGGGGGCTCCATCTCAGCCATGACCTCTCTCTTCCTACCTAGGGCTACCTGGATGCTGTTCCATGTGGCATGACAGCTTACCTAGGTGCTGTCATCATCTTGCAGACCTTACCCAATGTCACAGCTGCACTATAAATTAGGGCATCATGAAGCCCTGAGACTCTGGAGACCCTAGGATCTTCTCCAGCCCCTCCTGGGCCTCTTGTAGACGCATGGGCATAATTTAGTTTCATAGCTCAGAACAATAACAATCTCAGAGGGTTTGATTCCCTGACCAAATAGGGCCAGTCTTCCAATGTCAAGGCAAAGCCACCATCAGATTAGTCAAGAGAATCATGAAAGACCTTTCCTGACTTCTCAGGTTCCTGAAGAGAATGATCTCAGATCCCTCTTCATACACCATGTGGAATTCTATTTTCTATCTTTTAGGTCAGTGGTTTACAAAGGACTTTCCTTGGAGCCCCCTCTAGGGAGTACCAGGGGAAGATGAAGCAAGAGGAACTCCAGCCTCCTCCTACTTTTCTGGCTTTTCCAAGCAGTTCTACTTTTCTCTTACATTTTGAGCTTCATCCTAATATTTTTGTTAGAACAATGGATTTCACAGTTGTTTTAAAAGGTTAGGAAACCAGTGATCCATTCCAAGGGCACTATTCTGTGGCTAACCCTCCCAGGAGTGAAGTACACCCACTGGTTTGTACTCTCACCACAGAAGGTTGGTACCTCTACTGGAATTCTGGCCACAAGTACATTACCTATCCTTTCCCCATCAGGATTTCTGGGCAGTAATCCTCTGGAAAGAGGGCAGGATTCTGCTGAAACACACTCTGTATGTCCCATATAAGCCACAGCCCCTGCCCT
Source organism: Physeter macrocephalus (assembly GCF_002837175.3). Taxonomy (NCBI): domain Eukaryota; kingdom Metazoa; phylum Chordata; class Mammalia; order Artiodactyla; family Physeteridae; genus Physeter; species Physeter macrocephalus. The sequence continues at coordinate 64,030,388 of NC_041224.1, read as the reverse complement.
CCATACAGACACCGCATTAACAGGCGACAGATACCAAGGTACCCAGGGCAGCCTAGGCTGAACCCCACACCATCCAGGTGAAATATGGACACATACACATAGCCTTGTTGGAGATTCCCTCCACTGCTAATTTCAGCCAGTCTGTTCTTCCTTTTCACTGTGACCCAGGCTTCAGTCTGTGACCTTCACCAGCCCTGTTTCCTTTGCACTCAGGATCCAAGGACCCTATCAGCCTGGCCAAGCCTGTCAAAGAGTGAAGGAGTTTGGGATGGGTTTTCTTGGGCTTCAGGGTCTCAGAGGTGAAGCCTGAAGCCAGATTCCCACCCACTCTTTCTCTCCCAACTTGTATTACGCTGATGAAGCCCCATCTCAAAATCAGAGACTTACCTTGGTGCAGATGAGAGGGCCTTTGACAGCAGGACCTGTGGACTGGGCTCCTCTACCACACACTCCTGGATAGTGCTCCTGAGGCCCGACTTGCTGGATGTGCAGCTAAGCCCTGGTTTCCAGCCCCAGCTCTCCAGCTTTCTCCAAGGTCACGGGCCCAGCTTATGGCCCCTTTCTGGGCATCTCTATCATTCCCATAGGAAGGGTGGACACAGGGAAGGATCCTCACGTGGCCATCCAGGTCTATAGGTAGAACTTGTTCTCCCGTAGCATGAACACCTGGGGAGAGATCAAGGTAGGAAAACAGGGGAAGTCAGAGAGGAGGCAGCAGGGCTCAGTGAGGGCCCTGGAAGCTCAGTGAGGGAATAAGGGAGGTAAGGAAAGGGGTCATGAGTTCAGTAAGCATAGTGGGCAAAATGCCAATGTTGGAGGATCAGGAACCCAAGCTTCCTGTTCTCTTTAAGCCTTTGGGAGGGGCACGCAGGCTGAGTTGGGTGCTGGAGTTGGGGATTCATCATTCCAGTGCTCATGGTCTGGGGTTGAGGCAGTGCAATGAGACAACTACTTTCTGTGCTGTTTTTTTTTGACCCAGAATCCTGGACTCTAGCCACTGCCATCAGGCTTATCAGGAGGGTGTACTTATCTTCTCCAGACCCAGTATTAATACAAGGACTCCTCTGAGGACTTCCCTCCCTTAATAGGGCTGAAATGGTCCAAAATAGCATTTTCCAGACTCTAAGAACAGAAAGGTCAAACATATAAAATGATGCATGTAGGGCTCTATCCAACCAAAAATATGGACTGAATCACTTCCCACAAGAGCAACAATGAGTTCCAGGACCCAGGTTTTCCTGATGGAAATATGGAGTTTCTTTCCTCCAGGTCTGTCTGTAGGTCATCCTGCCCCTCAAAGAAACCCAACCTTGTGGCCCCAAGTGAGTAGGGCCTGCTCACTCACCTCTTCCCAGAGCTAGACCGTGGTTAACTACTTTCCTAGGCTTCTCCTGTTACTCTGGGGAGTCCAAGAGGTCTTAGGGTGCCCAGGTGACTCCTGGATTTGTCCCCAGAGGACCGAAAACTGTTTGTGGGTATGCTGGGCAAGCAGCAGGGTGAGGAGGACGTCAGACGCCTGTTCCAGCCCTTTGGCCACATCGAGGAGTGCACCGTCTTGCGGAGCCCCGATGGCACCAGTAAAGGTGACTTGAGCTGACCCCTGGATTTCCTGATGACCCCGCCTCACTCCGGACCACATGACCCTTTGGCCTCTGTGACCTGAGCCACCTCTATCCTGCCCCAGGCTGTGCCTTTGTGAAGTTCGGGAGTCAAGGGGAAGCTCAGGCGGCCATCCAGAGTCTGCACGGCAGCCGGACCATGGCGGTGAGGGCGGGCGCCGGGGCCCCGGGTGAGGCCAGGGGTCTGGGGACTGGCTCCTCCTCCCCACATGCTGGGGAAAGGGCCTGAGAAGCAAGGCCCTCGGCCCAGGGCCGGGGCTGAGGTCTAGACCCGTCCTTGCAGCCTCCCCTGCCTTACCCAGGGCGCCTCGTCCAGCCTCGTGGTCAAGCTGGCGGACACGGACCGCGAGCGCGCGCTGCGGCGGATGCAGCAGATGGCGGGCCAGCTGGGTGCCTTGCAGCCGGCGCCGCTGCCGCTGGGGGCCTGCGGAGCCTACACCACCGCTGTAAGTGCCTGGCCCGGCGGGCGCGGGCGGGCAGCGGGTGAGCCAGGCGGGGGGTGGGGCGCCGGGGCAGATGCCCACCGCTGGGCCCTCCACACCCGCCCTTCTTCCCTCTCAAAGATCCTGCAGCACCAGGCGGCCCTGCTGGCGGCGGCGCAGGGCCCGGGCCTCGGCCCGGTGGCCGCAGTGGCGGCACAGATGCAGCACGTGGCGGCCTTCAGCCTGGTAGCCGCGCCGCTCTTGCCGGCTGCAGGTACTGCGCGCGGAGGGCGGGGCCTGCGGCGGGGGCGGGGCGGGGCGGGGCTGCGGCCTGACTCTCCCACCTCCTCGCCACCTGCAGCCAACTCCCCGCAGGGCGGCGGCCCCAGCACGCTTCCGGGTCTCCCGGCGCCCATCGGGGTCAATGGATTCGGCCCCCTGACCCCCCAGACCAACGGGCAACCTGGCTCGGACAGTCTCTACAATAACGGGCTCTCTCCTTACCCAGGTGGGACCCCCACCCGCTCCGCCCAAATGTCCCCCAAAATGGAGTGGGGAGCGGGGGTCTGTGGGGGGGGCGGGTGGCAGGGCCTGGCCTCCTTGAGAAGGGACTCCTCCTCCTTCCCTGCTGCCTCTCACAGCCTCCTTCCACACTCCCTGCGTTCTCACCTTACCCTGCCCGCCCGCCAGCCCACCTTCACTGTGGGCCTTGCGCCCCTCTCTCCCCAGCCCAGAGTCCCGGCGTGGCTGACCCCCTGCAGCAGGCCTACGCTGGGATGCACCACTACGCAGGTTTCACTTGGCGCTACGCGGCCTGGGGGGTTTGAAGGGCCCCAGAAAGTAATAGGGAGATTTGGGTGGGGGGTTAGGCTCTGTTCTGAGGAGTCCGACCCTCCTTTCGCCCACCCTTGGACCCAGAACGACCTTTCTAGGGGTGAGGGTTACTGTGCACTGGCTGAGTTGGTCAAAGGTGGCCAGGCAGATGGGGCCCTGATTGGGGGTGGCTCCTGGGGGTCACTGCCCACTCCCACCTCTGTCTCCAGCAGCCTATCCGTCGGCCTATGCCCCAGTGAGCACAACTTTTCCCCAGCAGCCTTCAGGCCTGCCCCAGCAGCAAAGAGAAGGTGAGGGACAGGGGTCTGGAGATCAGGGCCTGGTGGGGCTGGACTCAGGATTCCTCCCCTGAACCAGCCTGCTCCTGTTCCTGCAGGCCCCGAAGGCTGTAACCTCTTCATCTATCACCTGCCTCAGGAGTTTGGTGATGCAGAACTCATCCAGACATTCCTGCCCTTTGGAGCCGTTGTCTCTGCCAAAGTCTTTGTGGATCGAGCCACCAACCAGAGCAAATGTTTTGGTGAGCTGAGCCCCATCCCTAGGCCTCTCCCACTCCCAACTTCGAGATTCCTTACAGACCCTAAGACTGTACCAACGGAAGTCAGTGATTCCTATAAACTGAGTGTATAGCGCTCAGCAGGGTCACAGACCAGTGATGAGGCTAAGCCCAGACCAGGAACAAGTCTATTTCAGGTTCACCTGGGAAGGTCAGGTGTCTGGTAGATCTTCAACCAGGTTAGGCTTTAGAGTCTAGCCAGGGCAGGTGGAGTCTGGGTCTGGGACCAGAGATCCCCTCCAACTGCAATTCAGAGGACCAGAATGGGGGCTGTGGAGAGAGTTTTCCCATGCCAGGGAAAGACAGGGAAACACCCCACCAACACACTACCTGCTTCCCCAATACACACACTCAGAATTACCTCCTGTCCTTCCAAGAATCACACGTTTAGGAAACTCAGGCCACTTGCCTGTGTAAGTACGAGCATGTGTCCGTGTGTGTGCACACGTGCAAACACTGGAGGGTGGAGGAGTACTGATTGATGGAACTGGCCTGAGGGGGCAAGGAGAAGGGACTGGTCATAGAGAAAGGAGGCCCTGCCACGCAGAGTTCCCAGCTAACCTCTCTGCACACACCCTCCAGGGTTTGTTAGCTTTGACAATCCAACCAGTGCCCAGACAGCTATTCAGGCCATGAATGGCTTTCAGATTGGCATGAAGAGGCTCAAGGTCCAGCTAAAGAGGCCCAAGGATGCCAACCGGCCTTACTGATCTACTCTCACTGACCAGCCACAGAAAGGTGAGTCCTTAGTGGACCCCCGGCAGATGGGGCCTGAGTGATGGAGGTGCTCTCAGCTTTGATATTCCTTTTGGGATGCTGGGGGCACCGACCTCTGAAAAAGTCTGGGAGAGAAGAGCCAGGAGTTAGGAGGAATCCTCAGTCTTAGGCTGTGTTTTTCCTTCAATCTAAGGACTGAGATAAATTAGACAACATTCCTGCCCCCACAGTCTGGGAGAGACAATTACAGTAAGATCCAACCAGTTCGTTCCACTCCAGAGATAGCCACAGGGGACCGTAGTAGAGAATTCCTGTGTGGGGAGGGCAGGCGGGTGGAGAAAGAGACTAGAAAAGGAGGTTTGTGCTAGCTTGTGAAGTGTCTTAAAGGCCATGAGTTTGGACTTTATCCTGAAGATGGTAGAGGACCACTGAGGAGTTTAAGCAAAGAAGAGACAGGATGTAAGGGCTGGTATAATGGCAATGAACATGGAGATGAGGAGAGAAGCAGATACACTGAAGATGCAGGATATACAGGGCGTGGTGGTGATGGGGAGGGCGATGACAAGCTCTCAGGTTTCTGGCAGGGCCGGCTGCCTGCGACTTTTAGAGATTGCTGTCTCAGAAGGTCCACAGAACCCTGCCTCACTTGAACTACCCCCAGGGAGCCCTCTGGAGGGGGTGCTGGGCTGAGATCATCTGCCCAGGACCCAGGGTCTGGCTTCAGTGGAAGCCTGAGGTCCAGCCACTCACCTGTCAGGGATAGGGCAAGGTGCTCTTCTTGTCTTGCCCTCCAGAGTGATTTTTTCCTTTTTTTCCCTTTCTCTCTCCTTATCAATTAATACCCAACATTGGAAACTGAAGAGTGAGAAGAAAGGAAAAGAAAAGCACAGAAATGCTTGAGCAGCCCTTCCTGAAGGAGCAGCCACAGATGGAGGTGGACCCAAGGCCAGTGCCTGGGCTCAGGCCACTTTAAGGATTGTTTTCACCAAGTGGGTTGTTCTGTGCCTGTGATGTAGAGCTCAGGCTGGCAAGGCAGCTGGGTCTGGCTGAGGAGTGACTGTCTAGGGGAACCAGCAGAGGGCCTTGGGGGGTGCCAAGGGCTTCTCCACGAGGGAAGCCCAGATTTACTTCTTTCAAAATCATATCATTCCTTAGAGTTTAGGGACCAAAGGACTATTGCTTTTTAAAGAATTATAGAATTATATATATATATATATATATATACATATATATATGTATATATATATATATAAATTAAAACAAAGAAACAAAAAAATCACAAGAGAAACAAAAAGGACAGTATAGAGTCTAATAAAAGCTGCCTTTAAATATCCCTAGGAGGCAGGATGAAGGAGACCCTTGAAGGCCCCAGCCTAGGCAGAGGAAGGCTGTGGAAAGATTGTTCTGTGTCTCATTCCCTCTTAACGCCCCCCACCTCCACCCCACCACCTTTTCAAAATGATGAAGGACTTGAGGTCTGGGTTCATATGCAGGTAACGAGAAAGTTATTGAAGCAGTGAACCCACAATTCCCAGACTCAGAGAGCATCCATGAAGAGGCCTCAAGGAGGAGCTCTGGCCTGCCCTGCTCTTTGCCACCCCGAAAAACCCCTTAAGCCAGCAGGGGTGGGAACCTGCCTTTCCTTCTTGACAGCCTTTCCCGTGGAACCACTGCTTCCTCAGGCAGGAAGAAAGGGAGTTTGGACCGCCCCAGCCTTTCCCTTCCCCATCCAGTTAGACAGAGGCCCTGCCTTTGGCTGAGCCGAGACACGTCCTGTTTCCCCTCACCTTGAGCCAGCCCCAGTGTCCCCTTGCTCCAGACCACCTTCTGTCTCTAAGTCTAAGTTTGCCCACCGGTAAAGTAGATTCAGGATATATGTAGAGGGCTGTGACAACAGACTTGGAAGGTTCGTTACTGTATATACTGCCATTGAGAAGGGGATAATTTTCAATATGTAGAAGCTTCAGAATTTAGAGGTCCCTCTTTACCCAGGACCTGGGAGGGAAGTAGATGTTTTGCCAAAATACTTCATCATTCCTTTAAAAACTACATCTTTCCTATGCAAGAGTGTCTCAATGTGCTTATCCAAGGTGCTTCTAGATGGTGAGCAGTGTTCAGCTTAGAAGTGGTGTGTGCTCTGTCTGTCTGTCTTTGTCTGTCTGTTGTATACAGTGGGTGCCATATAAAGCTGATCAATGGTGGTGCTTCCTGCCTGCTTCTGTGAGATGGGCAAAAGATTCAGCTTAGAGCACCATGACTCACTTGCCTTGGTCAGCCTTTCCTGGGCCTGCAGGGCCTTGCACATAACTTTTCCTAGGAGGATAATTTTCCCTCTACCCCACAGACCTGCATCAAACTAGTCTGGGGCCCCAGCTGTGTGGTGGGCACTCTGGTCCCTAGATGTTGCTGAGACTGGAGGCCTCTGATCTGATATTACATCAGACAATAAAGCATGTGGGGGCGGGGTGGCGGGTTCCTCCTTCATAAGAGTTTCTAAGAAAACTTGTTCCCACCTGTTCCTCTGTCTTTGACTCGTTTTTGGAGGGAATGGGATGAAAAATAACATTGCCAGGTAAGGTGCGGTAGTGCACAGGGCTGACACGTAGACTGACCACCCTGGACACAGATGGGAATGTTAACACCTGCACATTCAAACAGCTGTTCACATGGAGGCATGGAGACCCCTCACTGCTAGGTGCTAAGCACTCAGGGTTAGGGGGAAGGACAGTCTGATAATGTAGTTATAATAGAGGGCCCCAGAGAGTCTGTGATAGCAAGAAGAGTACCTAATTCAGACTTGACTGGTAAGGCAGGTCAGAGAAAGGTTTATTGAAGAAGATGAAGGAGGGGAAGGGTCTTCGAGAACGAACTGGCACATTTGCACAAAGCCATTTGGACAGCCGCATCATGCTGATAAATTATTAACAAGAAATCATAATGATTACAGTTTATTCAGTGCCAATTATGGGGCAGACAGTGGGCACCAAGATAAGACCCTTTCCCATTTCTAACTCTACCCTGAACCTTAACTCATCAAGTCACGTCAAGGCATAAACTAAAATGGCATTTGAAGTATCTTGTTTCATGGTTAGGGGCTGGCAGACCATGTATAAATGCTGCAGAGGTTGGCAGGATCTAGATCAGGGGTCGGCAAACTATGGCTTGTGGGCAAATCTGGCCTACAGCCTGCTTTTGTATGGCCTACAAATAATAATGTTTTTTTACATTTTTAAAGGGCTGTAAAGATAAAACAAAAAAGAATATGAGATAGAGACCATATGTGGCCCACAAAGCCTAAAAGATTTATCTGGTCCTTTAGATAAAAAGTTTGCTGATCCCTATAAGCTCATGGAAGACGTGTATAATGTCTAATGAGTTTAAGCAACAGTGGTGTTTGTGTCTCTGTTGTGTGTGCATGTGTTAGTCCAAATCCTTTCAGCTGCAAGTGTCAAAAACTCAAACATGTGTAAGCCAATAGGAAATTAGTTGGCTTACATAATTGAGAAATCAAAGGATGTATCTACCTTTAGGCATGGCTTGATCTAAGGGTTCAAATGATGATGTCTCCATCTCTTGGCTCTGCTTCCTTCTATTTGGTGGCCTCACTAGTTCTAGCTCTAAAGACCTTGGGAGGACTTGGGCCAGAATGGACATGTGGCTACCTCTAGGGTGGAAGAGTAGGCCACCGTAATTGACAACTTCACAAGGACTGTGTGGAGGGGAGAACTGGGTCTTCAAAAGAAGGGATGATGGGCAGATAAGCAATTTGCATCCACAGTATTCCTCCCCTTTATTGTTCACCTTCCACCTATACTTTTCTTGACAAACATACACTTTCAAAAATGTGCCTGCCTAACAATGCAATGTTCCTAGGCCAAACAAAAAACACAGTCACCCACTTCTGAATAGGAGACAAAACAGAATCATGCCCAGTTGCTTTATTGAGCCCTCGGTCCAGGGTCCCTTTGTGATGTGCAATTCTTGATCAGGTCTGGATATAACTTCTTGTGATTTTGCAATCTCTGGCTTAAAGATAAATTTAGCTACCCCTACATAACGAATAGGGAGAGAAATAGGGTAACCATTTTTAAAAAAAAACAAAAAAACCCCTTCCATTTGGAATAGGGGAGAAGAGAAAACAATGGTCACTAATCTATAGCATATAGCACATCCTTCTGGACAGTGGAGCAAGTTTCTTCGTCAACAAAACTGATCGCTCTTGGTCCTTTCCACTGGGAAATATCTCCCTCCTTTATGGACAGCCCTGAGAAGATACCTCTTCTGGAATTGAATCATCCACCCTCCCTTTAGACATGGGTTTGGACCTAAAGATTGCCTTAGAGATTATGCCTTCCCAGATCCCCGATTGCCTGGTGAGGATTCTCTGGACAATTCCTTTCAAACCAAGTGATTTGATTCCTGGGCTCTCTGTGAGCTAGTAACCATCATCAAGAATCTTGCTGAGTTCTTGTCCTTGAGTCTGCATCTGGCCCTTGTGGTTTCTGTCTCTTAGCAACAGGTCACACTTGGCCCATTCCCCTCCCCCTCAGCTTCGTGGTTTCCACAATAGGCTGGCTGTGATAATAAGTCAACCTGAATCTGCTCAGTGCCCTCAGAGAGAAATTACCTATATAATACTTGGCTGGCTCATGCTCCAGTGACCCTGACTAGATAGCCAAAATCCCTAAGTGGTACTGGCTTCTAGGTCTCAGCCCCAAGGCAATGCTTAGGACAGGAGTGAGGCAACCACACAAGCACTCATTCTGGACAGTCTGCAGCTTGCTGCACTCCTCGCCCTCTGGCCATGGTCCATTATTACACTAAGGCCACATCACCAAAGCACTCCTGAGAAGAGTCTGTCCGTGGACATTGAATTGGGGGGACCTCTGAGAACTTGTTTAACTTGGGGACTGTGGGAAGAGTCTTCAGCCTTCAGGAGGGCCCCCGGAATTTCTGTCTCTCTGGATGCAACCTGGGTGTCTTGGATACAGAGAGAAAAGACCTTTGGTCTGAGATGGGACTGACAACCTCTGACCTCAGAGCAGCTCTGGATCTACTGTGTGCTCTGACCAGACCTGGGGTCTCACCTCTGCCTCAGTGGAACAGAGCATGCATGTAATACCCTCCAAAAGAGGGTACTAAGGTCAGGGAGGTCACAGAATCTCTCTTTATCTTTTCCAGCTTTGTTTGCAATCTTTGGCATCCACTGTCCTCACTGTACCTGCCTTCACTGTGACACAGCCAAATCCAGCAGGGATTCAGAGGCTGTTTTGGGCCTGTGCGCCTCCCTCAGCCAGTATATTTGCTCAAGCATGTTACACAGCCCTGTGTTCTTTGGGAGAACCAATGAAGGAATAAACCTCATGGGCTCAGGAGGCTCAGAGCCAAAGCGGAGCTTGAGCCACGTGAGGTCCACAAAGAGTTGACCAAGTCTGTGCCAAGTGCAAACTCAGAAAGGGTGGAGAGCTACTCTTTTTCTCCCCAGCCCCACTTCAGACACTGCCATCACAGTATGGCAGACTGGGCTGATCAGAGCCTTTGATTGGCCATCTGTAGAGGGGACTTTGAACTTCCATGCTCTAGTCTCCTGCCCTCTAGTGGCCTAAGAGCACAGAGACCCAGAAGGCAGAGCAAGCCGCAAGCCTGGGTTTGACTCTTCCAAAGGTAAGTCTTAGGTACCCAGGAGAAAATGCAGGGAACCACAGAAAGAGCCTGAGAAAATTAGCCTCAGCTTCTTCTAGGGAGTATGCCAGAAATGGGCTGACCCTGCACCCTTGCCACCAGGCCTCTGACAGGAATCCAGCAGTCTGGGCTGGATTTCCTGCATGCGAGCAGGAAAAATCAGTTGCGCCCTCAGGACCTTCTTGCTACCCCACTCTTGGGACTCAGTGTTGGGATGGGGGCTTTGATTGCGGCTCCATATCTTAACCCAAGTGCTCTAGAAAGCAGACTCTGAGGCAAGGATTAAAGTGCTCACACTTTGGGGAGACGGAAGCCCAGGATGATGAGAGGGGAGAAGAGACATGTGGCAGGGGAGAAAGATGTGAAGCAACGCAAGACAACGTATTACTGTGGCGGCCACTGTTTCACATGAGCTGTGAGGAGAGAGCAGGTGACTTGAAAGGACTGTTTGCTAAAGCACATGGTGTTTGCAGGGAGAAACTGCACCTTAGAACAGTTCACCAGGAGGAGAATTGAGAGGGAATTTTCCCATCCGTTCCCCTCTCATCTCCTGTTTTCTACTGGCCAAGGTGCACCTCACGGAGAGCTAACTCCACTGCATTTCTGAGTTGCATCACCCTCTGGGTGGCTGCTTGGGAAGTCAGATCCCATGCCTGCCATGTGGCATTTCTACCACAAATGTGGAAGTGGAGGGGCTACTTGGCATGGGTGGGGTGCCAACCAAGAGAGAGAAAGACAGAGGTGGCCCAGGGAGCCCAGAAAGTTGCATGAGGGTTGTGACCAATACATCTCACTCTCTCCCACAGGATTCACAGCCAAGGTACCCTGGCACCAGAACCCCCAGGACTGTCTGAATTTTAAGTAAAATAAACATTATTTAATTTGGGAGAAAAAAGATGCATTCAGGTGTGGCTTGGAGCATCAGGCTTTTTCTCGAGAACTTCCCAGGCCCTAAGCTCCAGTATCTCCTTCTTGATGTCCCACCTCTCTGCCTTTGTTCTCACTCATTTTAGTTTGGGGTAGAGGATCTGGCTTTTATAATCTATAAGACACATGATTATCTGACTCTTGGCAGTCTAGCTAGTAGGCCAAAGGCAAAAAAGGTAACTCTAAACAAAGCTGCGTATGGTCTGGTTCTGCCAGCATGGAAGCAAGCTGAACTGCAGTTCCTTGCTAGAAATCTTACGAGAGGCCAGCATACTCCAACATCCAGACATTTGTCCAGTGTGTCCCTGGAGTCTCCATCTAGGATGGATGCCTGACCCAAAGCTCCAGATAAAATAGAAGATCATGTAACCAGCTGACCTGATACCACATAACAGGGATTTCTAACTTCCCACTCAAGGATGGGCAGATCCCCACAACGCCTCCACTTCACTTCAGTTCCACCAGATCCACATTCTAGAGTCTGTTGATTGCACACACCATTCCGTTTGTGTATCAGGTCTAGTTTAATTACAAGTGACAGGAACCAACCCAAACCAGCTTAAGCAAGAAGGGAGCTGAGAAGTGTAGTGCTATTACCGACCAGGCAGGGCTGAATTCAAGGGCTCAAACAAATGTCATCAGACCTCTCTCACTTCATCTCTCAGGGCTCTGCTTCTCTTCGTTCCTCGTCCCCTTCTCTTTCCTGCCATAAATATACTTTCTCCCTGTGATAGAGAGCTGGGTGCCAGCAGCTTCAATCTCATAGGCTCCTGGCACCATGGCCTCAAAAGCAAGAGAGTTTAAGGGGAAGGTTATGATTGGCTCTGCTTAGGTGACAAACCCTTACCTGAACCAATCACTTTGGCCAGGGGGATGGAGTCCCCTGCCTGGCCTGATGGGTCATGTATCCATTTCTGTGTGGTGGAAACCGGGAGCGGGCAGAGGTGGCACTGTGACTGTCAGCCCCACTAAGTAGTCATAGAATGTAAAGACATGTCCTGCATGGTCTGTAGGTGAGGGAGTGCTGGGAGTCAAATAGGAGCCACAGCCATAGAAGGGGTATATATTTTATCCTGGAGGTGGTAAGGAGCCATTGAAGAATTTTAATAAGAGGAATGATATGATCAGCTTTGGGTTTTAGAAAGATTCCCCTAAGGCAGCTAAGTGGAGAAGAGATCAGAAGAGTTGATACTGGGCTAGTTAGGAGGCTAGTACAATGGTTCTGGTGAGGAAGAGTAGGAATATAAAAGAGGGATTGATTTCAGATGTAACGAGAGGTAAAATTGGTTCTGTTCACACGAGGGTGGGAGAAGTCTAAGATGTTTTCTTCGCAGGGTTCCGGCTGAACAAGTCATAGGTGCTATTTACTAAGCTAGGGTCATGAAAAAAATGCAGATTGAGAGGAAGAAGAAGAGTTTGCCAGTGAGACATACAAGTGGAGTTGTCTAAAAGGCAACTTGAAATGCAAGAGGTAAAGGATGGAGATGTATATTCAGGAGTCCCAGTCACCTGCAGTCAGCGTGTCACACAGGACGATTTAAACAGAAAAGCCATTTTTTTCTTTTAGTGCTAGCAAAGAACTAGAAACACTTATTACTGTGTAAGTGTTCTCACTTACCCCTCTCTCATTCTAAGAAAAAGATTTCCAAGGCTTATTAGTTTTTGTTTTTGTTTTTTTTGGTAACATATACATGTATCTATTCTTCTTCAAATTCTAGAAAAGCCATCTCTTGAAACGGCACTGGGTGGGTCACGGGATTGCCAAGCAGGACATGCAAGCTTGAAAAACAACTGGGAACAATGGGAGGCCAGTCCACCAGAGCAAAAGCCAAAATCAGATGTCAGACCAGCACAGTGAGAATGTTGCCACTGTCATCACCATTGGACACTGGATGTCACCCACCACCAGTACCCACACCACTACAGCCCCCAAGCACAGGATAGAGCTGACTGCACTGTGGCCACTGCCACCAGGATGAATTCTCCATGGTTCTATTTCTCTGAATCATTTACTCCAGAATCTACTTTTCTGGGGGCTACTTGGCCAAGCTTAGGTCACATACCTCTGTCTTAGATGCCAAAAAGCTGGGAAAGCAAAGACCCAACCTTTTCAATATCTGTCATGGAAGGTGGGCTCTGCTTACCTCCAAGACTTGTAACACAGGAAGGGGAATCAGATTCTGGGAAGTCACTGGAAAGAGTGATGAAATGAGAAATGGGTGTTGACTGAACTGTTTTTAAAAAATTATTATTATTTAAATGATGAATGATAGAAAAGGAATCTATTAAGGAAGTTGTGAAGGAGCCACGTGAGGTTTAGGAAGAAACTGGAAGAACATAGCCCATAGGAGCCAACAGAGGAAAGGGATGCAGGGACTGCTGATCAACGATGCCAACTGACATCAATGGTCAAATCAGTTGAGCCTGGAATTTTCCAGTGGGTTCGGCAGCTCGGAAGTCATCTGTAACTTTGGTGAAAGTATTTTCAGGAGAGATTTGGGGGAGAGGTAAGATAGCACTAGATTTACAGAACACATGGGAGGTAAGGAAGTAGAGATGGAGAGTGTAAACCACTCCCTAGAAGCTTGGTTGAAGGCAAGAAAAAGTGTGTAATAATCAGTAATGTGTGGGATTAAAATTGGATTTTTTTTTTTTTTTAGGTTGGGGTAGTTGACCAAGTTTATATGCCGAGATCAAAGAGTAGGAGAGAGGAAAAAGTTGACTATCCATGAAAGAGAGATGAAAATAAAGGATCAAATTTCCTGAAGAGACAAAGGGAGTGAAAAACAAATTGCAGTGAAACGATTAAGCTTGGATTTGAAGGGAGACCGCACTACCTCTGAGAAAGAAAGGGAGGGAGAGATTCAAATGTTTGGAGGGGGCTGAACATTAAGGCAGTTTCCTCCCCGTTGCCTTTATTTTCTCTGTGAAGCAGAATGGGGGATGGTGGCGGAAGCTGATGTGTAGGAAGGATTGCTGGGTACACTCAGGGCCTAGCTTAGGAGACTGTGAATTTGTTGTAGCTCTATATCGGGTCCAGGGTAAGTTTCCTTAACGATTTATTCTAGATAAGGGTGACTCATAGATTCTAAGGTCAGAGGGCCTCAGAAATGGTCTGGGAAACTTTCAGGAACCAGACAGCAGTCTCATGATTTCTGGTCTCTGCCTGTCCAGGCTTCATTCTCTCTCTGCAGATAAACTTTCTCCATTCCTCATTCCTCATAGTATCTGGGAGGTGGATGCACCATAGCTCCTGAGTTTATATCTCTTCTGCTCAAGAAACCAGTCCAGTTAGAATCATAATCTCTCAGCCCTAATCCAAGATTCCCAGGAGAGGACATTTGCTTAGCTCAGCTCAGATTAGGAATCCACTCACAGTTTGATAAACTGCAGCCAAAATGCCAGGGGTCACAGAAGACAAACATGGCCCTGGAGCCTATAGATCTGGAGAGTGAGTGTGGAAAATTTAATTCCCAAAGAATAGGGCTCGTGGGCTGGACTAACATAAAACATGTCCACTCACAAGCTCAATTCTGCGGGACTGGGTGATTTCCTTTATCCTGGTTTATGATAGGAGAAAAGAGAAGGTAGATGGCTGGAATATCTGTGGTTATGATTTTAAGGGCAAGCATATTAGCAAAAATGTGGTTAAAGTAACTGACCATAGGCTCTAGACTGGATGGAAAAAGTGAAGCCAGGAAAATACTGATCAACTATGAGGCAGTTGAGATTCATGGGATTCATAATGAGTAGAAGAGCTGGTGGTGTGAGTTGGTGGGAAGTGAGGAGGGGAAATCCTGGAAGGTTATGGAATACTGGACTTTGACATTTCACTCATGGGGACAGACCTCCCATGCTTACCCAAAGTGCTTCTGTTCGAACATTTCCACACATGCTCGGCTCTCCAAAGCTGCTATGGGGCCCTTGCTGGTGAGTTGTTTGAGGGAGCAGAGCCAACTCCTTCCCCAACGACTCTGAACTTCTACATTCTGCCACTAAGTCTCCAAGTCCTGTTATTTTATATACCTCACTTTTTTCAGTTATTATACACAATGGGTGTAACAAACTAATATTAAGACAGTGTTGAAGCCCAGGCTCAGAGGCCAGGTGAGGAGAGCAGGGATATCAAAAGGGAGAGTGAGAAGGGAGATGCTGAGGTTATCCAAATGTAAAAAAATCACTGCGAAATTATATATACATATATATATTTTTAAAAAATATTTATTTATTTGGTTGTGCCGGGTCTTAGTTGTGGCAGGTGGACTCCTTAGTTACAGCATGTGGGCTCCTTAGTTGTGGCACATGGGCTCCTTATTTGTGGCATGCGAACTCTTAGTTGTGGCACGCATGTGGGATCTAGTTCCCTGACCAGGGATCGAACCCAGGCCCCCCACATTGGGAGCACGGAGTCTTATCCACTGCACCATCAGGGAAGTCCCTCACTGCAAAAATTCTGACTGAGGCCAGCTCCGGAGGGATAGATATGTCACGTGTTTACATCACTCAGAGCCAAAGCCTTCCTTGTGTACGCTGTGTCTAGCTAAAAAGAGGGAATGAGGAAAGTAAGTAGATATAAGATAAGCTTTTCCCCATTAGTGCTGATGGAAAAGAGGGGCACATGGGAGCTCCAAGACACCCAATTCTGATAAGGATGAAGGGAGGTCTGGCCACGTCTCAGGGGAATAACCATAATAACCACGGTTAACAGCTTCCATTTATGGATGACTTCCTAGTCCCAGGTATTCTGCTGGTTACTTTATATGTGTTAGGTTGAACCATATGAAATTTCTGTTTTGTAAAATACAAAGAGTCAAATACCTGCACATTCATACGGTTCGACATACCATCTCATTTCATCCTCACCACAACAGCCCCATTAAACAGATATCACTGTCCCCACTTTACAGATGAGAAAGCTAAGACTCAGAAAGTGAAAGTCTTGGTTTAAGGCTGAACAATCAGTAAGTGCTGAAACCAAGCTTTGAACCCAGGTTGTCCCAATAGAAGGCCAGAGTGCTTTCCAGCACACCACAGCTACCAGGGGAGCAAAAGAGTTAAACTTAAGAATTAAAAGACGCTGGGACTTCCCTGGCGGTCCGATGGTTAAGACTCTGTGCTCCCAATGCAGGGGGCTCAGGTTCAATCCCTGGTAGGGGATCTAAGATACCACATGCTGCGTGATGCAGCCAAAAAAGAAAAAAAAATTAAAAACAAAAGAAGAATTAAAAGACCCTAAGGTGTTACAAACTAGAGATTCTTGGAGTCAGCAGGGTCTCAGGGGGACCGTCTCAATCTTTATCCGCCACCCGGGTTCTAAAGTAGAGAGGTAGCCGGGACTGCCTTCCCCGCTCCTTCCTCCCAACCACAAGGGGCGCCAAACGCCAACAGTTCTGTTCAGAGGACCCTCCGCGCACCCGCCGGGCCTCTCTTGTTTCTCCACGCACCCGCCCAGCCCCACGGCGCAGGCACCACCCTCCACTCCGCACCCCGCTCCCAACCAGCGATCACTGCGCAGGCGCCCCAACCAGGAGTAGGGGGAGGTGGTGGGCCCAGGGGCAGGCTGCGTGGCAGTTGGTCCGGAGCGGGCCACGTGGTCATGGTGCTGCCGCGCGAGCGTGCGCAGAGTGGCTCAGCGCGGCCGTGACGGAACGACGAGGCGTGGAGTTGCGCGACCTCGTCCGCCCCGCCCGGCCCCCGCCCCTTGGCTTGCCGCTCCGCCCCCGCGGGGCGTCCCGGGCCGCTAGTTCCCTCGGCGGCGGCCGCGCGCGGCCCGGGGTCGCCGTGAGTACTCACGAGGCCAGCCTGTGAGGCGGGCGCCACGGGGACGGGACGGGGCGGGGCGGCCGGGCCGCGGGAAGGGTGCGGGGCCCGCCCCGCCTCGGCCGGGGTGGATAAAGTGAGGGGCTTGCGCCGGGTGGCACTGAGGGGCCCTCCTGGGCTTGACAGGCTTCGCTGAAGGCTGGGCGGCTGGCGACACAGATCGGGCACAGAGCTTCTTCCCCGGGAGGCAGGTGTTGGGTGTCTTTGGGGTCTCCGGAGGAAACCGGAGAAGAGCTTTTAATTTCTCTCCTAAAGGAGGCCTCAGGGCCTGTCTTGAGAGCGCGGTGGCAGCCAGTGTTCAGGGGCTCACGCCGGCCTCTGCCTCCGCCGGGTGCCCTGGATAGCGCTAGGCTGCGGGAATCGCAGGTCTGTGGCTTCTCCCCCGCACTCTTTGTTCCGTGGCCTAGGCTTTCTGAGAGGAGCACTCGCTGTAGAGCGGAGTAACCTGCTTGCCCAGTACCACAATGCTAGGAGTCAAACCCAGAGTATAAACGTTGAGATCGGAGGATTTGACTAGATGTAAAGTTGTCACACCGGAGAAGCGCCCTTGGGCCTAGGCCAGGACCTTTGTCATCCGGACTTGAGGCTTATTTACATTTGGCCTGTCCCCGTGCAAATTCTCCGTTAGCTGCCATCATCCAAAGCACTGAACAACAGACACCCTTCTCTGGGCATTCTTCACACAGTCTGTATTTGGCCTGGCCTTTCTTGAAAGGTTCCCTGCTTTACCTCATTTGGATAAGTTAGATAGGTCTCTCTTGCTTAATTCATTAACAACTCCCTTAAGTGGTTGTAACCAAATTACAGGAAGAGTGGCTGTAATTAGAACTTGTCAGATGTGCGTAAGTCCCAATCCCACTTTACTCCTGACCCTAAGCAAGTGGCTTGACCTTCCTACACCTGATTATTCTATACATAACATGAAAGCTTTGAAATAGACCATCTTTCAGGCTTATTCCTCTTTAAAATGTCTGTGATTCCGTGAATTCCATAACTACCCACCATTCCCCTTTTCCCACTCTTCATTTAAACCCATTCTTCATCTCTTCAGAGAAATGAGCCTTGAGATTAGAAGGTGGGAGTCCCTTTCACTGAAACAGCCTGGTTTGAAAAAGGTGGTAGTTTCTGAATTGTCTTTTCCCTGGACAGGAAAAATTCCCTCTGAACTACCTTTTTCTCCTTGTGATAACAACAGAAACCAAGCAGCAACAGCCCTTGGAGAGAGACTAAGTTTTCTTGACTTCCACAGTGACAGAGAGCTTGTGAAAGTTGGTACTTCTGGCCTACGCTGCCATCATCCTACCACCCAGCCCAAGACAGCCCAGGCTGGACATTAGTGCCTCCCTCTTTATTCCTCTGTGATCATCTAGATCAGCATCTGACTGTTTATTTTCAAATCTCACAAACACAGCCGCCAGATCTTCATATTCTGGTTCTCGGCTGCTCTTGAAGGTGAATGGAGTCTTGCTTTTTAAAATCATTTTTGTATGATTTTTGTCTACGTAGATGTGTTTAAGTTCTTGTATGTCTCTCCCCTTTGGCTGATGTCTCCAGCAGACAGTTCATTCATTCATTCACTCATTCAATAAATGTGTGTTGAGGGGCTGACATTATAGACAATGAAAAGAGTCAAAGCCTCTACCACCATAGAGCTTACATTCTGGTGGGAGATAATGCAATAAACAAACATTTTGTACGTCAGAGCGTGGTAGGTGCTGTGGAAAAAAAGCAAGGAAGGGGGACGGAGAGTGCTAGTATGTTGTGTGTTGGGGTTTTGCTGTTTTATATAGGATAGTCAAGGTGACTTTCAAGCAGAGATCTGAAAGGGTAAAGGAGTAAGCCATGTGGGTATCTGGTTGAAAAGCATTCCAAGAAGGGTGGCCAGCAGTGGCAAAGGCTCTGTGGTGGGAATATGCTTGATATGTTTGAAGAACAGCAAGGAGACATTTATGGAGTCTTAGTGATAATCTTCCTGTTCACATTTAGAGTTAACTTTTTAGAGAGAGCCCTTACAAGAGTACAAGAGTAGACTCTGATTTTTTTTTCTTTTTATGAAAATTTCCAGCTACACACAGAAGTAGAGAGTGTAAGAAACCGTTATGTACTCATCATTCAGCTTCATCAGTAATCAACATTTTGCCATGTTTATTTCATCCCCCCCCACACACTTTTTGTGCTGGAGTTGTATTTTAAAGCAAATCTCAGATATCAGGCCATTTCACCTCTAAGAACTTCAGTTGCAGTTTCCTTTTGCATTTTTTTTTTCTGCGTATTGTCTTTGATGGGTCAGTCAGCACTGCCAGCTGGAGGACTGCTGTGCTGTTTGCCCTGGCATTGTGCTTTATAACTCCATTCTGCGTCAGTTACAAGGTTTAAGTTGGTATCTGAGGAACAGATCATAGGCCTTTGGAACACACAAGGATTTAGAACAGTGGTTCTCAGAATAACTTGGAGGGCTTGTTAAAACAGATTACTAGACCTCTGGAGTTTCTAATTAGTAGGTCTCAGTGGGGGGTCTGAGACTTTACATTTTTAACAAGTTACCAGGTGATATTGATGCTGCACATCCACAGACCTTACTTGAGAACCACTGACCTAGAAACCTAAGATTAAATAGAACCATGTTAAAGACCAAGAACACCTCTGTGTAAGGTTGGAGTGGATGAAACTGAGATAAATGCAGAGCCAAGAAGGCCTAGGACAGTGGTTTTTAATCTTGTGAAAGGGGTAGGGGTTAGTGTTTTTCTGAGCATTTCTTAGGATCATTATTACATTATTTGGGGAGTAGGTTCCAGGAGGAATCCAGGGCATTATTTTGGCGGTGACAACTCAGACTGTGTCTACCAGAGAATGATCAGTGTTGTTGAGGACTTTTAAACTTAGCTATGATTGTTATATAAAGGCTTTTATGGATACTGGTGTTAAATAAGAGATAATGACTCAATTTGGAGAAGTAACTAGGGGTAAAGAGTCCAAAAAAAGAGTCTGCTTCTGATGGTGGTTGGCGCTATGAAGAATATTCTAAAATGAACTGACTAGACTGAGTAGCATAAGCATCTGGTCCTGCCATCATCATTTTTGGCTTCAGGGATTGATATAGCATTATGAACTAGAGCAAGAACTTGCTTCAATCACAACTCTCTAGAGCTGGAGAACAATAATGTCTTATGTTTGTATAGTGCTTTCACAGTTCATTATTTTTAAAGAACTGTGTGTACAAGTGTGTGTACATGCATGCAAGTATGTCTCTGTGTGCAAGTGTCTGTACATATGCATAATAAAAGTGTACCCATAAATGTGTGCTTGTGTATATGCCACCCAGTTATTAAGTGGTGATGAGATCAATTGTTGTCTACTTTCTACAGGACAGTGACTTGTTACCACCACAACAACAGAGCCTGCCTTCCTCAGCAGATCTCCAGTCAGCCCCTGACATCTCCCCCTCCCTCCCTTGTCTCCCTTTGTGGCCTCCTAAATGCCCATCTCGTTGGCCTGGGTTCAACTGGTGGTATGGAGGGATGCTGCATAGCACTGACCTGGGAGTGTGTGTGACCTACTGACCCAATGGTGAGAACTGACTGCCCATCTCTCCAACTGATCATCCAGGGGTAGATGGAACAAAGTGCAGACCTCACCTTTTCCTGGTGTTTTCCCTCCCACCCTTTTGGTAAATGGAGTGGCTATTTGAAGTTAAAGGAAGGAGAAGGGGCATGGAAACAGTATTACTTGGTGTGTGTATAGGGAGTTTTCTTGGGAAGGAAGGGGAGAGTTAAATAAGGGTTAGAAAGGGAGTTATGAGACAAAAGAGCTAGGTATGCTTGAGAGCCACCTTGGGTAATGATCCAGAAGAGGCCAGCTTGTACTAGAACTTAGATATGCCTAGGAATCAACCTTGACATTGAAATCTTCCTCATGCCTCCCCCACTGGCTACCAGAGCCTCAATCATCACACCCGATACCTAAGAAGGCTAAAGTTCCCTACTGCTTTCCTCCATGACACCATGTCAGTGCTAGACCATGGATATGACCAGATTCAGGAAGAGAGTGAGACGCTCCCAAAGGGTGAGGGGAAGGGAGCCAAAGGGATTAGGGCCTCAGTTATTCTATCCCAAGGGACCTCCCATTCTTTGTGGAAACCTGTTTCCCATCCTAACCCCACTCTGTTCCCGTGGGATAACAGGGACCCAACAAAGGGTTGTATCCTTATTTCTCATCATTAGGACATCAAAGGCCAGTTCTGGAATGATGATGATTCGGAGGGAGATAATGAATCAGAGGAATTTCTCTATGGAGTTCAGGTGAGATTACAGCCCCCAAAACCCATGTTGGATGGTCTAAATGTGTGCTTTTCTCTGGATACATCAAGAGTGAAAGATTATTTTGGAGTAGAGATGAAGATACAATGTCAGTGTAATCTGAGGATTGTCTTGTCAGAGGTGATTTCCAATCTTTGCTCTAGCCTGGAGCTCATATCTTTCCCAGTGTAAACTACACCCTCTGTACATGGAGGTTACCCATTACAGGGGTCCCTGGTCCACGGCCTGTTAGGAACCGGGCTGCACAGCAGGAGGTGAGCGGCAGGCCAGCGAAGCTTCATCTATCGCTCCCCATTGCCCGCATTACTGCCCGAACCATCCCCATCCACCCCTCCCCCCCTCCCCCCGCCAACCTGGTCTGTGGAAAAATTGTCTTCCAGGAAACCGGTCCATGGTGCCAGAAAGGTTGGGGACCGCTGACCCATATGTTCTCAGTTGGAAAACATTATTTTCTGGCTATTCCCTCACTAGCCAGCAGGGGTCGTTTCATTCATTAGGGTCAAATTTTTAAAAGATTATTCTACCAATGATTGTTTAATGCTATCACTGCCTAGGGCATGATCCTGAGCAGGAATGTTGGACTCTAGACAGAAACAATCTGAGTTAAATTCTGTACTCTTCAGTCTGTTCTGAGTTCTTACAGCAGGGATCCCTAAGTGTCCTGGTCAGGGTTGAGAGAAGAAGCTGAGACTTAAGGATGTGAACTCCTTAAGCAAAGCCTGCAGTTGGTCTACTAAAACTTCCTAGAGTGGTGATGGAGGGAGACTTGTCTGTCAATGAGACCTGTCTGGTGGCCCACCTAGGGCCACCACCAAAAGCCCCTTCATATAAGCAGCTTTTGCTTGTATGTACTGGTGTAGTTTGATATCCCTGTTCTGGATGTTTCTTCCTGTTCTGTTTTTCATCTCTCTTCCCCTGTATCTTTCCCCTCCATCATTTTTGCTGCTGACTCAGGGGAGCTGTGCAGCTGACTTATATCGACACCCACAGCTTGATGCAGACATTGAAGCAGTGAAGGAGATCTACAGTGAAAACTCTGTATCCATCAGGTGGGACTCTACTTCAGGGATGGCAGGGGGCTCAGCCACTTCTTTCTGAGTTGTTAAAAGGGTAGAGGTTTTTTCTTTATGGTATGATGGGTGGGGGGGGTCTGTGGACCTTGATAAGTTTTGAGCTTAATGATGGTGGGAGTTGTTTGGAATACTTGAGGTTGGCTGACAGGAGTAAGTAGGAAAGTATAGCCACTTTTCTTAGAAGTTCCCTCTTATCCTAGACTCCTCTAGGCTGATAGTTTCACCTTTGAGGTAAGAAGGGCTTCTGGCCTGGCAAAGGCCCAGATCATAAAAATGGCTTTAGGCTGTAGCTAAGAACCTAAATACAGAGCTGCCTTCCACCCTTCCCTCTCCCTTATCCCCAGGCTCAGTTCTCCCTCCACCTCAGTCTCTGTTCCATTCTTTCTCCTTTAATGAGTCTCACTTGTGGTTGCCTGTATCTCTGTAGAGAATATGGAACTATTGATGACGTGGACATTGACCTCCACATCAACATCAGCTTCCTCGACGTAAGTGGTGATAGTACCTGCAAACAACATGTCTAGTTGGGCTTGTGGATTTTGCCATGTAGGCCTGGAGTCTTGTTCCTCACTGCTGTATTTGAAGCACATATTATTCATGCTTGTCTTTCCTAGATCATCAGCAGACAGTGCTGTGTGCATGTGTGTATCATATAGCGAAAACTTCAAGTCCATTCCTCTCTGTTGCTAAACTAGAAACTATTGACCTTACTCTTTTAGGAGGAAGTTTCTACAGCCTGGAAGGTCCTCCGGACAGAACCTATTGTGTTGAGGCTGCGATTTTCGCTCTCCCAGTACCTTGATGGACCGGGTAAAGGCAGTGACTGTGGGCATGTGGGTGCTCTGTGTGTGGTCTCATCCAAAGTCCTAAGTTAACTGAGGTAGAGAAAAACTAGGAACAAGGCCTGTTGGTGTAATCTGTAGGCCATTGGTAGGAGCTTTTCAGTCTCTTCTCATTGGTGTCTTCATACCCTATTGCCTGATAGTCATGCCTTAAAGGCCTTCTTGGTTAATGAAATTGTATTCTCTAGTTTCCAGATATTATTTATTCCTCCCCTTCCCCTCAACTTCCAGTATAAGTTGAGGATATTTGAAATTGGTCAGACAGTTCCCAGAACCTACCCTCTGCCTCAGATATTTCCCTTGTCCATCATTATTGTTTAGAGTACCCTTAGAATCTGAGGAAGCTAATCCACTGAACTGGGGCTTTGGACTCCCAGGAGGATAGACATGTATACATAGTAGGAGCTTTCTCTTCTCTTTGCAGAACCATCAATTGAGGTTTTCCAGCCATCAAATAAGGAAGGATTTGGGCTGGGTCTTCAGTTGAAAAAGTAAGAACTTTGATCTTTCTGGTTATGAACATTGAGGGAAAGAGAGATGGACATGTGGATGGACAGGCAGACTCTTGAATGGAATGTTTCCTTCCAAAAGTGTATTTCTGAGATATGCCCAAGAAAGCCTAAAATAAATTTGGGGAGCCAAATTTATGGTTAGGTAAGGGAGCTTGTGTTTCTGGGATATCTGGCCTTGAGGCTTCCTGGAGGTGAGAGGTGAAGCTCATCAGTACTTAGCATTTAAGGAAAAGTGCAACCCTGGAATTAGAATCATGCTCATCACGTTTCCTCAGAGTGGGGCTCTAGGATTTCAGACAGTTTTAATTTATTGAATGTGTTGAGCACCTTGCTAAGTATTTGGTATACAATACTGAGAAGTGAACTCAGTAAAGTTCCAAATAGAGTCCAGTGGATACATGTTCTAATACAAGTGAATATGTAAGATTTAGAAAGAACACAGAGGAAGGTGTAGGTGTAACTCAGTCTGGTGGCAAGTGGATGAATGAAAGATGAAAGGGAGATGATTACTGGTTTTCAAGGATGGATAAGAGTTGCCCATGTAGACAGTGGAGTAAATAACATTTGCAAGGGCACAGTCATGTGAAGCAGCATGTGTATAGGCAGCTTCAAGTAGTTGTTTATTGCTAGTAAAATGCAAGGGGAGAATGGTAGGAACTAAAGTTAAAGCTAGAGAAGCAGGAAGGAGTCCAAATCAGAGAGGATCTTGGGCCTTTGGGAGCATTGAAAGGTTTTAGGCAGAGAAAGGACATGGTCAGATTTAGTTTTAAAAAAACCATTCTGGTAGCACTGTGCAAAATAGGTAGGATGGGTGAGATAAGAGACCAGAACTGTTTTAATAGGAGATTAATAGGAGATTGCATTTGTAGAAGTCCATACATGAAATGATGAAAGCCTGAACCAAAGTACAACTATAGGTAAGATTAGAGATGAGAGGTAGACTAGAGAAATTTGCAGGGTTTAAAATCAATAAGACTTGAAGAATGATTTGGGTATGTTGTATATGATAAGAGCCAAGGAATAGTGGAATATTACTCTTAGGTTTCCAGCCTAGATGTCTGGGTAAATTTTAATACCACTCATTTATATAGGGATTTGGAAGAGGAGCACGTTTGTGGGATGAGGACAGATAGTTAGTTCCATTTTAAACATGTTGTTTAAAGTTAACTTTAGGATATTCCAGTGGAGATGCTCAATACAGAGTTAGATATGTAGATTTGATACTTACAGGAGAGGTTCAGGTTGAAGTTATATAGCAGTGTATGGGTGAGACTTGCACCCAGTGTAGAATCTGAGATTGCTGAAGGAGAGCATGATAGAATGAGAAGAAAATAAAATCAAGGGCAGAACACCCTTTAACCCAGACAAAATACCAGGAGTAGGTAGAGGAAGAAGAAACACTGAAGGTAGGTCAGAGAAATTGGAGAAGAATGGGAAGAGAATAGAGTCAGAGAAGGCAAGGAGGAGCGTTTCTACAAGGAGGGCCAGATGCCAGAGGGGATGAGTAAGAGGAGAACTTAGGAGTTTCTGTTGGATTTAGCATCAGGGTGAGAGCAATTGTAGTGGAGTGGTGAAGGTAGAAACCAGAATACAGTAAGCATTCTGGAGAATTGAGTGTTTGGCAACAAACTAGAAACAATAAGTGTGGATTAAGAAATTTGGATGAGGCTATAAGGAGAAGAGGGAGAGGAAGCTAGGCCGAGGTAAAGAAACTTGAAACTTTTTGTAGACTTCAGTAAAGGAACTGACAGGAGAGGGGGATGATTGACAGATCAAGGTCCCATGAGGGGCTAGAGGACAAATAGAGCAATTGATCCTTAATAGGAAGGTCACCTTGTCTCCAGAGAACGGAGGGATCAAGTAAGGGTAGAAATGGAAATGGATTCTGTAGTAGGGTTGCAAAATTATGGAAGATGATATCTCATGCCTTCAGTTTTCTCTATTGAGAAGAGAGATTATCAGTTGTAGGTGAAGTTAGGAGCTTAAAGAAGGTGATAAGGATTTAGAATAATAAGGTAGACTGATACTAGAGAGAACTGATCAAGGACAAGTGAAAGGACTGACAAGACTAGCTGAGGGCCCAGCCCAAGTTGGAAACCATAAATTTGGGGCTGTAATGTTTTGCCTAACAATGTCAGTACCCTTCGTGTCCCTTGTCCTTTTCTTCACTATTCACAAGGCAGAGGGTGGTACTCACCACTTCTGTTCCACTTTCAGTATAACTCTTCTTGGCAATAAATTGCCAGGTTCACAGCCTTTGAAGACTCACCTTTGAGATCTCCCTCTAAAGGCAAAGCATCTAAGAATTTTTCTGGTCCATTAGACTAGGTAAGGGAGTGGGAATTTACCCACGAAGGTAAAGAGGTACTTTAGGACAGTACATTTCCATGTGCTAAGATTATATCAGTGGGGTCTTTAGACACACCTTCCCCTACAACAACTAGCTTTGCAGTCCCTGGGTCTGAATTTTAGATTAATTTCCTTTCATAGTCCTATTTCTTGACCTGGGCTTCCCCTGCTTGAGCTTCTCTAAGGCTGTTCCTCTTTAATTCTTTAGGATCCTGGGTATGTTTACATCCCAACAATGGAAACATCTCAGCAACGATTTCTTAAAGACCCAGCAGGAGAAGAGGCACAGCTGGTTCAAGGCAAGTGGTACCATCAAGAAGTTCCGAGCTGGCCTCAGCATCTTCTCACCCATCCCCAAGTGAGTTTCTCCATGAGCTGATTATCTCTAATTACTGTAATCTTGTCTAAGCCCCCACCCCACTTTCTTGATTATGTAAATTATTCTATCCTCTTGCTAGGTCCTCTAAATTCTGTACCTTTAACTACTAATACCACCCACATGGTCCTGTCCCCTATGTGTCTTTACCCTTCTACTCCTGACCCAGTAGTCATATCTCGTCCTTTATGTAAAACACAGTACCTAGCGCATGGTACGTGTTTGGAGAAATGTATGCTAATCTCTCCATCTTTACTTTCTTTGACCCTTATCCTTATTCCCTATCCTAAGGAGGCAGAGTCAGAGCTAATAGGCCCCAAGTCCTTGCTCTTATGGAAGGGCATATTGATTTATTACCTAGGTTCTGGAAATAAATATTGCTCAATTCTTTGATCCTAGGCCTACAGTTATCCCCCCTGGTGCCTTCTGATCTTCCCAAAGGCAAATACAAACCCAGATTTGTAGTTTTCCAGGTGCCATTATTGACAGACAGTCAGACATTAGGCTGTTTGGGGTCCAACTGTTTCTTGCCTAGTAGTTTAATCTCACACACACACACACACACACACCACACCACACACACACACACACACACACACACACACCACACACACACACGCACACACACGCGCACACACGCGCGCGCGCATCCTCTCCAGGGTGTCATTCCTTACCTGGCCTAGCTGCTGCAGAGAATGACCTAGGCTTTGCCTTTGCCTGCCCTTCATGTTCCAATCTGAAGAACACATAGATAATGACATAAAAATCAAACCAGTTGTGTAGTGATCTGCTTGCTTTGACAGTGAGCCAATGGAACTTTCCTCAGATATGAGTTGCTCTTTGGCTTAGGTCATTTCATCTATTCTTATCTCCAGACCTCTTCTTTTTTTTTTTTTTTTTCTTTCTTGTCATGCCACGTGACATGAGAGATCTTAGTTCCCTGACCAGGGATCAAACCTGCACCCCCTGCATTGGAAGTGCAGAATCTTAACCACTGGACCCCCAGGGAAGTCCCTCCAGGCCTCTTCTAGGGCTCATACTGAATCCTCAGTCTCATCACTTCTCTTTGCTCTGTGTTCAGGTCTCCGAGTTTCCCTATCATACAGGACTCCATGCTGAAAGGCAAACTGGGTGTACCAGAGCTTCGAGTTGGACGCCTCATGAACCGTTCCATCTCCTGCACCATGAAGAACCCCAAAGTAGAGGTGTTTGGCTACCCTCCCAGCCCCCAGGCAGGTCTCCAGTGCCCCCAGCACGTGGGCCTCCCTCCCCCAGCATGGACCTCTCCTTTGGTACATGGCTGAGGAGGGTTTGACTTGGGTGTCAGAGGGTAGGAGGGGAAATGTGGGAATACAGCTTCTCAAAATGGGGTGGGGGTCTGGTTGTCCAGGCATCATAAACCAAACCTGGGCATGAGTCATGAGTGAGTAGAATGGAACACATTTTTTAATAGTTGTGAACTTATATCTGAACAGTCTGGCAGGCTTCTCTGATAGTATGTCATGAAGGAGAGAGTCTGGGGTTGGGCATCCCAGGGAGATGTCATGTATGATTTTGTTAGGTTGTGGTTAGGACTTGGTAGTCAGCTACTTTACAGACCTATTCCACCTACCTTGAAGGGGTTTAAGGACAGGTGAGTCTTTTTTAAGAGCCTTGGCAAAAATGTCTGAAGGTCTTCTCTACAGCTTGGGGATTACTTAGACTGATCAGCGTTAGGGCTTAGCTACTTTAGGTGAATTTTAGGTAGTGGGCGTGAGTGAGGTCTTTCTAGTCACCAGCTTCATAGGAGGTTCACAGAGTCTATCTTTTTCCTCTCATCAGGTCAGTGGTCACTGCAAAAACATCCCCACTCTGGAATATGGATTCCTTGTCCAGGTAAGTCCGAAGGTTCATTCCAAAGCCTTTCCCCTGTTTTCTGACCCATCTGATCCCCTAACATCTCCCAGCTCTTCAGTCAGTTAGCAAACGTTTCTTGAATTGTTCTGCTCCCAGAACTATACTGAGTGTTGTGTGGATAGGAGAAAAGAAGGCATAGTTCCCACCGTCAAGAAGCTTATAGCATTATTGGGAAGACAACGCTTATAGACCACTTACGATCAAGTGCCAAATGAGACACTGAAAATTTTAACTGCACTGGTGCCAAGATGAGAGAAGGATTGACACTGATTTTCTTATGATCCCGCACATCCTTGCTCAAGTGGGCTTCACTTTTCCACACAAACTTTCACTGCTTAGCCGTTTCTGGTCATTTGCTTCTTTTTAAACCCTCTTTATTTTCCAGACATGGTTTCACTTTTTAAAAAAATTAATTTATTTATTTTTATTTTTGTCTGTCTTGGGTCCTTGTTGCTGTGCATGGGCTTTTCTCTAGTTGCAGCGAGCAGGGGCTACTCTTCGTTGCGGTGCGCCGGCTTCAGTAGTTGTGGCACTCGGGCTTAATAGTTGTGGCTCATGGGCTCTAGAGCACAGGCTCCGTAGTTGTGGCGCACGGGCTTAGTTGCTCCGCGGCATGTGGGGTCTTCCTGGAGCAGGGCTTGAACCCGTGTCCCCTGCATTGGCAGGCGGATTCTTAACCACTGTGCCACCAGGGATGCCCCATGGTTTCACTTTTGCATCTCCGTTATCTTTGTTCGTGTCATTCCCTCCACTGACCTTTCTCACTATATCTGCCTATTGCAGTCAAGTCTCAGATGCCAGCTTTTCCATAAAATCTTCTCTGTTACTTGAAATGTATTAGCTGGAAGTGTGTCTCCTCTCATTGAACTCTTTTGATGCTTTTTGTTTTATATGGCACTGATGTGTCAGGTACCATATACTGCCTTGAATTGTAATTAATTTGTGTACATACCACATCTTCTCTGTTGGAGTATGGGGTCTGAGAAGACAGTCTTTTATGTTATTGAATAATCAAGGAGACCTTTCACTGAGCTAGGTGCATAGTAGGCATTCAATAAATCTGCATTAAATGAATGAATAAAAGCCCTTGCATGACCATTTACCATCCCAAAAGTTTGTGAAATGGGAACAGTTTGATTTATACACAAAGTGTACATGGTTGCAAAAGCCATGTTAAGACAGAGTGTGTAAAAAATACTTTAGGATATTGCTGCATGAGCTCTGGATTTGTGCTGTCTTCCCAGTACAGAGTTTTATCTATGGTCTTGATCAGTTTACAGGCTGATTGTTCTGGGTAGTTAAAATGGCTTCTCAGGCATCTGATCATGGACTGGATACTCACTTGTCACATGAGGGCAATTTAATTACTACAACTAATGTTAATAGTTTGATTAGTACTTGTTTATAAAATACTTTCACAGAAATCTTTTTCCTCTCAGTACCTTTGTGAGGTGAATAATGTCCACTTTGTAAATGAAGAAACCAAGGCTCAGGTTAATTGACTTGCCCAAAGTTATATATGGTATTAAGTAGTAGAGGAGGGAATCTTAACCCAGGTCTTCTACCATGGCTGGTCTTATTTTTATTATACTATATAGTCTTAGCTCTAGAGTTAGGCTATCAGTTTAACTAAGTGCAGGACCCAAGAACAGATTCTACCTTAGGCACAGGGCTGGGAGGTAGAAGAGTAACTGGAAAAGAAGTTCAGATTATTTCCTACATCTGGGTCTGGGCTTCCAAAAGATAAATAAATCTCTTCTCTCCTCAGATCATGAAATATGCAGAGCAGAGGATTCCAACATTGAATGAGTACTGCGTGGTGTGTGATGAGCAGCATGTCTTCCAGAATGGGTCCATGCTCAAGGTATATGCCTCTATTTCGTGACCCTCTTTCTTGCACCCTTAGCTGAGGCCCCTTAATTCCTCATCTCTCCATTTTTCCTTTCTTCCTGGATCTATGGTAAAGGTAGAATTCTGTCCACACTCCTTGAGACTCTAGAAATAATTGTTTTTCTCAGAAAGCAAATCTCAGCAGTCCTGTTTGGAAAGATGAGGATATGTGAATATCAATCTAGAGTTGTCTGAGGTCAGGCACCCCTCTTGCACTATGATACCTTCTTATTGGACACCTCCTGCCACCACCATCTCTTTAATATGTCCATTCAGCCAGCCGTCTGTACTCGTGAACTGTGCGTTTTCTCCTTCTACACCTTGGGAGTCATGTCCGGAGCTGCAGAGGAGGTGGCCACTGGAGCAGAGGTATGGGGGAGGGAAAAGCTGCAGGGGAATTGGGATCAAGAAAGGCTGGGGGGACTTCCCTGGTGGCGCAGCGGTTGAGAGTCCGCCTGCTGATGCGGGGAGCGCGGGTTCGTGCCCTGGTCCGGGAGGATCCCACATGCCGCGGAGCGGCTGGGCCCGTGAGCCATGGCCGCTGAGCCTGCGCGTCCGGAGCCTGTGCTCTGCAACGGGAGAGGCCACAGCAGTGAGAGGCCCGAATACTGCAAAAAAAAAAAAAAAAAAAGAAAGGCTGGGGAACACAGCAGTTTCACTGCTTGGAATTTAATCTCCAGAAATGCTTTCCTATGTAAGGATGTTCACTATAGTATTGTGGGGTTTTAAAATATTTTACTTATTTATTTTTTGGCTGCACCACGTGGCTTACAAGATCTTAGTTCCCCGACCAGGATTTGAACCTGTGCCCTGGGCAGTGAAAGTGCAGAGTCCTAACCACTGGACCTTCAGGGAATTCCCTAGTATTGTTCATAATAGTTAAAAAAAAAAAAAAAATGGATACAAGCCCCTCTGTACAGGGTCCAGTTAAAGGATGATGGTATGTCCTTTGCAGTAGAAATTTTTGGATAGAAAATTATAGCATATATAAAAAAGAAAACACAGCAGTATGTGTAATACAATTCTTTTTTTTATTGCCTACATAATAAAATAACAGTTTCTGTAGGGAAAATATCTGGAAGAATATACATCAAACTTAGCAGTAGTTACCTGTGAGGAGTGAGATTTGGGGGCAATGGGATGATTTTTCTCTTTTTTTAATCACCCTTTTAAACATTGTTCTTGAATTTTTATAATGAGGTTATATTTTCTAATGAAAAAATCATAAACATTTGTCTTTTTAAAATTTTATTAAAATATAGTTGATTTATAATGTGTTAATTTCTGCTTTAGAGCAAAGTGATTCAGTTAGACATATATATACATCCATTTTCATAATTCTTTTCCATTATGGTTTATCAGAGGATATTGAATATAGTTCCCTGTGCTATACAGTAGGACCTTGTTGTTTATCCATTCCATATATAATAATTCGCATCTGCTAATCCCAGACTCCCAATCCATCCCTCTTCCACCCCTCATATTTGCTTTTAAAAGAAAAATGCTGAGAACCTCCAGAAGGTAGACCTATGCTGGGTACTGTGTGACTCCCTGCACTGGGAAATCATTTAGCTTTTGCCCCCTTTCTCTCCTTTCTCTTAAGGTGGTGGATCTGCTCGTGGCCATGTGTAGGGCAGCTTTGGAGTCCCCCAGAAAGAGCATCATCTTTGAGCCTTATCCCTCTGTGGTGGACCCCACTGATCCCAAGACTCTGGCCTTTAATCCTAAGGTATAGTTGCTTGGGAAGAAAATCATGACTCAGGAACAGAGGTGGCGAAAGACAGTGGAAGACTTTGGGCTGTCATTCCAACAGCTTGAAATAAGGGGACAGAAGAAATGGAGCACTTGTTTTCTTGGGAACTCTTGCTTTAGCCGTTTTAGTGAATAAATAACTAAACATAACTAATAATATAAGATAAATAATAACTTCTGAGTTTCTCAGAAGAAGGGGAGAACAATTAATATTAGTTATGTTATGATAGGGAATAATACAGACTTTGGAACCAGACAGACCTTGATTCCATTTGAGGTTCTGCTACTCCCTAGCTGAATGGTGTTAGGCAAATCACTTAACCTTTCTGAACCTCAATTTCCTTATCTGTAAAAAGGAGATATCTACTGTTATAAAAATGGGAGATAATATATATAAAATATTGTATAAGTTAGGGTTCTCTAGAGAAACAGAACCAATAGGAGATGTTTAGAGAAAGAAATTTATTGTAAGGAATTGGCTCATGTGATTATGAAGGCTGAGAAGTACCAGGATCTGTAGTGGGCAATCTGGAGATTCAGGAGAGCTGATGGTGTAAGTTCCAATCCAAAATCCAGCAGGCTCGAGATCCAAGAAGAGCTGATTTTTCAGTTCCAGTCTGAAAGTAGGAAAAGACCAATGTCCCAGCTCCAGGCAGTCAGGCTGGAGAAGTTCCCTTTTACTCAGCTGTTTTGTTCTATTCAGGCCTTCAGCTGATTAGATGAGTCTCACCTGAATAGGGTTGGCAGTCTCCTTTACTCAGTCTGCTATTCAAAAGTTAATCTCCTCTAGAAACACATTCACAGCCACACCCAGACACACCCATGGCCCAAATTGACACAATTGATGATTGACAAAATTAACCATCACAAGTACCCAGCACAGTGCTTCACTATTACTCTCATTGCTATGTATCAGGCACTATACCAGGTTCTTTACATATGTTATTTAATCTTCAGGTCATCTCTTTGAGGGTAGTGGGAATTTTTATCATCACTTACATACAGGGATACTGAGGTTCTAAGAGGTTAAGTAACTTACCCTATTACTCTCAGCTGGTAGAAAAAGAACTAGCATGTGATTCTAGAACTTTTTGACATTAAATCTGTGTTCTTTCCATGACATACTATGCTGTTTGCCTGGAGCCTAGAATTGTTTTGTACATCTGGCCCTCCTTTTCATCATATCTTACTCTCCTCCACTTTTGTTCATCTGGTTCTTCTCTTCCCATTGATTCCCCACAGAAGAAGAATTATGAGCGACTTCAGAAAGCTCTGGATAGTGTGATGTCCATCCGGGAGATGACCCAGGTATTCTGCCCTCTGCCTGTCCCCTACCTGCCCCCTCAAGTGCCCTGTTCTGTTTGAAATTCATGCAAGTGGAGTGAAGATGTAGAGATGCTACTCAAATCCCTCACTGTATTCTCTTTAGTTTTCCCTCTTTAGCCTTCCCAGTCTTTGTTCTCTGTTTTGTTAGCTCTGTTACTCCTATCTCTCACTCCTTATGTCTCTCTCAACCTTTACCTTTGCTGCTAATTCCTTCACAAGTTGTTCCTATTTAATGTTTTTTCCATAATTCTTAGGGCATTAGAGAAGTGAGGGAAGGACCTCTGTCCAGGGTTGGGAGGGTGAGGAGGGGGGCTTGGAACTAGACCCAGGGGCCTACATCTTCTGTCCTTCTAGGGGTGGGGCAGCCACATGGAGCAGTGACCATCCTTTGACTCAAGGCTGTCTCTCACCAGACTTCCCCACCCCTCGTCTGCAATCTCTGCATGAATAGACATTCATTTGTACTCACATTTACAGGTGGGCCTCTTCTCAGCAAATCCTATATATCACAGTTCAGATTAACACATAACATACACCCAGGAGGGATGATTTACTTGTCGGAAGGACTCTTATGTTTTGTGTAAAGTTTTACCACAGGATTCCTTAGCCTAATCTTTCTGGGACATTGATTTTATTTATTTATTTATTTTGATTTATAATCAACTTTTTAGGGCTGTAGGAATTGCATAAAATGAGGGAGACCCACCTGCATGTTGTTTTGTAAGCATTTTCAGTCATTTTCATATTTATTTATGAGTCTTCCCAACCTGACTGGGGTCCTTGAGGGTGGGAACCCCATCTCCTCTTGGTTTGGTGTGGTCTTCAGTGCCTACCTTGCCCTGGGCCCTGATAGTCTGTGGAAAGTGGGAGGGCTCCCACCTCTCCTGGGAGATAACCTTACGGCCTTTGTCTTACAGGGCTCATATCTGGAAATCAAGAAGCAGATGGACAAGCTGGATCCCCTGGCCCATCCTCTTCTGCAGTGGTATGAGTAGAATGGTTCATCCTTTGGCGGGTGGGGGAATGGGGCATAGTATCAGACATGGAGCCTACACCTTCTCTTAGAGGTGGTTTCAGCATCCTTCCCAAGGTTATAGATATTATGGCTGCTCTTTCTTGGGTTTTACCGATACACCTGCCCTTGACAGGAACTCAGATCCTACAAAGAGCCCACAAATTCTAATGTGATGTCTCAAGTTCCCTTTAGGTGTTTCTTGTTTCCCAATAGGTTTTTTTTTTTTTTTTTTTGGTGGTATGCGGGCCTCCCTCTGTTGTGGCCTCTCCCGTTGCGGAGCACAGGCTCCGGACGCGCAGGCTCAGCGGCCATGGCTCACGGGCCCAGCCGCTCCGCGGCATGTGGGATCCTCCCAGACCGGGGCGCGAACCCGGTTCCCCTGCATCGGCAGGTGGACGCGCAACCACTGCGCCACCAGGGAAGCCCCTCCCAATAGGTTTTTGAGTGCTGCTTGCATGTAGGAATTAACACTTCATTTCAGTTAGGGTTTCTATGCATGCAGAGAAGTCTGTCTCCCCCTTCTACGCCCTTTCCATATCTCAAGCCCTTCCCTGTTGATGTTGACTGTCCAGAGCCTTGAAGCACTATTATTACTCCCTTCTCCTAGCAAAGGTTCTGACCTTTCTC
Organism: Physeter macrocephalus; assembly: GCF_002837175.3. Classification (NCBI taxonomy): domain Eukaryota; kingdom Metazoa; phylum Chordata; class Mammalia; order Artiodactyla; family Physeteridae; genus Physeter; species Physeter macrocephalus. Next base: position 63,995,837 of record NC_041224.1, on the reverse strand, counting down.
TACGTCCCTCCACCCCTTGCCCTCCCTCCCTGATCTTGATTTCTGTTCTCTTGATTTCTCTTCTCTTTTCCTGACATAGCTTTCCCCTTCTAGCTTACTTCCCTCTGTCTAGTCAGCCTTTGACATTAGTACTTTCTCAATGCAACATGCTCCCTCTTAGTATGAGGAATGATCAGGCATAGCCCATCCAGGATGGCATCACAGGTACATGAGTGAAGCACAAAAGAAAAAAAAACATGTCCACTATAAGAGATACTACTCCCTTGCTGAGCCCTCAACAGTTTATGCCTTTGTTCTCTCCTGTCCTCTGAGTTCAGCCTACATATGGCCCAGTCTGTCCCTGAATCCTCAGGAAGTTTGTTCTAGTTTCTTCTGTTTTTTTTCTGCAGCTCAAACAATAACTTTCCATTCCCCTCATCTCTGAGAGCCTTCAGCCTTCCTTTGAGCTCAGGCAGGATGGCTCCTGAGCCCCAGTTCTAAGTTTCTAAATCCCAAGTGTAAGTTGTCACCATCCTAATACAGACCCCCACCTTTCTAACTTTTTTTGGTAGTTGACCTCTTGTGCTGACCTTTTGTTCTATCCTTTTCTCTCCCTAGATGTAGCAGCCCACCTCCCACCCCTCTCTTTCTTTCATCCATTGTGTTTAATTACCCAGTAACTTGCTGGTCCCTGGTCAGTAACTTCGCTTTTACATTTTTATACACAAACATTACCACCCACAGGAATATCCAGATAGTGTCCTGGACTCAAACAGCCCTGGAATCCTTGCTTGTTCTCCCAGGGGCAGAGCAAGGCTACTACTTTGTTCAGGATGGCCTAACCACACACTTATTCTATCCTTTTTGTTTTTTCTCTGTTTTGTCCTAGGATCATCTCTAGTAACAGGTCACACATTGTCAAACTACCTCTCAGCAGGGTAAGTGACCATTCTCCCTCTAAACACTAAATTTCTGGTGAGGGGCAGGGAGGGGCTCCAAACCAGCTAACTGAATTGGTCCTAGACCTGCCTGGTTGGGCTTGTCTCAGTAGTCTTTGGGCCTACGCATATTTCCTTTCTTTGGGGTCAGTGCAAGCCTAATTTGCTCCCTTCACTCCCTGATCTCCATTTCTCCTCTGTTTCCCTGACCCCACCCCCACCCTGGGCAGCAGCTGAAGTTCATGCACACCTCACACCAGTTCCTCCTGCTGAGCAGCCCTCCCGCCAAGGAGGCTCGGTTCCGGACCGCCAAGAAGCTCTATGGCAGCACCTTTGCCTTCCAGTGAGAAGTGGGGCGGGGCTGGGGCTGGGTGCTGGATAAGGCAGAAATAATGTAGGGGCATGGGAAGGCAAGTTCACTTGAGGCATATGAGTTTGTGTTATCTATGTCCGTCAACCAGTCAGTCAACAGATACTACGTGCTATTGTGGTAGGTGCTGTAGAGAATAAAGATACATAAGATATGGTTTTTACTCTCAAGCTACTCGTGATGTAGTTGAGGAGAAATGACATTTACGTATAAAAAGATGTGGTTGAAGGAACATATTAGCGGGGATAGATTTGAAAGCTGCTTTGAAGGAAATCAGCAATTTATGCCCAGTGTGAGAGGAGAGAGAGAAAAAGAGAGATTAAAGGTAATTTAAAGGGAGTTGGTGGTACCCTTTCCTTAAAAGAGATGTGAAGTCATTACTGGAAGCCATATTTGGGATCAGTGATAATCTTGTTGAGTTTGAGATGAATTTGTTTAATTTGAGATATCAGGATAATAGGCAAATGAAAATATTGAACCAGCAGTTGAGGATTTAGGATGGGACTGTTTGAAGCGTGGAAGGGAAGAGACTGGATATTAAGATGTAAGGTTTAGCCACACACACACTCATCTTGCATGCCTGTGACTATATCCATGTGCATATCCATTGCTAGGTTTATTTGTGTCCATCTTCATGTCCTGTGAGTGTGAGAATGGGTGGGAGTGGCAGTCTTGGAAGTGCTCCTGGGAACCTCATTCCATGAGGAGACATATATTCTACCCTGCCTTACAGTGGGTCCCACATTGAGAACTGGCATTCGATCCTGCGCAATGGGCTGGTCAATGCATCCTACACCAAACTGCAGGTGAGGCTGTGCCCCTTTTCCCTTTCTCTCCACCCCCCTCCCTGCCCCACTCAGTTTTGAAGTCTACTCTAGAGTACTCAACTGTTTTTGCCTCAGTGTCCTCAAACCTAGCTTCCTGTGAGGCTTCCCTAGGGAGGAAGTTGAAACTATATGTATAGAATGAATGTGGCTGTTGTATTTTGACCCTAGGCTTTGTTTTTTGGTGTTTTTAGGAATGGGAATGTAACTGTAGACAGAAATAATAAATTGCTAATTGCAGCCACTGTGATAAATTAACTTGTTAGAGCTTTTCAATATATGTGACTATTCACTCAGAGAGTTGATATAGGAGACTTATTTCTTTGCCCTGCAAGACTCCAAGGAATAGTTATTGTTCCTCCTCCTGACTGCCTGTTCTGTATTCCTTTTTGGAGGGTGGGGATCTGCATATATACCAAGGCCTATGGACAGGAGCATGGCTTCTGAGGGACTGACTCAGTGGCTCTGCCACTCCTCACTCTCCAAGGCATCAATATCTAGTATTTCACAGGCAAAGGGGTTAACTTGCATCCACTTTTCAGCCAATCAGCTTTTCAAGAGTAGGTGCCTAAAGTTATCTGAGTGAGTGAGAAGATTAAATGGAGGGACAGAGGGCTGGATAAGCCCTGTGGCTGCCTAATACACAGCCATGGGTGGGCCCAGGCTCATATTGCTCATCCTGGTGTTTCCCTGCAAGCTGCATGGAGCAGCCTATGGCAAAGGCATCTACCTGAGCCCCATCTCCAGTATTTCCTTTGGATACTCAGGTAAGAAATAATCTTTGGTCACATTGACTTTATTTACATTGCATCCATTTTGTGACTACATAATCCTATGCTGTCTCCTCTTCCATCATGGACACTTGGTCTGTGTCAGCTCTCTCCCCAGTCATGGATACATAATCTTTCTCTGTTTTCTCTCATTAGGAATTTAGATTCTTTGCAAGTTGAGGCCAACTGTCTCCCTTTCTCTTAGGTATCCTCTTCTCCATGGGGATGATTTTATTCATTGTGGGGCCTTGGTCCTGGGAGTGGGTTAAGGAATAACTGGGAAATGAAACTAGGCTCTTTGGAGAACACATTTTTGGTGTTGGCATTAGCCTGTCATTATAGATTGTGTATGTGCACACCACACGTGCATGCGAGTTTATATATGAATGCACTTGAAGGCTTGAGCCCCTTCGACTGGCTTACATTTCTGAAGACATTGTTCTCCTCCTTGTCAACCACCTTTTAAAATTTAAACTATGTATAATTATACACTATTATAATAGTCACGTTGAATGCAAGAGGAAGCATTTTATTCCAAAGATAAGGCATAAACAATGTCCAGATTCTAGTTAGGAGATGAGTTCAGCTTTGTCCAGCTCAGAAAACGAATCTGACTTATCTCTCTCATTGTTTCAAGTTTATGTCTGAGTTCCTTTTCAGTCTTCTTTTGTTCTTGTTCTGTATAGTCTCTATATAAAAGTGAGCCACCATATAGTTGCATGTCTACCATATGAAGGGGCCAGTGCTAGATTTTTATAAATTACTATTTAGTATTCTCCATTAATTGTAACTGTTATAACGATAACACTTAGTTCCAGAATAACAGAACTAGAAAAGTCTCTAACGACAGAATAAACCAAACAAAGTAGAAGGAAGGAGTTAATATAGGTAAGAACCAAAATCAGTGAAATAAAAACGGGTATAATAGATAGGCTCAAAAAAGCCAAAAGATGATTCTTTTAAAGAACTAACAAACAGATAAACCTGGCTAGATTGATTAAGAAGAAAAAGAGCACAATTAAATAATATTATGAATGAAAAACAGAACATAACTATAGATATAGCAAAATTTTAAAAGCTAATAGGAGAATTCTGTCAACTTTATGCCAGTGCTTTGAAGACTTTGTCAAAATTGATAAATCCCTAGAAAAATATAACTTAACAGAACTGATTCAAGAAGAAATAGAAAGCCTGAATAGCTCTAAAATTGTAAAAGACATTGAAATAGTAGTTTCAAATTTGCCACAACAAAACAAAACAAAAAACTTACCAAACCCAGATAATTTTTTTTTTTAAACATCTTTATTGGAGTATAATTGCTTTACAATGGTGTTAGTTTCTGCTAAACCCAGATCATTTTACAAGTGAGTCTTAAGTCACACTTTCAAGGAACAAATTATCCCAATCTTAAACAAAATCACCCAGAGAATAGAAAAAGATGGAATTACAAATCATAAGATTGGTAAATTTGACTTTATTAAAACGAAAAGCTTTTGTTCATCAGAAGACACCTTAAGAAAGTGAAAACGCAAGTTACAAACCAGAAGACATTTGTAACACATACAACTATAAAAGATTAGTAATAAAGATGCATTTTAAAAATTATTACAAATAAGAAAAAGACAACCCAATAAAAAATAAAAGCAAACAACATGAACAGGCATCTCACTGAAGAAATGACCGAAAAATATGAGCAGCTGCTCATCCTTTGTTAATAAGGAGGTAAAAGCAAGACTGTAATGACAACCATGTAGCATCTATGTGGATTGGCAAAAATTAAAAAATCTGATAATACCTCTGATTGTACCAGAGGTTGCAGATAAGCAGGATCTATTTTATCACTTATGGGAATATAAATTGGTACAACCACTTTGGAAAACATTTGGTGTTAAATTTCATAAAGCTGAGAAATTTTATCCCTGTGACCCAGCATTTTCATTTCTGCATATGTGCACCCAAAGTTGTGTACATGAATGTTCAGAGTAATATTGTTTGCAACAGCAAATCTTAGAAACAACCCAGGTGCTCATCATCAGGAGAATGGATAAATACATTTTAATATATTCTCACAATGGATTATTATTCATTAATGAAAATGAACCAACAGTGGCATTCAGCAACATGGAAAAAATGTTGAAAAATAATAGTTGAGAAAAAAAAAAAAAAAAAAGGCAAGCCCAGAGGACTACTGTATGATGCCTTTTTTATGTTGCTCAAAAATTAAAATTAGGACTTCGCTGGTGGTGCAGTGGTTAAGAATCTGCCTGCCAGTGCAGGGGACACGGGTTCGAGCCCTGGTCCGGGAAGATCCCACATGCCACGGAGCAGCTAAGTCCGTGCACTACAGCTACTGAGCCTGCGCTCTAGAGCCCACAAGCCACAACTGCTCAGCCCATAAGCCACAACTACTGAAGCCTGTGCGTTTAGAGCTTGTGCTCTGCAACAAGGAAGCCACCGCAATGAGAAGCCCACACACTGCAATGAAGACCCAATGCAGCCAAAAAATAGATAAATAATTTAAAAAATTAAAATTATTTAGCTATGTGTGTGTGCGTGATAAAATTAAAGAAAAAAAGAGGGCTTCCCTGGTGGCGCAGTGGTTGAGAATCCGCCTGCCGATGCAGGGGACACGGGTTCGTGCCCCGGTCCAGGAAGGTCCCACATGCCGCGGAGCGGCTAGGCCCGTGAGCCATGGCCGCTGAGCCTGCACGTCCGGAGCTTGCGCTCCGCAACAGGAGAGGCCACAACAGTGAGAGGCCCGCGTACCGCAAAAAAAAGAAAAAGAAAAAGAAAAAAAGAAATAACTCAAATTTTGGGATAGTGGATACCTCCCAAGTGGAGGCAGATAGTTGGGATAGAGTTAGGAGCACTTAGATGTAAGTCACTGGTAATGTTTTAGTTCTTGGATTTCGTTCTTAGGTTAGGTCTTTAGGTATCCATTGTCCTATTAAATAAATGATAGTGTGTTGTGAATCAAAGGTTATGATTAATCCAAGAAGGGTAAGGGCCCAGTGAATATATATTTATTGAATGTGTGAATGAATCTTATTCTGTGTGCCTGGGGTCCACAGTCAGGGTGGGATCAGGGTAGTCTTTTGGCTTTGTCTAGGTTCCACAATTTTTCTTTGTCCCAGCCTGAGCCTCCCTCTAATTAAGCTCTTATTCTAAGTAGTGAGATCTTCCTGGCTTTTAGTGCCCACAAAATTCTTTCTTCTTGTCTGTTTTCTCCCTGTTCTCTCCCTCTTTCCTCTCCCATTGGCCTTTGTTTATTACTGAGTGCCTGAATACCTTTAGTTATTAGATGGAGCCAGGAATCTCTATTGACTTCTTAACTTTCTTCTTCATGTACTGATAACGTAAAAACATCATATGGCACCATCCTTCTCCCTCCAAAGGTCGATTTGATTATAGATACAAAATACCTTATGCTTTTACTACTGGAGTTACAGGTCATCTTGTCCAATCTCTTATTACTTTACAGGTAAGAAAGTAGATACACAGAAAAGTTAAATGACTTTCTTAGGGTCACACAGATCTAAGTAGCAGAGTTAGGACTGGAATCCAGTTTTCCTAACTTCTAGGCCAGTGTTCTTATCATTATATTGGACTCACAGGGTAGGCTTTGCTTGAATGACTGACTCTGAGGGCCCTATAGATATGTGAGAGTCTCTGATGCTGGGTGAGATGTGTATAAATGTCCGAGTTATTTTAGTTACTCCAGCATTTGGCCAACTGTCTTCTTTGTATGTTTCCTTCCACCCCTTTCTGCTCTGGTTTTCTCTATTTTTCCTCAGGGTATCTGTAGCCTAGTGACATTGGGTGCCCTCTGCGGGTCAGTGTAAATAGAGAGCATTCATTTGACTAGCCGAGCCTCTAATGACTTGGCCATAGTGAGCAGGTTAAAATGAGGGACAGTGGGAAAGGAGATGGTAAACTCCATCTATGTGTTTAGTCGTGTTTAGAAACTTCTCACAAGTGTATACTCTGGACACAAAGCATCCAGGGATTATTCTGGCCTCCAGGTTCTCAGGGTGTCTGGTCTCAGGGAAACTGACAGAAGATGATTGGGTCATTATGGTCAGGACAGTGTGCAACAGGATTGGGATGGGACAAGATTTGGATTAAATCATAAGGGCCACCTCTAAGACCAGCCATAGAAATCAGATTGTTCTCTCTTAACGTCTTGGATAGAACCTAAATGGGAATTTCACTCAGAACCGTGCACTGAAATACCCAGGCTGAGAAAGTCATCATGTTTGGATGCAGAGCTAAACCTAGTTAAGGCTAATGGAGAAGTTGTAAACAGAGGGCTGGTGGGTGTCCTGTAGGAGAAAGAAATTGGCAATTCAAGTCTTGAGGCTCTCATTGCCCTAAATTTTGTTCAGGCAATAAATCTGTCGTGGGGCTTCAGTGTGAGTGCATGATGAATTGACAGCCTGAGCAGTGAAGAATGTCAGTCCAGTGGTTATCATCCCTACTTCTATACCATGGCTATCACAAAACCAAGACTTGCAGCAGAGTGGAGTTAGCAATAATAGAAAGTTCCAGGGTGGACTGGTGAGATAAGTGCCCTGCTTATGGCCTGCAATGATAGCATCATTTCCCATCTTCATCTGTCTCTCTTGGGTCTCATGGTCTCGTACACAGACTCATCCCTGACTGTGATAAGGCTGGGCCTGTGATAAAGCTGAATACAGAGACTGAAGTCCTAATCATAGGCCAGAAAGAGTTGGGAATAGGGGCACACAAGCACTGTTGCACATCTAAGTAGGAAGAATCCAGAATGAATCTATAAATGTTATAAACAGGGCTATTCAGTGAGGGGTAAAGATGGTGGAGGATTTATGGATTTAGATAGGGTGAAAATGAGTGAATTGGCACCTCTTTCTCAAGTCTGGGAGGACTTTCTGAAGGAAGCAGGACTCTTCAAGGTAGTTGCCGTTGTGGTTACCTGTGGAAAATTATTCATCACTTAACTGCTCTGCTTTCTTCCTTTTCTCTGAATGACTCTGGTCAGAGCTTTTTATGTAACTTTGAACTAGAGCAGTTCTGACTTGCTCTGCTTGCTTCCTTTCCACTCATTTCACTCAGCATGGCATTTGACCCGAGGTGTTGATGTCACCACTCTCCTAGGCCCCTCATTCCTGACTCATTTCTTGTGTTACTCCCTGTCTTAGAACCCTTCAGTGATTCCCAGATGTTCTCAGGATAAACTCCATTTGCCTTAACATGGCCTACTAGGCCTGCTTGATCTTATCCTAGCTTATCTTCCACATCATCTCTCACCACTTCTCTGCCATCAACTAAGCTGCTACAAACTAAGGCACACTGCTTTGTCTTTCCTCCAGGCCTTTTATATCCTATTATCTCTGCCTAGAATTCTTCTTTCCCTCTTCATTTAGCTAACTCTTCCTTCCTAATCCTATAGTTCTCAGCATAGCTGTCAGCAGGATGCCTTCTTCAAACCCCGAGGCTAGGCTAGTTCTCCTCCTCTGGCTCACACAGTGCTCTATATTCTCCCCATCATAACCCTTACCATGCTCTGTTGTAATTATTTGTTCCTTTCCTATAATCTCCATCAGACTAAATTCTGTGACGGCAGATACAGTTTGCTTTATTCACTGCTGTATCACCAAGCATCTCTAGCTCAGTGCCTGGCACATAGTAGGCACTCGGTAAATATTTGATTAAGGAATGGGTGAATGAACTGGTTTGTTTTTCTGTGACAGGAATGGGAAAAGGACAGCACAGGATGCCCTCCAAGGACGAGCTGGTCCAGAGATATAACAGAATGAATACCATCCCCCAGGTATTATTAGTTGCCGTTGCTCCACTGAGGCAGGACCCTTCCTTTGGGATAAGTTTAGGCTACAGAGGTGGATGGGGAAACAATGGTGGTGGTGGAGGTGGTGGTGGTGGGTGGTTTAAAGATCATTTGAAGGAATCAGATATGTTCTAAGATGAACACATTTCTAGAGTCATCTGTGGCCTCAGTCAAAAGTATGAAAGCAGAGACTGAGTTTAAATCCAGTGACATGAAAATGTAAAGATGGAAGCCTGGACTCATCCAGATTGATTATGGAAAGCAAAAATTTCAGGGGGGTGGCTGGATATCCCAATCCCCATCCCCAACCATTACCAGCTAACTAGCCTCTCTAGGGAAAGCTATAACCGTCTACCTGGCTCTGCTCTCCTCTTCCAGACCCGATCCATTCAGTCAAGGTTCCTGCAGAGTCGGAATCTAAATTGTATAGCACTTTGTGAAGGTAGGTATCTCACCCAGTCCCTGTTTTTCTCAGTCCCCAACCTTTATTTCTGGTGCAACTTTGGCACATGATCCAGCCAAGGGTGATGTTGAAGCATCATATCTTCCCTTCCCTGCCTGGACTCTCTGACCCAAGCATTATATGTATAACTTCTGGCCCTTCTCTTCCCAGTGATTACATCTAAGGACCTCCAGAAGCATGGGAACATCTGGGTTTGCCCTGTGTCCGACCATGTCTGCACACGGTTCTTCTTTGTGTAAGTCTAGGAGGGTTCCTTGGGAATTACTTGGAGGAGTGAGGGTGGGAGCATAATGACATGTGACTACTGGGAAAGTCTGTTTCTGTTGTCGGAGACTTGTCCCTGGCTACCTGAGTGGAGCTGGCACTGGGACTTTCCCTTTGGAGGATAGGGATGGGTATAGATAAAGGTCTGTTTAGAGGAAACCAGATAAGCTGAATCTCTTCCACCCTAAAGAGTATCAAGAAAGGGTTATGACTTCTTGGATGGGATGGCCACACCTCCAAATGCAGTTCCATTGGTTGACATTATTCTGGTATTTTTCTCCCTCTTATGCTCACACTTGCCCTATCTTTGGCAGATATGAGGATGGTCAGGTGGGCGATGCCAACATTAATACTCAGGACCCCAAGATACAGAAGGAAATCATGCGTGTGATCGGAACTCAGGTTTACACAAACTGAGGGGGCCCCAGCCCTCGTACCACCCCCATTCCCCCAGGATCCATTTGCCCTCATAAAAGGGCTCAGGAGCAGCAACTGAGGCTGCCCTGAGGAATCAAGAGGCCATTACCAAGGGGCAGGAAAAGGATAGAAGAGGCGGCCTTCATGGTGGAGACTGACCCAGGAACCACTCCACATTTGGATGGCCCAGACTGACTCCCTACCTGATTTTCCCAGTTGACTTCACCCTGTTTGTAAATAAATCAATAAAATGGAAGGTGCTGTGGATTGGATATGATCACTGTGGTCTGACTAACCTTGGCCCAGCACCTGCCCCAAGCCCCCAAATGGGGGTGGGGAGAGTGGAATATCATGAGGGTTGGGACTGTTTATGTTGGATGGAGTCAAAGCTAAGTCCATCTAGTATAGTATACTACAGATCTGTCAATATTTTAATCAACGGATTAGATAAATGAAACTTATGCAGATGATACAAACTGAGAAGGATATAGAATACCACTGGTGACTCTTCTTCAAGGTTTAAAAGGACCACTGAGGCCAAAGCAGCTCAGATTTCCTATCCTTAGGACCTCTACTCTCTGCTCAAAACCTCTCTGCTCTCCCTTGCTCTGTGTCTTGGGGGCTGGGCCAATAGCTTCTCCTCCTCAGGAGAGCAGGAGAAATAGCTTCTCCTCGCAGCTATTTCTTTGGGATAAGGGAGGTGGGGGGAGAGCTGGCAGGTACAGGAAGCAGGTTGTTCTCTAACTTGAAATCTATAAAGAGATCCTAAGGAAATAAAGCCTCCCTTAATGAAACAAAATCCAAATTCTCCAAGGATAGCAGTGTGAGGGAAGACAGCTGTTTCTAGGAGACCTAACTGTTTCAGTGAAAGCCATCTCCCTGTTGAAATTCCCACTGCCAACCTTGTGCTGGCCTTTAGGCTGTGCTCTGTGTACCTAAAACCCTAAGTTAGTTCTAAGAGACAGGTTGGATATTGCCAAATATTTTATGAACTATTAATGAAGAAAACAGGAATATAAGCACAGAGACTACAAAAAGCATTAAACAAGCCTGGCTTTTAAGTATAGGGTTTTTAAAATTGTTATACCTTCTTGATTTATAAAGCCTGTGCTAGACTACCTGTTGTCTTTCATTACCTTCATCCTACCTTGGAGGTAACCTTCTTTGCCTGGGTATCTTACCTGCTTTGTAGTTAAGACTACAAAGCCTGAACTTAACATGGAAGTACCATTCTTAATGGTCCATCCCCCTAGGAGCTGTTTCTTAAACTTCTTTACCCCTTTTTTTTTAAAGCTTATTATTTTATTTATTTTTGGCTGCATTGGGTCTTCATTGCTTCACGTGGGCTTTATCTAGTTGCAGTGAGCGGAGGCTACTCTTCATTATGGTGTGTGGGCTTCTCATCGCGGTGGCTTCTCTTGTTGCGGAGCATGGGCTCTAGGCACGTGGGCTCTAGAGCGCAGGCTCGGTAGTTGTGGCGCACGGGCTTAGTTGCTCCGTGGCATGTGGGATCTTCCTGGACCAGGGCTTGAACCCGTGTCCCCTGCACTGGCAGGCGGATTCTTAACCACTGCGCCACCAGGGAAGCCCCCTTTACCCCTTCTTGGTAAAGATTGCTACATTCTGACTTTACAAGTCTTCCCCCATTCTGGTTTCAGGTCTAGGAGAAATTTCTCTAAGTAAATGACCCCATCAGGGAGTCCACCCTAACTGAAATTCCTGCCTCGTGGGAGGACCCTTTCAGCTCACCTGTATAGTAGTATCAGAGATAGCTAACATTTTTTAGTTCTTATTAGGTAGGTGCTGGGCATTATGCTAAGCACCTTAATAATTTGCTAATACCTTGGCTTACTTACTGTGTGCTTGGTATTGTTGTAAGCTCTCTACCTGTATTGACTAATATAATTCTCAAAACAAGCCTTTGAAATAGATGCCATTATTCCCATTTTGTAGATGAGAAAACAGGCACAAAGGATAAGTGATTTGTCCATATTCCACAGCTAGTGACTGACAGGCAACCCGACTCCAGAGCTGCCATTCTGGTTCTATGCTATATAGCCTTTCAAACTTTACAAATATTTTTTCATTTAATCCTGACAACAAAGATGGAAGATGGTTTTTTTTTTTTAAGAGATCTTAAATAATGTGGTAAGGTCTCACAACTGGTTAGTGGCCATGCTGGGTTTTTAACCAGAGTTGCTCAACTCCAGGGCTTGAGCTCTTAACTCTTACTTCCCCAGGGGTTCTCAAACTGCTCCCACTGGTGTTCCAGCAATTGAACCTAGGTGCTTGGCTACTCAAATGTTATAACGACATTTTTGCTCAATTTTCTGAAATTGGTAATAGACTTTTCTCATTTTTAGCCATTTCTTAAGTTTTTCTTTATCAGTGGCATCTGATATAACAAGTACTAGCAAATGATGGAATGAGAAGTGATGAACAGATGGTGTGTGTTACCAGAAAAACTCAAAAAACCTGAGCTTGCCTCATGGGAATAACTTTTAATAGCATATGCATACTAGTCTTTTAATGCTAATAAAATCGTAATGAAATCAAATATACCATTTTATAGTGTTCTGCATAACAGCATCAGAACTTTTCGAATCTGAGAAGTTTGAAAGCCATACATAACCATATTTGAAAAAATTCAAAACATGTATGGTGTAAAACAAATCTAATTAAAACCCGCAGCATTCCTATAACAAGAATGCTTTCATTGCAAGGAAAATTGCACAGGGCCCTGAGTTTCTGGAGGGGAATCCTCCTACAGCCTGCAGTGGGAGTTGAAAGAGGATTGCCCCTTTCTCCCACCCAGGCCTGGCTGCCTTGGAGGTGGGGAGGTGGAGCCTGTGAAAGCCAGATCTGAGCAAGACATCATCCTTCACCGAAGCCAGGACAACAAATACTACACACAGTGGTTGATAGTGGCCTCCTACCTTTCACATAGTCCTGGGCTCAAGCAGCCTTACTCATTTAGACCTGGACATGCTTTGTTAGGGCTAGGGCCGGGAAAATGTTTTCCTCAATCAGTTCCAGGTGGAGAGTAGATGGCTGTGATTTCTGGATTGAGAACTTAAAAATCCTGGAGTTAAAACCTTCCCCTTACCTCTCACGGTAATTTTCCATCCAGGCAGGGTGTGGCCATGACTCAGTTTGTGGTGAGGATGTGGCCATCCATAGGGGAGGAGCCTTCTGCTAGATTCTGCCTTTCATTCTGGCCAATGGGGAGAGGAAGGGAAGAGCCTGATGCTGAGTCATAACTGGGTTACTTACCAGCTTTTCACAGGATGGATTCTGAGATGGAGGTTTGGGTGGATGATGTCTCAGCTTCTGGGATCAATTTGGGAATGGAGGGGAGGAAGCTTCAGGGGTCACATAATTCCTTCAGGGTCCTTCTCCCCCAGAAGGCGGCGGGGGGGAATAAAGTAGTTCATTTGAAGGGGCATCAGTCTCTCTGGAGTACTGTATAGAGTTTTCCACAAATATTTCAGAGCCACCCTGCAAGGGGCCCAAAGATGTCACCCTTTAAGTTAAGGTATTGCCTACAAAAATTATTTTATCTAGGAGACCAAAGTCTCCTTTGTCCTAGCTGTCCTTCCTAGGATAAGTGGGTCAGGTTAACTTGTAGCCAGTGAGCATGGAGGTGGAGACTAGAAGTATGGTGCCAAGGAAAATGCGGATTATGATTGAACTGCAGTAGGAGGACTTCCTGGGGAAGGGGGCATTTGATCTATTGTTTGCTGATGCCTTTCTTTTTTTTTTGAAAAACTTCTTATTTTATTTTATTTTATTTTTTGGCCACAGCATGTGGGATCTTTAGTTCCCCGGCCAGGGATCGAACCCGTGCCCCCTGCAGCGGAAGGGTGGTCTTAACCACTGGACCACCAGGGAATTCCCGCTGATGCCTTTCTTGGTCTTCTAAATCTGGATTACTTTGGGGGAATAGGGTCTGCTTACAGTTCCACTTGCATCTTAGGGAGCCTGAGCTCTGGCTACACTTGCAGGGAAAAAGGAGAGAGCACAGGCCTCCACAGGAGTGGCTTGGTGGATAGGACTAACCCACCCTAAGGAGGCTTTGTCCTGTGAGCCCCAGCAATTCTGAGCTAGAAAAAAATTGTTGGAGGCCATGTTGGCTGAGGCAGTACTTCCTGCACTGGAATGAACAAGGACTCCTCAAGAATCTTCCCTCCTTCTAAGTGCTGATGAGGCATTTCCTCAGGAGGGGGGACCTAGGTACACAGCTGCATTCAGAAAACATTTTTTTTTACTGTTCATTTACCCTGGAATGGGCTTCCCATACCCATCTCTGTGGTAACCACCCCTCCAAGTCTCCCCCTCCATGAATCTTTCCCTTTGCCCCACAGACAACCTGTTCTCTCTTTATCCCTAACTCCAAAAGGCCAACTTTCTTTTCCTTCCACGATTTGTCTGGGGGATACTCTGGAATTAAGATTTTCTGCCACCCTGGTGGGCCTGAAGAGACCTTGGGAATCTGCAGGAAGACACAGAAGAAATTACAGTCTACTTGGTCTGGCTCTGGAAAGGGCATATGAAGTCCAAAGTGATAAGCACTTCTAAATCTGACATTCAGGCCAGTGGGCTGCCCTGGAAACTGTATTGGCCTGAGAGAAGTAACAGTGCTATTTCAGGCAGAGGCCAAGAGGTCACGTAATGGTAAAACCTGTAACCTTACCCTGTTCACCAGGGCCAAGGCTTGTCTTTAGGCTGCAGGGTTTGGTCGGGTATTGTTTGCTGACACACCTACCTCTCCAGGGACTCCAAATGACCATCAAGAGTTAAATCATTAAACTCCAGATTCTGTGATTCCGTGGTCGAAAATCCAAACAGGTAACACAGCAATCTACACCCTCACTCACACCTCGGTCCAGTGAACGTAGCAGCCCCCTCTCCTATCCTGCCAGGTCTGTGAGCACAGTGGAAGGACTGGCTTGTGGAGGAGGAGCTAGCTTTCAGGGGAGCCTGTGTCCTCCCTCAGCCTCCCCTGTTTCCTGTAGCCCTGGGGTTACTTGTTGCTGGGTCAAAGCAATGAAGATTTGACTCAGGAGGATGGCTTAGAGAAGGGCAAACAGAGTTACTTGAATTGAGAAATATGTTCTGGCACTAGTCCATAAGGAAACACCTCCAGGACTAGTCAGTTCTCAAAGAGGACCCCTATTGGGCCGTGTGCTATACTCATTCACAAACATCATCTGATCAAACCCCACCCTATGGAGCAAGAATTGTCTTCAGTTTACTTTTAAGGAACTGGACTCACATTAAATTACAGGATATGGTCATAGGGCTAGAGAGTGGAATTGGAATTAAATATGATGGAACCTACGCTTGCTTCTGTACTATGCTGCTTCTCAGCAAAGTAATGACAACCACCTTAAACTCTGACAAATTTTCACTATACATCTAATGTGAGCAAAAATATGGTGGATTAGTCTCTGCCAAAGTTTCATGGACAGCATTTTTTAACTACTGGATGATTAATATCTGTAACTGAAGAGCAGTAGTTTGCCATCAGCTCTTCAGTTTAATACACGTGCTTTTCAATCATGGGAATACATCTAGATTTAGATCTTTAAAATGCAACATAGTCCAGCATTGGCCAGATATTGCCCCTCCAGTGTTGTTCACCACTGTACTTAGTTCATGTTTAGCTCAGGGGCCAGAGATGGCCATTTATGTCATCCCTCTTTCTCTGAATAGGGAGGAATCTGATTCTCCCTGATGAGGCATGGCTTTTTTTCCTCTCAGCAACTTCATGTGCTCTTACCACCTCAATAACCAAGCGTTTACTTCCTATCTACAACTAAGGGGACCAGAAACGACTTACAGAAGAAATTAAAATATTTTATCTCAAACAAATTTAGGTGGTCACTTTTTCCTTGTCAGCTTATCTGAGCTAACAGGAAAGCATAATGAAGGCCTGTGATTCAGCTGCAGGCAGGGTGTCTGCCTGAGCAGGTCACACCCTTTGGTCTCATTTTCCAGGAAAAGGAAAGAACCTAAGATAATAGTATTCACGATTTTTAACGAGGCAACATTGTATCTGCTCTCAAAACTTGCTCTCTGGAAAGATGGCAAGAGTTAACAGCTGTTTCGTTGATAACTGCTGTCATCACTTGTTATTGGCTAATTACTGGGAAATCAGAAAATGTCTTAGAGAAGAATGTAGGAAAAGCTCCAACAATAATTGATTTAAATACACAAGCTTGGAAACAGAAGTGCTTACTTCGGCAGAGATTATGGGCTCTCACGTTCTGACATTTCCTATTGGAAATATAAAAAATATTTATACCTTCTATTCACTTTCTACTCTCAGGCACTCGCTCTGCAGGACTCTAGCCCCTACTTAAGTATTCACATGGTCCCAACTTCCTTCTTTGTTCTAGCCCCAAGAACAAAAGGGCCTCGTGCTCCCGCTTCAAGCACACTCCGCCCTCCCTGGTTCTCCCTACCCCCGTTCCAGTGTCGGAGCCCCTCCGAAGACGGCCCAGACCTCCAACCATCCCACGAGTCTCCATCCTTCCCAACCTCTGATCCCATCTCGGGCTCGCGAACCTCGGGTTCGGCTCAGTCTTCGGGGTGTGCAGTGGGGCGGGCACCCAGGCGGCGGGAGGCGGGGAGTCACAGGGCAGGGCTGGGGGAATGCTGCCTGGGGACCCATAAATCTAGGCATCATCTGGGTAGGCCAGGGCAGCTCAGATGGGGCGGGCTGGGCCAAGGGTCAAGAGGAGAGCCCTGGTCCAGCTTTCCAAGTTGGCGGCAACAGGTGGCCGGGGCGCCTGGCGGGGTGGGGGAGGGAGGTCCCCGGGGCTCCTAGGGCGGGTCCTGCTGCCTCGCAGCGTCCCCATTGGGCGCTGAGGACGTCAGTGCTGCGATTTTATGTAACGTGTCCTTCCGCCACGGAATGTAGTCCTCCTCCAAAAGGCAACCTGCCCGCCCGTTCCTCCCCCGCAGCACTCCTACAGAAGGTGACTGTGCCCGGCGAGGACGCAGAGGGGCGGGGCCCCGCGAGCTGGGAGCCAGGATTGGGTGGGGGGCGGGACGGCGGAGGGATTGCGGCGGCACTTAGCTGGGATAACCTTGAGGCTGAGGTAGCTGATCCCCGCACTGGAGCGACGCTTTGCGAGCTCTCGGACCTCTGCGGTAGCAGCGCGTCCCGAGCCGGACGACGTCGGAGGTGAGCTTGGGGAGAGATTGGGCCATCCGTCCCCACCGGGGCTCCGTCCCCCGTGCCAGTGCGGAATCCTTGCCCGCCTGCGCACTCAGTGTGGCGCAGGATCCGTGGCATCTTGGATTCACCCGGTTGGGGTCTGAAGAGATGAGAAAGGCTGCTCGCGCCTAGGGCCTCCTCTTCAGAGCCCCCAGCTCCTGCTTCTTCCGAAGGCAGATGGGTCAGCCAGCCCCTTTTCTGCCCCAATCCCTGACCCTCCCCCACCCCCATTCTGGTCCCATCTCCCCTCCCTTTACCTCCCTCTTCTGTCTGGTCCCATCCTCGTCTTCCTCCCCTTATTCTCTCCTAATTTGATCCTTTCCTCCCTCAGTTTCCCTCC
>NC_041224.1:63938854-63978397 GCF_002837175.3 Physeter macrocephalus | reverse complement strand
CCTTTCCTCCCTCAGTTTCCCTCCCCCCTCCCCACTCTGCTCCCACGCTCGCCTCCTCCCCTTCACCCTTAATACTCGCTTCTCGTCTTCATCTCGTCCGTGTCCCCCTCATTCTGATGCTTTCTTTGTAACCTCTCCTTGAAACTCCTTCCGCTCCCCCGTCCCTCCTCCATTCGGATTCTGTCCCCTCCTCGTACCTACCCCCATTCATGCCCTGGCTTCCGCCCCTCCCCCTCCTCTCTGGTCACGTTCGCTCCACCGCATCCCTCTTCTTTGCAGCCTCCTTCTCGCCACCCGCGTCCTCGCCCCTCCCCCTCTGTTCTGGTCACGTCCGCCTGCTCTCCAGCCCCCGCCCCTCGGCCTCCCATCTCAGTCCTATCCCCTTCTCCATCGGAGTTCCCCAGTCTCGGGCTCTCCTGCGGCCCCGGTCCCGCGTGCCGGCGTCGCCGCCCGAAGTGCAGTGGTTTGCGGATGGGCGGGCTGGCTCGCGTGCGGCCGGGAGATGCAGCGGCGGCCCGGGGCGCAGCTAGAGGGTTACGTAACTCTTGGTCTTCCCCGCTGCAGAGGAAGAAAGGGTGGCTGCCCTGTGGTGGCGCGTTCCTGTTTTGTGCCGCCTCGAACACGATGGGGCGGCCGCAGGGCTGCTCTTGCCCCTAGGAGGTTACTGGGCTCCATCCCGCCAAGATGGGGCCGCACGTAGCGGCCCGGGACCCGCCCCTGCCGCTTCTCGCCCCGCGGGATCGCGGACCACTGACCTTAGGGCCCGTTACCGGCCAAGCACCATCTCTGGCCCGACAAGCCTCCGCATGCTGCTCAGAGGCCTCCTTGCGTTGGAGCCACTCACCTGGCTCCCCGCCTCTGCTTCACGTTACTTAACAGATGCGCCCGATTGTAGAGCTCAGAGGCCACGGGTTGGTGTGGGAGCAGGTTATGGGGAGAGTAGAAATACGTCAAGAGCTTGGTGCCACGTGCCTGCATTCACTCAATAAAAACTCGTGCGTAAAGAGCTGTTTTGGGGAGCGGCGTGGATACCAGGATGGCTAAAATGGTTATAGCCCACGGAACTCACCATCTAATTAGGGAAAGAACATGAAAGTTATCAGTGGTAAGTGCTGTGAGGAAGGTACACACTTCCTGCTGGGGGTTGAGGGGAGGAGGCCTCACACTGGGTTTGAAGAAGCAGGAAAGTACCTTCCAGTCTGAAGGTTATTTAAAGACCCGGTAATGGAAAGGCATCCCTTGGCTTCTTATCTGTGTCCTTGAAGCCCAGGACACTGAACCTCCTCTGCACAAATCAGCCTGATAGTTGAGGTCCGGGCATGATTGACAGAGGCATTGGGAAGTTGGAAACAGGCTTTTTATAGATCAGGTTTAACTCATTAACATACTGATATGAGTAATGGTGGGAGTTCAGCCTCAGGACCTCAGTTTCCCATGTGTAACTTGTAACATTTTTCCTCTTGATTGTTGAAAGGATTGGTCGATGTATACACCCCTACATGGATATATGTTGAATACTCAGTGCAGTGTCTAATCTCAGGTGAGATGCCTCCAAATGTATTCTTTTGGTCACTGGGCGCAATTACTTAAACCATAATTGAGCGCAAGGGCTCCTCTTCTGTCTGCCACCACCAAACACATACTCATAGTTAATCTTTGGGAATCAGGCTCTCTAAATAGCAGACGTCTCCTGGAAACCAGTCCCCTCGGGGTTCCTGGTACAGTATTTACAGAGTAACTAATAATGTTACTCTTCAACTCTCCACTTGCCACAGGGGCTCGTTGGTCCTCTAGACAAAGGAAGGCAGGAGGGGGATGATTTGCAGCCTTTGGTGTTTGGCTACAAGAGTAGAAACAAACTTGGAACCCCAAGACTGAAATCTTCACCTGTTCCATTCCCACCCACTCCTGGTAGGGTTCTGGGATTTGCTCAGCCAGCTGGTTAAGTGTGAGGTTAGGATTAGAGGCAAAGGACAGTAGCTCCTTGTTGGCCGTAATGAGGGTGTGGCCACTCCCTGGCGTAGAGAGGAGGGCCTAGGTCAGGACTCTGCAGCATTGTTAGCAAATAATTCGCCCTCAGGTTGCCTGAGGATGCTGTTGGGAATGCAGTGGGCTGTTCTGAGGGGAAGAGTATGTAACCCATCACCAGGTCTGTGTGTATAGGTGGGGGAGGCTTTGGGGAAGATGACTCAACCTTTGAATTTATCTGCTTTTAAGAGAACGCTCTTCATTGGGTGAGTGGGGAAACTGCATTGTGGTCTTGGCTGGCTTAAAAAGTCCCCTCTCCCCTTTCAGTGAGTCAAATAATGAAGCATGCATTTCCCCCAGTTAAAACTGTCTCAACTAAGTGACAAATGGTTGGTGGAGGTCCCCAGGCTCTCTATACTGCGCTTAGGTGCAGCATGGCAGAGCCTCGTGTCCAGGTGATACAGTCTGCACACCTATATTTCTGAGCCTTGTGCAGTGGGCATGGCAGCCATTTTGGGAATACGGGTTGTAGTGGACATGAATAACGATGACTTAAAGAATGTCCTTGAATTCATTTCTGAGTTACTGGACTTGAGCCTAAACATATGGACATTAGTCTTCTGTCCAGGGCAGCTGCTCTCACTTTAAGCACTGCATTAGAAGTAAATAATTTTAGTGTTGAATTCACAGTTTAGCCAAGAGCATTATTGGGTCTTTAAGAATTGCAGTCCCAGTGATTTGGCAAGTTTGGTAGCTGTTACTCCAGACAGAGCTAGCACCTTATGGGAGGTGCTTCTGTGCTTTGACTATTGTGACATTAATGTGGGGTCACAGGAAAAGCCATTTTATTTCTTAAAGCTGTTTATTAATGTTGAGGTAGTGGAAGAAATAAGGAAATGGTTGAGAGCAGGAAGGTAGAAAAAAAATGCAACTCTTGATTACAAACTTGCACTACAGGGGTTTTTATTTTTCTTCAGCTTTTATGAAGGCATGCCAGGGTGTGTTATTTTGGATAAGAGCTAAGACTGAGGTGAAGGTAGGGGGAAATGACTCATTTGACATTATCCTTATTTATGAATCATTCAAAATATCCACAGTCAAACCCCAGTTAACTGGTACACCGCAAGACTGAGTTGTCCATGGGAGCAGAGTTTTCTTGCAACCTTGTTGAGGATCTTGTGAAATATGTGATTTATTTCGTGAACGGTCTTGTAGGACCTTGAGTCATCACTTTAAGCATCAATTCTGATACAGATAGGAATAGAACTAAATAATGAAGACCTTTTTTTTTTTTTTTTTTTTTTTTGTAGGGGCGGGTGTGGGGCTTTGCACCCTCGGCAGTGAACGTGCCGAGTCTTAACCGCTGGACTGCCAGGGAATTCCCAGTGAAGACCGTTCGTAATACTACCATACTTCTGGGAACTTCCTTTTTTTTTTCTTCTTCTTCTTCTTTAACCACAAACCAGCCTTAGACTAGATAAATGAATAGGCTGATTATTTGGGACTTTGAAAAAGAAGCTGTTTTGGGAAGGTGAGCCAGGGTGGGTGGTCAGGCAGCCTCTGCTCTACCTTTTGGCCTCCTGCTATTACTGCTCAGCTTAGGAGGGGAGGTTGGCTGGGCCACCAAGTGGTGCAGCCCCGCCCTTGCAGCCGTTTTTCCTTCATTGGTTTGTGCTGGTCTGCACGTAGGAGGGAGAGCCAGCCTGCAGTACTTCTGGTGGCCTCTGCGACTCACCTCCCCCAGTTCTTTCTATAGGCAAAACTCCTGGGGAACTGTAAGCCTCTCTTTCCTGACACCAGCAAGCTGTGTTTGGAGGTCAGATAAGGGCTTTAGTGGGGGAGATGCCAAGACCAGATATGATAGGGCAGAAAGATTGCTGGTCATAGCATTTCAGAGTATGGACCAGCTCAGCTGATACAGTTTTAAAAAAAAAAAACAAATTCTCTGAAAGGAGTCCCAGCCCTTCCAAACATTTAATCAACCAACGGATAACATTTATTTAACTTTAGACAACTGGTATCACCCCTATCTCAGGTGATGAGTGCAAAATAATTACTCCGTCAGCTGAGTCAGTCATGGTATATGAGACAAAGTCGTACACGTTTTGGAGGAGTGCTGGAGTTTTGATCTAGTTGAGGCAGGGAAATAAAGACTTGGTAAACAAAACTATGGATATAACCACTTTGGAGAGTAATTCAGCACTATTTAGTAAAATAGAAAATAAACATACCCTGTGGCCCAGGAATTGATCTCTGGATATAGAAGCTCACACCTGCACAAGGAGACATGTACTAGGAGAGTTGTTATAGTATTGATTAATGAGGAAAAATAGGGTTTAATGGGGAAATGACCAGCCAGTAAGGGAATACATAAATAAATGGTCTAGTCATGCACTGGACTAGTATAGCAGTTCAAATGAATTAACTAGATCTGTGTACCAACTGGATAGATCTTAAAAGTGCTGGAAAAGCAAGTTGTTTGATGATGCCTTATAGTATATTACTTAGGGTACTTTAGGAGACAGCAATATCATAGGGTTCAGTATAGATACAGACACCCTTAAATGAACCAGAAGGATACAAAATTCATGACGCTGGTTGGGTATCAAAGTTCATAATGGGATGTGGAAGGGTTGGAGGGACCTGGGAATGGAGGAAAAATGACCTGTATATAATGATAAAATTTTTTTTTAAGTCTAAAGAAAATCTGGACTTTTAAAAAACTTTTGGCCGCACTTCACAGCTTGTTAGGCCGCACTGCACAGCTTGCGGGATCTTAGTTCCCCAACTAGGGATTGAACCCAGGCCCTCGGCAGTGAAAGTGCAGAGTGCTAACCACTGGACTGCCAGGGAATTCCCTGGATAAATATTAATAGTCATTTCTGGGTGGTAAAAATACAGATGTTAATATTTCTTTCTTTAGTTCAAAACAAAACAAAATAGAAGCAAACCTATGATGGTTACTGCAGGAAGACCAAGTATACTAACTAGGTCAGTGCTCTGGGAGAGTTGGCACTGCCCTTCCTCCTTTCATTCCCCCCTTCTTCTCCCTGCAGCTGCGATGCAGGGCAGCTCCTCCTTTAAATGCTGAGCCAGTGCCTCCCTTTGCTGAGGCCATCACCCATCCTGGTGTTGTACCTGAGTTGCAAAGGCCCTAAATCAGTGTCCCAGGTTCCTTGCTGCTTCCAGAGTGTAAATATCATGCCCTGAAGCATTGCCTCATAATTTTAAGCCTAGTAAGGAACACAACGCAGCAAAAGGTTCATCTAAACTTCCTCCTTCCGACTGAACCAGTTCTCTTCTCCGAGTATCTGCGATGAAATCCTCGGCATCTGAGATGGTAGAGGTTTCTCTTTCTGGACCTCCTGCCCTGGAGTTGAGTAGTCGTTTTGGGGGTAGGCTTATTTAGTATCAGCTTTTGTGCCCTATTGCACACTCGGATTTGAAATAGGACCTTGGGCTCCTGCTTATAATGTTTGTCACTTAGTTCTAGCCCTGAATAAAAGAGAAGGGAATTTTACTTGAACCTACAGGTGGGTTCATTTTGATTTGTGTAACCTGGTGACACCAGACTTTGCTTTCTGTTATGGGGCGTGCTGAGGGTAGAATGGACTTAATATAACTCCCATCTCTTAGCTAAAAACTGCTTGTTCTCGCCCCACTCCATATGCAGATACACTGTTGTCATTACTCTAACTGTATATGAGGATGAACAGCCATTCACTTCAGACCTTATTAGGTTCTGTGGCTGGCCCAGCACCCATTTTGATCTTCTTGCTACCATAGTCAGATTAGGGCCAGTCTTGGGAATTACATTTTTCTGCTCCATCTAGGAACAGAGCTCCTAGAGAGCAGGCTGGCCTGAATGCCTTGTCCAACATGTTGTGATGCAAACTTTCTAATGGATGTTGGTGTTCTGAAGACTTGGGAATCGGACCTTCATGCTGGCTTGGAGACTTAAGAGGTGAAGGTAGCAAATTGATGTCAGAGCGAGAAACACAATCATAGGTACCAGGTGCCATCATTATTGAGTTAGTCTGTATGGTGAGATTGGCATCAGAGCAAAAATTGGTGCAGGGAGCCTGGGCTGGTTAAATAAAGATTTTATGCAGATGCAGGCTCATAGGCCAGGCTGGTTTACTAGGGCAGAATGATGTGGGCTTTTGTGAAAGCTAGAATTGGTGGAGTGAAGCGTGATTCTTTCCCAGAACAACCTGCCAACAATACTGACACTAAGTGGTGTTGGGTATTTTTTCTTTTATGATTTTCACCCTCTGGTTTCTGAAGAGTGACCAAAGAATTGTGTCTGGCATAAACAAAACTATAGCTTTAAAGAGACAGGAGCCACTTGAGAAAGGCAAGTTGGGAGTAGGGGCCCCTGGAGCTGAGCTGTGACTGTGCCTGCTCTGTCCTTTCGGCCTCCACACACTAAGGCCTCTGATGGTGTCTCGTTTCTCACAGAGGAGAAATGGCTCTGGGAAGGTCCTACAGCAGGAGCTCAGGCCCAAGAATAAGGCTCCCATACCTGGCACAGTATTTGCCACCATCAGTGGCTATGCTGGGCTTCCACGGCTGGCTGGAGGTTGCCTCTGCATGTCTGTGCCTCCTGCAGAGGAGGATGCTGTAGTGAGTCAGACTGGCATGAGCTGGCCGCGTCTGCTGGCAGGCACTGTGCAGACAGCCAGCCTGAGGGAGGGCAGCTCTTCCCAGAGGCCCACCCTGAGAAACCACCGCTGAGGCTGCTGTCCAGGGTCTGGGGGAGAGTCCAGAGTGTGTTTTAGGTAGGATGGCAGCTTGTGTTCCGGAGAAGAGGCTCATTGGGCAGGAGAGCCCTGACCCTCCCTGCAAGGGAGGCTCGGGGGCAGAGCCTGAGGGGATAGAAAACCAGTTGGTGACCTGGGCATGAGACATGAAGTCCCTAGTTTGGTAGAGGGCTTTAAGGACGTGGTGAGATCTTGTAGGAATATGGACGGACTTGCTGACAAGCCAGCTCTTTTGGATTGCTGGTGTGTAAATGCACTCAAACAAAATTTCACTTGTTATTTTTGTACCTAGTAACCTGGGTAAGCAAAAGATCAGAGCTTGCAGACCTCAGATTTAATTTGAGATGGTGAAATAGGGTTAGTGTTTGAGCCCAGTATAATTGTATCTGCTAATAGCATCTCCTGTCCTTGAGGCAACCCTTCTGTACTAGAATATCCTTGTCACAAAGATTTTGCTCTGATGCTTGAGGACATACTAAACAGGAAAAGAATTTTGTTGGATTTGAGCATGTGACTAACAGGTTTTTTGGCATAGAATTGTCCTATGGATCATATTAACTTTTGTTTTTTGCACTTTGAGATTCTGAATAGATCAAGGTTGACTTTTTTTTTTTGGCTGTGCTGTGTGGCTTGCAGGATCTTAGTTCCCCACCCAGGGATTGAACCCAGGCCCCAGCAGTGAAACTGTCAAGTCGTAACCACTGGACCACCAGGGAATTCCCAAGGTTGACCTTCTTACGTCAGTGAAACTATCCTGCAGTGCATTTGTGATCTAGGACCTAAGATGCATTATCCCACCTCTACTGTGTTTAGAATATTCCTGAAGTGCCTAGAGCAGCAGTTGAATAATGGAACGGGGAGCTTCACATTTGTTTTAATTCCAACACTTTTACCAGGATGCTTTTAAATATATCATGTTCAGAAGAGGTACATTTGTAATTTTTCTTATTATGAAAATGTTTAGTATCAGTAAATTTTTTAGTACGGAGAAGAAAGAAATTTGCAATTTGCTGTAATCCTACCACCCAGATAACATGTTGATAATATTTTGTTAGATATCATTCCAGTCCTGTTATGTATGTTTAATTTATTGCCCCTTCCCGCACCCCCCAAAGAAAAGGGAGAGGGACCAGGTTCTTATATAGAATAGTGAAATGTTAGTAAACCAAGGTTTAAAGAGACTTTAAAGGAAGGCAGTCTTTGGGGTGTTAGGGGAGGGGATAAAGCATCGCAAAGAAGCCATTAAGAACTGTCTTACCTGCGAATTTTCTGTTATCAGTTTCTTGGTATTTTCTTGGGTGGCTTCTGTGTTTTCATTTATGACATAGCTGAATCTCTAGGAACAGCTACTACCTACTACTACCTGGATACCTGGTTCTTAAGGTAATTTCTCCATTACCCCAAAGAGCTTTAGGTGCACTCAGCTTTTACCTTAATCCTTGTACAGTTCTGCAGGGCAAGCCTTTCTCAGCTCCGAGCAGTCTGCAGGTGGGACCAAGGAGCCACCCTGAGCCAAAAAAAGAGCATTGTGTCACCGGAAGCCCAAGCCCAGAGAACACAAGGTGTGACAATAATCAGTGGCCCCAGCCGGGTCTTTGCAAGGAGACCCTAATGTCTCAGGTCTAGAGAAGATCAACTGATGATTTTTAAGAAGAGTCGGGTTAGTTACTTCAGCCTACTCCTTGAGATCACAATACAGTCCTCGGACTGGACGACTCCCTTCGCCTGGAGGCCACAGAAAGGCGTGTGTGTTCCAGTTGTCTTGGTGTGCCACCGGGCACCGTCTCTTCAGTAATGTTTAACAGCCAGACTCACCTAAGCCCAGGTGCTCTGGAGCTATATACACCCTACTTCAACCGTGAGTGCAGGTAAAGGGACCCTGGCTGCCCAGGCCGTGCTGTCAGGAATTCAAAAGTTCCTCAGATTTGGTGGGGAAAGGGACATAGGTATAACTTTGATTTTGAAAAAGAGACATTAAGATACTGTGAAACATCATTCAGTAAACAACTGGAGTAGCCGCAAGTACTTGGTACTAAGGGATACAAAACCAAATAGGTCACGAAACCAAATAGGTCACGGAGGAGAGGATGTTGTTTTCATTTTGGTACCTAGTATGTTGTAGGGAGTTAGGAAATACATACTGAAAGGAACAGTATATATGCCATGTGGAATAGTTAGCTGGTGTCTTATTTTCTCGTTTTTAAAGATTTAGTTTCTGTAGCTGGGGACTTGTAGCCATCAGTTTTCAATAGCTTACAGGAAATTCACTCACAACTGGTCGCAAAGCTTCTTGGGCTTTTCTGGACTTCTCGAGGGTGGCAGAGATGGGTTTAGATGCATGCTTTGTTCGAGCCACCCAGAGAGGCCACAGAATCGGGGATGGAGGAGGAGACAGAGTAAGGGTTACATGTATGGGATGCCTTGATTTGGAGCCCTGAGATTTAGGAGGCGGTAGGACAGGGCGAAAGAAGGGCTTGTTCCTGAGCCTGGGCTGAAGCACTTAGGCGAAGGATTTGAGAAGGAGTAACCCTTGGTCTGAAAACTTGAAGAAAGGAATGGCATTCTGATGAGGCATGTCGAGCTTCTGGCTCACATCCTTCCTTGATGGTTCTTGAAACACTGCCTGGAAGCTTCTCAAGTCTCTGTCTGTAATCAGCTAACTAACCGGCTGAGTGAGTTTAGTTGTAAAGTCAGTAATGAAGAAAAGCAAAGGTCGGGGGCAGTTGTGCCCTTGGTCAGGATTGTGACCTGGGCTGATTAATTACCTGGAACAGATGGTCTTTGTCACTGCGAGTGGTGTTCTTGTCAGTCTTAGAAAGGGAATCGGAATGGGATCGGGTGGTGCATTAGAAGATCACCTGGGGGAAGGATTTGACAAGCGTTAATTTCTTCATAGTGCAACTCTCCTGTTAATGTGATTTTAATAATTTTAGAACCAGACTAGTACCATTATGGTTATCCTTGGTTTGATGCAAATTGCTTTGCACGTCCTAAAGTCCTTCTGACCAAAAGTACCATATGTAATTTTTAGGTACAGATTCCTGGGATGAAAAGATTTTGCATTCAGGGTTCTGGTTGCACTTTGCTTCCTGTCCAGGGACTGGTTTTTATTGCTTGTCAATGGGCTGGGACCTACTCTCCAGCCTAGGATGAATTGAGTAATGGACTTACGTGGTCCTGTGGGTTAGTGAAAACCTAGGACTCCAGAACTAGGAGGACTACCTGGATAGTGGTTGTCTCTATGACCAGGAAAGTCACTTTGTGAGGATTGTTAAGAGGGAGTGTGGGTGCCCCTCCCCATAGCAGATGTTTGTAGCTTTGAGACAGCTTTTCATACAAAGATCTAGATTCACCAAGGTACTAAATTAGGGGTGAGTTTTTATATCCCTGGAAGATTGGTTGCAACTTCCTTTTGAGGAAGCTCCTGCAGTGCATGTAAAATGATGTTATTTTTATAGGATTAGCAGGGAAGCTGTTGAGGTAGATATTAGCCCAGTGTAAGGGAGGCGTGCTTACAGTGGATGCCTGGGACGTACACGTGTTGGGTACGTGGTTTTAACTTGTTCTTTGCGGTCTTTTCCACTTGCTTTACAATAACGTGAGCCTGTGGCCTGACTTGAGGAGCATCCACACAGCCAGAGCGTGGAGGGGCTCCCTGTGGCTTCTGAACAAAGCGTGCTTGTTGAGTTAATGTGTAAGCAGGAAACAGCTTCCTGTGCCAAGCTGTATATTATAGCCGCCTCAGGCTTCTCAAACTGATCACTCTCTCTTCAGCTCCCCTGGACCCAAGACCTCAGAAGCCATGTCGAAGCCCCATAGTGATGCCGGGACTGCCTTCATTCAGACCCAGCAGCTGCACGCGGCCATGGCTGACACGTTCCTGGAGCACATGTGCCGCCTGGACATTGACTCGCCGCCCATCACGGCCCGGAACACCGGCATCATCTGCACCATTGGTGAGTGGGGGGTGCCCCTTCCCCCCGAAACATGGGCTTCCTGAGACAGTGACCTTTCCTCTCCTGAAAAGACTAAATAAATGTGGCAGACCTGGGTACTGAGCAAGATGCTACAGAGATTCTTAAGAGAACTGGTCAGAGGAGTTTGCAATAAAGAATTCTTATGCTTTCTGCGTTCTGCTAAAGGTAAAATTTAGAGGGTATCTTCCTTAGCAGAGCGTCTCAGAGACCTAGGGAAGGGTCTTTTTGACATGCTCTGTACAACCAGAATTCTGTAGTTGGACATCTGGCTGGGTTTCAGGGAGAGCATAGAGGGCTGGCCAAGTCTTACCTAGGCTTTCCTAATTAGATGGAGCCTGTAGAATTTGAAGGAAATGGGAGATGTCCTTCTAAATCAAGAAAGTAGGCTAGCACAGTAATAGTCATGTGTATGTTTTTGAAAGAATTTTGAGTTATTTAGGGGAAAAAATTATCAAGAGTTCTTTAAATTGAAGCAAACTTAAAGTGTTATTCCTCCTTTGGATAATTAACACTTAATGACTTTAAAACTTTTTTTTTTTTTTTTTTAACTAGGCCCAGCTTCCCGGTCAGTGGAGACGCTGAAGGAGATGATTAAGTCTGGAATGAACGTGGCTCGTTTGAACTTTTCTCATGGAACTCATGAGGTGCGCCTCGGCTGGCTAGTTTGGCCACTGGGGCAGCTCGTAGGAAACGGGGTGGGGATGTCGTGTTCATTTAGCCAGGGTGGACTGGGCAAGAAAGTGTGGGTTTTACAGCCAATGGGAAAATTGTCTTCACCAGCCCATCCCTACTTTCTTTTCCCCATCTCCTGCCATCTCAAGTGGCCAGGTCTCCTCAAGCAGAGAAGACCTCCTTTGTAATTGGCCCTGGTTCTCCCCAACACCTGTGCTCCATTAGCCCTCACCAAGGAAAGTGTGCAAGGGTTCTCCTGGAAACTCCTCTAAGCCATGGAGCTTGACACTCCTGCCCCAGGGTTTCTGTAACAGCTCATAACTGCAGTGACGAACCAGTAAGTTACCCTGCAGGTTATTCTGGCCTAGTTTAGACCCAAGATAAACTGGGCAGGTCCAGGAGAAGGGTTTCCATTATTGCAAGTGAAGACTGGGTCTAATGCACTAACACTATCTGGCATATAATACCCTACCTGATCAGCATTGTGTTCCCAGCCTGTCCCTTCCCGGGGTTTTTGGTACATTAAAATAAAGTCAGCATATTTCCCCAACAGTCTGGTAGGAGTGTCTTAGTGCTGGGGCTGTTGATGAGCTGACCTGACTCATTGGCCCTTACCCAGGGACCAGGTGGCAGCTATTGGGAAGTGCTCCATTCGTGTTTCTGTTCCCAAGATCAGAACAAACTCATTTTGAGGAGTGTGGGACCTGCCTGAGGGACAGTGCCTAACCTTCAGGTTCAACCACAGGCCATGGGATTTCATCCTGGTATTAACAGAGGAGGAATGGGTGAGGCAAACTTTCCCTCCTCTTGACCTCTGTATTTCCTCTTCAGGTTAAAGAAAATGCTACCCTGTAAGGTCAGGAGGTGAGAGGTTGCCCTTTGGCATTTGAAAGTTGGTGTTCAGTTTCAGCTAAAAATAAAGCTTCAGGAAGTGCAGTCTAAGAGGTGAATTCCTCCTTTCTGGAAACATGAGAATCTTCATTGTAGGTTCTCTAACCCATGTTCCATAAACAGTCTATGGCCTGGCAGGTGTCCGGCCTCCAAATATCATGGGGGCCTGACCAAGTTTAGATGAACTGTGCTCAGCAGGCACCCTGGGCAGGTTAAGACATCCATGGATGGCATTCTGTAATTTTCCAAAGGCAGGGCGTCCTCGGCAGGAGTCACTAGGCATTCCTGCAAGTGTTAGCTTAGTCTGAAGAGAGAACTAAAGACATCACTGAAGGTCAGTTCACAACTGATCCCTACTGCTGGCCTGTGCCAGGGTCTCCTCTGTGCAGGGGGAGTAGCAGAAATAGATTTTAAGAAGTTGACCTTTAACTAGGCTTTATGGCCTCTTCCATCCAATAAAATAATACCACACAGCTCTGAAATGGCAAGGGCGAGTGGTATCTGCCCCTGCCGGAGCGGGCCTGGCTCAGAGATTTTGGTTTTTTTAAACTACAAGAGGCATTTGGAGATTATCTGTGCTTTAACTCGTCTTCCCAGATTAGAGTTGGGATTAAAAAACAAAACAAAACACCCAAGTCCCTCTTGTGGGTTTAATTTGAGGTTTTTGACCAGGATAAAATTGTGTGGTCCCTGGGATCAGGGTTTTGGAAACTGATCAGAAATTGTTCTACTGTTAATTATATTATGTAAACAGTCTTAGTTTGATGAGTGGCTGGGACTCGCTTTTCCAGCTCTTGACAATTTTAAATACTCTTCTAAGCAGAGCGTTGGAATTGCTTTTTCTCCCTCACTCTGACAGAAGGACATCCACATCCACACGTCTGCATCTGATCTTTTGGTTTTGTTGTTGTTGCATCTGATCTTTTGACAGCTTTGCCACAGTGTCTCTAGCCCCCACTTTTGGCAGTTCTCATGGGCAAGATGTGTTCTTACTGAATGTGTGGTTCTATAATGCCATGTCGGCCAGAAATACTGCCTTTTAAGCAACATACACTTAGAACCTTCCACAAGGACAGCGTTGACGGATGGAACGTGTTACCCCTCCCTTTCCACCTCCTGTTCTCAGGTGCTGCTCTCCTGGACAGAGGTGGTTGAAGGACGAGGCCCACAAAGTGCTGAGTTGGGAGCCTCTGTTACTAGCAATGCCATATTGATAGCACGAAGAACTTGACATCTTGGCTCTGAGTCCCTTTTTAGTCAAACAGGAATGGCAAATGGAAAAAGAGAAAGGGCTTCAGAGGCGAGATTGAAGCCAGGATTTGTTGCAAGTGAGAAATGGCAAAGGTCAGTTAGTTCAGAGAAAGGCGTATTCCCACCTTTCCCTGTTCCACTTCCGTTTCTAATCAGACTGCAGGAAGTGATTGTCAGAACCAGGCCTGCCTGACCTTAGCAGTGAGTTATTTAGCTTGGGCCACTGTTAGCTTAAGTAAATAACTGAGTTTGAATTGCAGTTGTAATCAGTAGAGGAAAAGCTCAGAATTACCAAATCTATCAGTCTGACATTGATGGCCAGATCAGTATTAGCCAGATACAAGTCCTAGGTTTTTTTACCCCAGTCGTCTGCTTTATTTGCTGAGGGTATTTGATGAATCCTAGAGGGGGGAAAAGGAGACAAGCCTCTTTTATGTTGACATGTCTTACCACCAAAACGTAAATATTCCAGAGTTCCTAAGATTTGCCCTTAGAGTGGGTGAGGGCTGTGGTACAAGTGGGTAGAGGCCAAGGAGGTTGAGGTAAGCCGGTAGAGGATGCTCGGGGAGCGGGCAACGTGAGGGTATATGCTGGAGGTGGAGGTCTAGAACACCCACAGCTCTTTCCTGAGTGATCAGCTTCAGTGCTGGTCCTAGATCCTAGTGTGTGGGAGGACGCTTATCCTCTCCCATCCTTTCCCCCAGTACCACAGAGAGACCATCAAGAACGTGCGTGAAGCCACAGAAAGCTTTGCTTCCGACCCCATTCTCTACCGGCCAGTGGCTGTGGCCCTGGACACTAAAGGACCTGAGATCCGAACCGGGCTCATCAAGGGCGTGAGTATCCTGGGGAGAAGCTGGAGGAAGGCGCACGGGACCCCAGAGACATCCTCAGCAGTCCTGGTTGGAAGCCACGTTTCTCAGAGTTTAGGTCTATAAATGAGTGTTTTATCCATCACTGTAAGAAGTCTTGATTTGATCTACTTCGCTAAGAAACAGTACCAGAAAGGAACCTCTTTTACACTCCAAACCTACTTCCAAGTCTCTCTAACTTGGGGGAGCAATTTCTTTGTCTGTTTTCCCCTATCATTAAATAGTATAACTAAAATATTCTAGGTTTCTCTTGGATTATTTCCTTGAAATATACCGAGTTAAGACTGATTATTTCTTTCCAAAGGAAAAGGCTTTATTGTTATTTGCAGCTGAGATTTGCTCCTTGTTCCCTGGAGGAAAGAGCTTGTCTTCTCCTGCTAGGAGGGCCCGGCTTCTTTGGACTTGTGGTTTACTGTCTTGTCTGCAGAGCGGCACCGCCGAGGTGGAGCTGAAGAAGGGAGCTGCACTCAAGATCACGCTGGATAATGCCTACATGGAAAAGTGTGACGAGAACACCCTGTGGCTGGACTACAAGAATATCTGCAAGGTGGTGGATGTAGGCAGCAAGATCTACGTGGATGACGGCCTTATTTCTCTGCTGGTGAAGCAGAAAGGTACATACGCAGGAGTCAGGGTCTAATTGTCTAAAACCAGCTCCCATCTCTAAGTTTCTCTGGCAGAAGATAGCTAGCTTATTTGGCTGGCAGTGAGCTTGAGTCTCTATTCTCAGAAATTCCTTTTATAATAAACTCCTAGCCTCAAAAACAGATTTCACTCCAACTTAATTGTACTCTTGGGGAGGAGATGAGAAGGTTTCTTTTTTTTTTTTGGCTTTGCGGTGCACCTTGTGGGATCTTAGTTCCCCAACCAGGGATCGAACTTGGGCTGTCTGCCGTGAAAGCGTGGAGTCCTAACCACTGGACCGCCAGAGAATTCCCGAGATTTCTTTTTTTACTCATCCTCACTACTTTAGGCTTTCTGCTTCCCTCCTCCTTCCCCTCAGTAGGATACATAGAGGGCTCCAGTGTGCCTGGGAATGAGAGCTAACATTTAAGTGCCAGGCACTATTCTGAGCATCTTACATGATAATTTGTTTGAATTTTGAAACCATCTTATGAGTAGATATTATTATCCCTATTTACCTGAGGCACAGAGCGGTTAATTGACTTGCCCATGGTTACACAGTTGGTGGAGTTGGGATGTGAACCCTGGCAGTGTGGCTCCAACACCCACCATGTGCTATTTCCCAGTTCTCTGTACAGGGGAGAGCCTGCTTCCCGGTGAGGACACTTTTGCCCCTGTGGCTCTGCCTCTCGTACTTACTCCACTTCACACAGGTCCTGACTTCCTGGTGACGGAGGTGGAGAATGGTGGCTCCTTGGGCAGCAAGAAAGGTGTGAACCTACCTGGGGCTGCTGTGGACCTGCCTGCCGTCTCAGAAAAGGACATCCAGGATCTGAAGTTTGGGGTAGAGCAGGATGTGGATATGGTGTTCGCGTCTTTCATCCGCAAGGCATCTGATGTCCATGCAGTCAGGAAGGTCCTCGGAGAGAAAGGAAAGAACATCAAGATAATCAGCAAAATCGAGAATCACGAGGGAGTTCGGAGGTAAGTCCACCCGACTGTCCCTTGCCTCCTTCAGCCCCAGCCCAGCTCTCTGAAGAGCACGGTATATCCTGTGAATACTTGGCTACCTGCCCATCAGAATGAGACTCTCAAGCTTATCTCAGACCCACTGAATCAGAATATCCTACGAGGGGGAGTGGAAGGCATTGGTATTTCAAAGAAAAAAAAAAAGCTTCCCAGGTGATTGGGGTGCCAGCATCTTGACGTTGTTCCATGAGCCCAGGGACCAGCATTGGGGAGGACAGGGTCACTGCTCCCAGGCTCAGGAGCCATTGTGCTGCGCTCCTGACACTGCCTGTGTTTGCTGGAATTGGGGACCACCAGGGGGGAAGACAGCAGGCTCTCAGTAAGGGACTCCCTCCCTTGGGAGCCCTGTGGAAGCTCAGGGCCTGGTGTTGACAGTGAAGCGTGTGGCCTCCTTGTTTTGCTTTAGAAAGCAGCCGGCTTGGTGATCGGGCCAGCTCTGGCATGGTATCTGCTTCTGAGGGGAAAGCATGCCGTCCTCCTCCAGGTCCACATTGTCCCAGCGCAGGTCCACCACCTCCCTAGTGCTCACCAGGTAGGGCTGTATGAGTAAGGCCAGCTGGGTGACATCTGTTCCTCTTTGGTTCCCTACTAGAACCCAGTGCTGCTGACACCCCACACCTACTTGTGGGGATTAGGTGTGTGCTTGGGAAGAGTGGGAGGAGCAGTCATCCTGTTGTGACCTTTCCATCCTTAGCTTTTTTTTTTTTTTTTTTTTTTTTTTTTTGCGGCACGCGGGCCTCTCACTGTTGTGGCCTCTCCCGTTGCCGGACGCGCAGGCTCAGCGGCCATAGCTCACGGGCCCAGCCGCTCCGCGGCATGTGGGATCTTCCCGGACCGGGGCACGAACCCGTGTCCCCTGCATCGGCAGGCGGACTCTCAACCACTGCGCCACCAGGGAAGCCCTCCATCCTTAGCTTTGTGTCAATGTCCTTTGTACCAGGAAGTTTGGGATCCTCCCTCTGCCATCCTGATAAGCCACGGGTGCTTGCTGACCTTGGCTCCAGGCCAGGCAAAGCCAAATTCTCATGCCTTCAGCAAGTTGGAGGGGGCCCCCTGAAGGAGCAGCCCTCAAGTGTTCTTGGCTGGGAGAGGCCAGGGACCTTTGTGTCAGGAGCAGTCAGCCGCCTTGGGTTCCCTTTCTGCCCTGGAAGTGCCGACTGGAATGAAGATGGTAGAGAGACACCTTAAGAGGGGCCTCATAAGATGCAGATGGAGAGGAAATGAGCCCATGGGACTTTAGAGGAGACCTCGTCCCCTCCTCTTTCCCCCATTGATGTGTCCATACTGGTGCCAGAGAAGCCCAACAAGCAGAACTGTTGGCCCCCTTTGGGGGACTGAAGTAGCTGGAGCACCCCACCACCTCCATGCATCCATCATGATGCCGTGGGTAGTTGTCCTGGTGCAGGGATGGCTAAGTCAGAGAATCCCAGGAAAACTTCCTTTGCGTCACCTTACTTGTGGCCCCTGTTCCATATAACCTCTCTCTCTTTCCAACTTTCCTGTCAGGTTTGATGAGATCCTGGAAGCCAGTGATGGGATCATGGTGGCACGTGGTGATCTAGGTATTGAGATTCCTGCAGAGAAGGTCTTTCTTGCTCAGAAGATGATGATTGGGCGGTGCAACCGAGCTGGGAAGCCTGTCATCTGTGCCACGCAAGTATGTGCCTCTTCCCGAGTTTGTATCCTTGCACAGGGAAGCTTTGGAGGCTACCTGGTCTCTTCCCATGGACCCTGCCCCATGTCACAGACAGACAGACAGACACACACGTATCCTCCTCCTACCCCACCACCCCTCCCCTGCCCCCATGCAGCTACACAGAGCTGTACTCTGTGCACATACACATGATCCTGGGGGTCAGTTTGTGTCTGAAGACAGCCCAGGCCACGTCTCACAAATACCCTGTCCCCTTCCCAGATGCTGGAGAGCATGATCAAGAAGCCTCGTCCCACCCGGGCTGAGGGCAGTGACGTGGCCAATGCAGTCTTGGATGGAGCCGACTGCATCATGCTGTCTGGAGAGACAGCCAAAGGGGACTATCCGCTGGAAGCTGTGCGCATGCAACACCTGGTGAGTTCTCGGGGCCTGCCCATCGCCCTGGCTGGGGCTGGGATGGAGGCGAGCTCTGGCACAGAGCGACACCTTTTAGGCTTCTGCGCCCACGATCTTTTATTACCCTCCAAGTCACAAGCAGAGTGAGGAGGTGTGTGCTGGGGGCGTGGAGGTGTCTTGTTTTTTTTTCTGTTCTGCCTTCCTGCCCACACCCGTCTCCTAGTTCCTTTTGTTCTGGAGGCGGTCTCCTTCATCAGCCATAGCACAGTTCACTCCTGTCTGCAGGATTGTAAATCCTTCCCTTGGCTCAAGTACTGGGATATCTGTACCTCTTCCTCTGGACAGCCTAGAGGACCTGAGTACCTCTGCCCTGTTCTGGAAAAGGCCAAGAGCTCCTGCTCCCAGCTGTCCTGTTTGGCTTCCATTTTGATTCCCCACCTGTCCCCAGCCAGGTGCCTCCCCGACGGGGGCCTCTGGGCCTGCACTGGAGGCTGTTGCCTGCACTGACTTGGCTGCAGGCTGGCCTTGCATGGAGCCTGCAGCAGCGCCTGCTTTGCTGAGCTGTTGCACTCGCCCTAGACTAAAAAGTGGGGTTTAAGTGATGGGTGACAGGCCCACAAATAGAAACAGGTGGAAGGCTGGCTGATCCTGCCTGGCCCTGGGGTGAGAGCGTCTGGAGGAGCCCTGGAGGCCACTCCTCTTTCTCCTGTGGGAGCTAGCTTTTCAAGGGTCTCTCGCTCTGCCATGTCCCACAGCCTGGCTGCTCCTGCTCTAGAGCTTACTGAAGAGTTAACACAGGGATGGGTCATCAGGCCTGGGAAAACGGGTGTTGCAAATGAACTTTCGCAACAGTCCTAGGTCGCTGTTGATAATGTATAGCTCAGTGAACTTGCCTCCTACCCTGAAATGGTGTTTCTTTAACCTTCCTATTCGCTTTCCAGCCAACAAAGGACCCCAAGCCCTTTGTGTGACACCCCCTCCCCTGCATTCCCCCAAATTTAAAACAATCCCCCCAAAAAGAACGTCTGGACTAGATAATTGTCCTTTCCTCCTTCATTTTCTATGTGATTATTAGGCTTAGATGGCTTCCAGAGAAGACATGAGAGTTATAGTAAATACTTTTTCAGGGATGAAACAAGACATCTTGACTACGGGTGTCGTCTGGTCTGTCCTTGGCACCCTGGGTGGATTTGCCCATAATGAAATTGGTAAAGACCAATCCCTGTCCCTGGGACAGCTGTGTTTCCTGGCTGATATGCCACCCTCTGTGTGTGACATGATTGCTGTCACAGATGCTCATGCACTCTGGGCTCACGGTCATTCTCACAACTGCCCCAGTGGTGAGTGCTTCCTCTCTCCTGGGGGACAGTAGACCTTGAACCTCTCCCCTCTAGAGTGGCTGCCATTGTGTTTATGGCTCTCCACATATCATCCCTTCTCTGTAACGGCCTTGCTTAGTTGTGTGGCCCCATTGCCTCTGAGATGCGAGAGTGACCTTGACCTGATTCATGAAACCACATAGACTGTAGGGACTTTCATGTCTCTACCAAATTTAACCTCTCAAGGCCTTATTTATGAAATGAATTAGATGGGATATGTTTAATTATAGCCTTAGTGTTAAATTTCACTACTATTATTAAATGTCTGTTAAGTCCTTGTGTAGATTGATGTAATCTCCATAACCTCAGTGAGATAGATGTCACCCCATTTTATAGATGAGGGTACATGGTAGTAGGACTTGAGTTTGGACCCAGATCTACTGACTCCGAAGCCAGTGTTCTCTCCTGCAACATGGTACTTCGTCTAGCAGGAGATCAAGACAGGTATCCATGTAGGGCCTGTACTGGGGTCACAGTCTAAGAACCAGACTCTGGGCTCTGAACCCATGTCTGTTTTTCCATACCCCAATCTTTCCTTTGAACAGACAGACACCTTAGAACTGCAAGACTGGGATTGCATGGCACTGCTCAGGAGATAAGTTACGGGGTCTGGGCCAGTTGGTACAGGCCTCCTGTCCATGTCACCAGTTAACACTGGCCAATAGCTTCCCGTCTTACCTGTCCACTGCTT
Organism: Physeter macrocephalus; assembly: GCF_002837175.3. NCBI lineage: Eukaryota > Metazoa > Chordata > Mammalia > Artiodactyla > Physeteridae > Physeter > Physeter macrocephalus. The sequence goes on along the minus strand of NC_041224.1, from coordinate 63,958,230 downwards.
TCTCCTTTATCTCACTGATGCAGTTGATGTCCCTTAACTAAGGGCTAGGCAGTACCAGGTATGGTTCTCTTTCCTGTTCCATGTTTCCTGTCCTTTTGGGCTGCATGCATTCCATTCTTGCAGGAAGAAAACCTTTAACCTAGCAAATTCTGCCACTCATCTTCTTATCCTGTCAAATTAATGAGGTGGTATTACTGATTCTTCCCTCACCCATCATTCTCTAAGATGCTGGTAATTGCATTATAACCCTTTAAAGCTTAAATTTTCTTCCTAATTCTTGGTGTTATCTGAGCAGGTGGTCTGTTAATAACTCAGTGGCTTTCTCATAGGTGTTTTAATCATTTGATTTAATCAAATGTCTTGTTAAACTTACCTGCGTGTTTCCACAGGCACCTGTCTCTTCACATGGCTGTTCCACCTGACCTCAAAGCTCGCCAATTTTCCACCTGCCTGCTTAGAACGCGGTCAAGCCGCGTGACCTTGGCTTTGTCTGACCTCAGTTTTCCAGCACTGCTCAGTGTGCTTGCACGGCATGCCATTGGACAGGCTGGTAGCATCCCTGTGTCCGAAGCCAAGCAAGCACTCCATGTGTGCATGGAGGCCAGGCATGAAGCCTGGTAGTAACCACCAGACAGCCATGTGAGGAGGGAGGCCTGTTCCTTCCTGTGAGCTGTGTCATGAGGCAGTGTGGTCAAGTCCTGTCAGGGAGCTGTGTAGGCCCGGGAGCCCCGGGGGCCCAGCCTCTGCATGTTTCCATGCCCAGGCACTAGAGCCTGCCACCATATTGTCTCCCTCCACCTCCACCGCCAATCAAAAAGTCCTTCCAAAATCAATAGATCCTTCCAGAACGGAAGAGCAATTTCCCCTCGGTTGGAGGGGAAGCAGTAGCAGTTGATGTTTGAAATCCTCCACACACATCCCTAAGTGGGCTTTCATCACCCTGCCTCTTTGCATCTGTCTGAAGGACAGACTTAGCCAATTAACCTAAGGTACCTTCCCCTCTTCCTTGCCTCCCCTCCCCCTAAACCTTACAGATAGCTCGTGAGGCTGAGGCAGCCATGTTCCACCTCAAGCTGTTTGAAGAACTTGCGCGAGCCTCAAGTCGCTCCACAGACCTCATGGAAGCCATGGCCATGGGCAGCGTGGAGGCTTCTTATAAGTGTTTAGCGGCAGCTTTGATAGTTCTGACGGAGTCTGGCAGGTAGGGCCCCGAGGGCAGGTAACGTCCAGCCGCTCTAAAAGCCAGGGCCCAGCCATGCACCTGGGGCCCGCACTCAGGACCTCTCCTCTCACCTGCAGGAAGCTAGCCAGGGAGTCAGGGCAGACCAGGACCGCAGGGTCCTTCAGCTCGGCAGGCACAGCGACGTCACAGGCGCCTGGTGTAGGGCTGGTTCCTGCGAGTCTTGATCTCGCTTAGCTCAGAACCTCCAGCAATTGGGCTCTTCTTGGCCTCTGCACCCAGGGACATGCTCTTCACCAGCTGTCTGTGCGACTCTTCCCCTCCCTCTCCCGTGTGACACGGCTCTGACAAAGCTCTGTCCCCCTCTCGTCCCTCTGGACCGATGTTGCCCCTCCGTAGATTGCCCGTGAGGCAGAGGCTGCCATCTACCATTTGCAATTATTTGAGGAACTCCGCCGCCTGTCGCCCATTACCAGTGACCCCACCGAAGCCGCCGCCGTGGGTGCCGTGGAGGCGTCCTTCAAGTGCTGCAGTGGGGCCATAATCGTCCTCACCAAGTCTGGCAGGTAGGAGGTGGCAGCGGCTCCCTGGGAACGCCCAGCTCGGCGGCACCTTTCCTTGGGGGTCCTGGGAGCAGTGCACTAAACGGTGCTCAGATGGCACCAAGCCAAGGTAAGACCCCTCAGCCTGTGCCCGGGACCCTGCAGGGACGGAGCTCCCCTGGCCCCCTGGCCAGGCTCTGGAAGCGAGCAGAGCCCCTGCCCTGGGCCTGAAGGACAGGATCCCAGGCAGCATTCCTAGGCGTGTCAGACCATTTGGGTCCAAAGCAAGTTTATACCCTCACAATGAACTAGAGACTTAATCACATAGACAGATAGACTGATGACAAATGGTTGATATTTGAAAGCTGTTTTTCTCAAAAAGTAAAGGATAACCAGTTTTGCTTATTCTAGTTGCTATGTGCTCTTCAAAAAGTTCAGTGTGGAAAATTAGTGCTGTTTGCTGACATGCTATTTGGTTGGTGCACCCGTCCCATCGGTCTTTGAGTCCCAAAGACAAGTGGGTTGCTGCCCAGGAAAGGTCACCGTGGTGTGTTGCTGGCACTTGGGCCGTGCAGCCAGGCTAAGGCCTCTGCTTCGCCTCAGGCTCGGGGTCCCTTCCAGATCACTGGGCTGTCATCCTTCCTTCCCTCCCTGGGTCCGGGGTGTGCTCCTCCTCCACAGGGTAGCTAGGGTTTCCTGGACGAGGCAGGTGGAGAAGAGCAGACAGGCAGCCCCACGCACCAAGGAGCAGCAGGTGGGACTGCCTTTAGGACCAGGACACATTATGTGTGCAGATTCCCTCCCTCAGCAGAGGGCTCAGGATGAAAAGCTCCCACCATTTGGGTTGACCTTTGTGAAAAAGTCCAGCCTTTGCTACTTGGCTATTTTTAGCTCCAGGCTTCTGGGATTTCACTCTCAGCGAGTCCTGACTTCAGCGCTTGCTGCCCTCTGAAAGCCTTGTATGGAGGCTAGGCCTTAACGCAGGGCGCCTTCTGCTGTGGCATGGCTTAAGTTTCCCTGACACCTGTTGAATGTCCTCATAGCTTGCCTTCCAGGCCCCAGTTTCCCCTTCAGGCCCCTCCACTTCCCGAGGCACATCTGCAGCCACACGTGTACAGTGTCAGTGCTGAAGGAAGCACCTGGCGCTGGGGCTGTACAGGGGTCCCCTCCCCTCCAGAGGAGCCTTCACAGGCAGAGCTTCCCCCCACTGACACTCCCATCCCCTGGTCTTGCCTCCTGGGTGGCACCTATATTTCTAAGCCTCACTTAGATATTCAGGTTTGACTGTGGGGCTCTACAGCCCAGTTGCTGGGACTGTTTCAGGGACCCGGGGGGTCACGTGGAGTCAGGAGAGGGCACAGCAATAGGGAAGACTTGCGTTGTAGATTCCAAGGGGGACTGGTGGGCTCTGCTCCTGTTTTCTTGCAAATGTCAAGAGTCAGGTGCTGTTCCCATGTTGCTTGGCTTGTAGCTGCTGCCAAGTATGGGCCATGTGGGGTAAGTGGGGGAAACTGACCTTGCTGGGTCGGCATGATCCTGGGGCTCTGGCCTGTTGGGAGGGGGGTAGGGCAGATGGGTAGCATAGCTATGAAGAAGAGTTTTGTGCTGTGGAAGATACAGGATGATGAGCCGCCCCAGTCTTGGCAGCAGATGATGAAATGGCCAGAGAGCCTCAGGCTGGCATAGGGAGTTGGATTAGAGGGTGAGTTGTTGCTGAAGGCCCTGAGGAGCTTCCTGGGGACCCTGTTTAACAGTCTTGTCTGCTTGTACCCCATCTCAGGTCTGCACATCAGGTGTCCAGATATCGCCCCCGGGCCCCCATCATTGCTGTGACCCGGAATCACCAGACAGCTCGCCAGGCCCACCTGTACCGCGGCATCTTCCCTGTGGTGTGTAAGGACCCAGTGCAGGAGGCCTGGGCTGAGGACGTGGACCTCCGGGTGAACTTGGCCATGAATGTTGGTGCGTGGCTGGGAGCAAGGGCTAGAGGTGGTGGAGGGGTGGAGAAGGTGCCTGAGCACTGGTCTCTCTGAGACCCTATAGAAAGGGGAACATGTTGGCCTTTGGGTACAAGAGCCCTAGCTGTCCTCACTGGGAATGTTCTCTGAATCCTTCATCCCATTCCCTGGAGTCCTGGGCTGAGCCCAGGAGGGAAGAGGGGCCTCTGAGTTGTGGGGCTGAGCACCCCAGGTTCTCTCCTCACTCTCTTCCAGTCTGGGATCCAAAGCAAAGGATCCTCCATAATCGGGGTTTTCCATTCTTTGGCATCTGCTCATTGAGGTTTTTCATAAAATTAGCCAGAGCCTCCTACACTTGGGGCCAGCACATGTACAAATTATGTATTCATATGGCCTTTGTCCCAGTATAAGAGTAGGATGTCATGTGATGAGAGGAAGCAGCTAGCTGTGACCTTGGGCTGGGCTCTCCACCCTCTGGAGTAGATAATGAATGACGTCCAAAGGTCCCTGCCAACTCTGCCATCTTTGCCATATGGATATATCAAGGCTTCCCTCATCCCCTTTGCCTGGGCTGTGAGGCTAGCGCCACCTTGTGGTGTAAGGGAGTAAAGGCCTGTCATCCATGCTTAGCTTCCTCCGACTGTGGGGCAGTCTCCCAGGTGCATACCTTCTTGGCTTGATTCTTCACTCACCAGCCCCTCTTCTATTCCTCCAGGCAAGGCCCGAGGCTTCTTCAAGAAGGGAGATGTGGTCATTGTGCTGACCGGGTGGCGCCCTGGTTCTGGCTTCACCAACACCATGCGTGTCGTTCCTGTGCCGTGATGGGCCCCGGATCCCCTCCTCCAGCCCCTGCCCCATCCCCCTTCCCCAACCCACCCATTAGGCCAGCAATGCTTGTAGTGCTCACTTGGGGCTGTGGTGGGGCACTGGTGGGCTGGGATGCCAGGGAAGAAGATTAACGTCTCTGTGAAACACGGCTGTTTCTAAGACCCTGCTTGGGTGGGGTAGTTCAGAGCTGGGCCATCCATCATGTGGCCCCATCCGAGCAAGGGACGAAGGAGGGGTGCAGGCAGGACTGGAGGCCCCAGAGCTTCACACAGAGGGCAACAGCTCCTGCTTTTCTCTTCCTTTGTGTACTCGATTCAGTTCCTGTAGAAAATGGATACCCAGAGAACTGCCAGCCCTGGCGTGGGATCAGGAGATAGTCGGCTAAGAGTAGGGGCCTTAGGGAATGGGGCAGAGGTTCCAGTTTAAGCAGACTCTGGCCCTGGCCCTTACTTGCTTCTCCAGCCCCCTCAGCCTCCCTCACTCCCACCTTGTGCACTGTGCACTTCTGTTCCTTCACTCCACTCGACTGTTGCTGCAGACAAACACTCAACCCTCCACCTTCCATTTCCCCCACTACTGCAGCCGCCTCCAGGCCTGTTGCTATAGAGCCTACCTGTATGTCAATAAACAACAGCTGAAGCACCTGTTTCCTCTCTTTTTTGATGGCGGGGGCGGGTGGTTGAACCCTGCCCTCCGAGTAGGGTGAAAATGGCAAGAGCCCTGTGGCTCCTGGTGAGTACTCCTGTGTAACAACTCAGGTCACCTGCCATCCTGTCCCCTGGGGTGCAGAGGTGCTGGGGAAGCAGTTGCTGACTGTCTTGAGAATACAGTTTACCCTTTTCAGCACCCTGGGGTCTAAAAGCTCCTGCAGCTGGGGAACTTTTAACAGTTCATTTGTACCAAAGATTGGAGAAGGCAGCAACAAGGCCCCCTGCCTCCTGCTCATGGGTAAACCAGGAGTGAAGTGGCCCTTGTCCTGCCCCTCCGCCTTAGGTCTTCCTGCAGTAGAGGCCCTTGATATAAGTATGAGACTAAGTTATGCTTCCAGTTTCCAGAATATTTGTGGAACCCTGGGCTCCCTTTGTGCCCCTTCTGTTTTACAGTGCCCTCCCTCCATGATAAAGCAGGGTCAAGGAAGGGGGAGAGGTTTGGGAATGGAACTAAACCTGGCACCTTTCCTCTCTCCTAACCACTCTGAAGGACCAAGCCTTTCCTGGTGGGGATAAGAGGGAAGGAGCCCACAGGCCAGGTTCATTGTCACACTGAGCTCTTCTGCCTGTGCTTTCCTACTGGATTTCTGGCCATCTGCAGTCCCTTTCCAGACACCTCCGAAAGATTTTTATCTGGGGAAAGCACATGAAATCATTCCAGCTCCGGAGCTGTCCGACATCAGACTCTTGTTCAAAATCCCCACTGGTGTTCCCTACTCACGTCCTCACTTCTCTGGTGCGGAGAGAAATTTAAACTGCCTTGGATCTTAAGTGTTGGGAGGTTTTGGGAGGGATGGTTTTCTGCAAAGGGCTTCGGGCTCCGAGACTAAATGGCTAAAGAGGGAGAACCTGGAGCAGGCACCCAAGGCCGTCCTCCGGGGTAGATTCCGAGCAGAGAGCTTGGGGCCCCACCTGGATCTGGAGAGAGGGAGGAACAGCCAATGGGCTGCGCCCGTCCCGCGCGAGCAGCCAATAGGCGGTCGGGGGCGTGTCATCCGAGGCGGTCGGGAGTGGGCATTCGGTCCTGCGGCGCGGTCTCCGGCGCTCGCTGGAGGCTCCGCGTTGACTGCTCTGAGCCCGGCCGAGGCCGCCAAGGCGGGCAGGTAAGGGGCTGCGACCCGCGGACCGGGCTCCAGGGCCCAGAGGTCGCCTCGAAGGGACGCTGCCCGGCGGGACCCGGAGGCCGCTGCGCCTCGGCGCGTTCTACCCGCGGGGCAGGCGCTTCCTGGCCGGCCGGAATGCGGGCTTCACTCTAGAGCTGCGCCGAGCGGGCCCTGGCGCTTCCCGGGCTAAGAGGTGTTCGCGCTGGGGCAGGATGTCAGGCTGTAGGAGCTTCGCGCGAGAGGTTCGAACCTGTAGGATGAGGGACATCCAGGCGGTATCAAGTACCCCGCCTCGGGATACCTCCCGTGGTCCATCATCACCCTCCTCGGCCGCCGTCGCTGGGCAGTCATTCATTCATTCCCCAGCCATATCGACCCCCAGTCCTGACTGCCCCCAACCCGAGGGCTGGCGCTTCCCTTCTGGTCCCCGAAAGGGTCAGCCTCTCTTCCAAACGGGTCTGCAATTGTAGCGGCGCTCGGTTGCCCGGAAGGCAGCGTGGAGCTGTCCCAGGACGACTCGGCCGCACCCATCCGTCAGGCCCTTCGCCGTCGGGCAGGCTGGGGCCAGTCTCTCAGCCTCGAGATCTGTTCCACAGTTACCCTCGGAGGAAGGACAGTTCTTGCAGCTGGGCAAGGGGCAGGGAGGCAGGGCAGGCAGGAGGTGATGTTTCAGGTGGAACCAAGAATTTTGGCCTCTGCCCCATGAAGTCTTGGGGCCCTGCAGGTAGGATTATTTGGGGAAGACAGAGCCAGTGGATGGAGCTGTAAGTTCCTGCCCTTGCCCCAGTCCCAAACCCCACAGCCTGAGCTCTGAAGGCTGGCCATCTAGCACTGGGGCAGATAAGGTGAATGTGGTGTGAGCCCAGTGCCCAGTCCACACAAGTACATGGAACTGGTGGAATGTTTAAGGGCTCCCTCTGTCCTGTCTTCAAAGAGGCTGGTGAGTCCCTACCCCACTGGCATTTGCCCTTCTTTGCTTTGCTTGCCCCACCCATCCTTGCAGGAATCAGGCTCCTAGGGAATGAGAGAATGTCCTGACAATCCGTGATGCCTTTGCCCCAGTGTACACCCCCTAGCTGGCTCTGAAGTCCAGTTCCTTTCAGAGGGAAGACTTATGGGGTTGCAGGGAGAGGTGGCGTAGAGGGTGTCCTTCCCGTCCTGCAATGAAGGGACCAGTATGCTCCTTCCACAGTCCTCTGACCACGCTGACAGACACTGTCAGGTCTGAGGTTATGGTATGACAGGACCAGTTAAGCAGTGCACATCTCTGGGGCAAATGGACGGATCTAGAGCGCATCCTGACTTGCCTTTGGGAGAATTTTCTGAATAGCCTAGAGGGGACAGCCCAGGTCCTATCCATGCCTTGATGTTACTGGTTGCTTTGAAATTTCTGAGCTTAGGAGAGTCTTCAAAGCCTTAGTGCAGACCAGAAGGATCTATGTCCCAATCCATCCACCTAGGATGACCCCCTGAGGTTGAGGTCAGCAGTACTCAAGATGGGCTATGCCAGCAAGACTCCCTGAACCTCTTCCATGTGCCTGTGCTTGGGTGGCCCCTCCTAGTCCTTAACCTGGTTAAGTCATGGCTTTGGCCCTTGAATGCCACATACCATACTTATCAGACCAGCATGAAGAGCCTGTCTCATCAGAAGTTCCTATTTTGCTGTGACCTGGGACAAGTCCCCTCTCTGGGCCTGCCTTGCCATCATAAGGTAAGGAGATTGGATTGTAGGCTCCTTAAAGGCCTTCTCCGTGCATTCATTCAGTGACTCTGCTAACTAGCCTGTTTCCCCCTTAATTTCTGAAGGTATTTTATCTCTTTACATAATTACTTCGTTGCTATGACTACCTATGGAAAGCCCATGAAGTCGAGACCCATGCAGCATTCCACTTTGGTGTCGAGTGTCTGAGTCCGGACACCAGAAAATAATTTGCTTTTCTCCTTTCCTGAGAAGTGAAAATAATTCCCCCCAATTCTGCAGCCATCTCTTATGCAAGGGTAAGTTTGGCAAGAAGTCAGTCTTGGCCACTGTGCTGCTATTCACCTGGGCCACAGGGCACCAGTCTGTCACCGCATGTTATCACCAACCTTGGAAGCTTTGATTAATTCCCCTGCTGTTTACTAACGTAGTAAAGGAAGGAGGAGGGGGAGGGCAGAAGCCCCCGGGAACGGAGCTTCCTTTGTAATTAAGAAGTACCTGCCTCCCCAGGGAGTCCCTGCCAGCTACAGCATGAAGGAAGGCACTGTTCCCACGAATATAAGCCTCCACGGGGCAGGCTGGTGTCACCCTTCTCCCCACTACAACTACACATTTTCATTAGTTTACAAGTGCCTGGTCATAATTTAGGACTGGAGTGTTTTAATAACCTGTGGAGGTTGAGCCAATCTTTAAGTCCTTGTCCTAAGTTAGAGTTTCCTCAGATGATGTTTAAAACCACTAGAAAATCACATTGTTAATTTTTAAATAGGACGTTGGTTTTGGCTGGGACTATTTTTTAAAAATATGAACTAAAGGGGAAAACGTAGTTTTTCAAGGCAGGAGCCTGCTGTGTCCCCCTTTGCCTGGCAAAGTAATAAAGCTATCCTAATCTATTTCACCCTCAAAAAAATATGGACTAAAAAGCATATAAAGAATTAGTTTAAATCAAACACAAATTGCTTTTCCTTCTGACGTGTTGACCTGGCACATCATGGTATATTAACTAATTGTCAAAATCATACTGGTATTTCATTTCACTGGTGTCTTGGGGTCATTGGTGGCTTAGGGTCAGAACAGCAGCATGGGTGGGATGCCTGAGCAAACAGCTGGGACTGGTTGTAAGAATGTTTTTCTCACTCCCTCGTGTAAAGAAAAAAAATTAAATATTTCTAATTTATGTTAACAATAAGCAAATTATTTGAAACTTGCCCATAATCACCAGGGCCACACAAAATGTTATTTTTTAAATAATTTTTGAATTTTGAAGGACTATTCAACAATTTTATTTTGAAATAACCTAGTGACAATACCTCAGAATTGATATTCATACTGGGCTTCTTTGATTACCAAACAAGTTGAAAATGTTTATATATTTAATTATTAAATCTTTTCGTTGTGGAGAATTTCAAACACATACAAAAGAAGAGTAGTATAATAAGCAGCATGTGCCCATCACTCAGCTTCAACAATTATCAAGTCATGGACCTCCCTTCTCCCTCCCTCCTGGATTATTTTGAAGCAAATCTAAGATATATTATTTCACCCACAACTATTTCAGTGTATACTTATAAAAGATAAGGTCTTTTAAAAATATAACTACAATACCATTTCCACACCTGAAAAATAGCAATAACTTCTTAAAATCATCAGATAGCTAGTCGGCCAAGTTCCCACATCATCTAGTAAATGTTTTTGTGCCATTTAAAAAACTTTTATAAGGATCCAAATGAGGTTTATACAATTGGATGAAACATTGAATCTATATATCTGTGTCTCTAGTAGTCTCTTGTAATGTATAAATTCCCCTTCCATTTCTTCTTTTTTCCTTGCAACTTATTTGTCGGAAAAAATCATTTTTTTTCCTATACCATTGCCCAGTTTGCTGGTGCTGTTTAAAAATGTTCCTCTTAGGGCTCCCCTGGTGGCGCAGTGGTTGCGCGTCCGCCTGCCAATGCAGGGGAACCGGGTTCGTGCCCCGGTCTGGGAGGATCCCACATGCCGCGGAGCGGCTGGGCCCGTGAGCCATGGCCGCTGAGCCTGCGCGTCCGGAGCCTGTGCTCCGCAACGGGAGAGGACACAACAGAGGGAGGCCCGCATACCACAAAAAAAAAAAAAAAAAAAAAATGTTCCTCTGACTCCTGTATTTCCTATAAATTGGCAGTTGGATCTAGACCTTGATCAGATTCAGGAGGTACTGAACACTTGAGGAAACACATAAGGTCTGGTTATTTCTCTTTGGGGCATGTTAACAGCCATTGATGATTATTTCATGTAAACCCATTATTTCATTAGGGATTGCAAAATGGTATTACTCCAATTCTATCACTCTTTCGTTATTTATTAGCTTGAATATTTCTTTTGTTTTGGCCGTACGCGGGCCTTTCACTGTTGCGGCCTCTCCCGTTGCGGAGCACAGGCTCCGGACGCGCAGGCTCAGCGGCCATGGCTCACGGGCCCAGCCGCTCCGCGGCATGTGGGATCTTCCCGGACCGGGGCACGAACCCGTGTGCCCTGCATCGGCACGCGGGCTCTCAACCACTGCGTCACCAGGGAAGCCCAGCTTGAATATTTCTATAAGAGAAATGTCCCTTCTTCAACTATTTGGTTACCCAAATACTAGAAAGGCAGAATAAATCCTCATCTCTCTCCTTTTATTTACAGTTTTTCAAAATAATGAGATGGGTCCCTAGTAATCACCAAAGGTGACCAATGAGTCATTTTGGTATTATTATGATCTCATGGATTTAAACATATTTGATGTGTTTTAGCTCATTGTAGACATTATTCTTATTGATGCTCAAATTGTCCGATCTTGCCCTATCTTCAGGTTGGCTCCTGAATACTTGTGCCATCACCACAGTCTTTGATGGCTTCCTTGCTTTCTGGTATGATTAGATATTTTAGGCCCATTTGTGTATTTCCTGCCCCAAATCTGGAATCAGCCATTTCTCTAAGGAACACTGGTTCCCTTTTGGGAAATTGCATGACCATAATCTAAGCACCAGGGGTGTTCATTGCTAGCTGAGTATTTATTTTTTTTGAAGTAATCAGTTTTTTTTTTTTTTAGATGTTGGGGGTAGGAGTTTATTAATTAATTTATTTATTTTTTGCTGCGTTGTGTCTTCGTTTCTGTGCGAGGGCTTTCTCTAGTTGCGGCAAGCGGGGGCCGCTCTTCATCGCGGTGTGCGGGCCTCTCACTGTCGCGGCCTCTCTTATTGCTCCAGACACGCAGGCTCAGTAGTTGTGGCTCACGGGCTTAGTTGCTCCGCGGCATGTGGGATCCTCCCAGACCAGGGCTCGAACCCGTGCCCCCTGCATTAGCAGGCAGATTCTCAACCACTGCGCCACCAGGGAAGCCCAAAGTAATCAGTTTTGAAGTTTATCTTTTAAACCCACTTGATTGCTGATCAAATTAAAGTTGTATTTCCTATCATTTTGGGAGTCATAGGCCATATTAAAAATATAGCACAGCAAAGTGACTCAGCCATACATATACATGTATCCACGAAGAAACTTTAAATTATACTTGGCAGTTGCTTTAATAATCTCTCTCTCTTTCATTTTACGTAATGAGAATTGAAGCCCGCAGGAATTGGCAAACTATGGTCAGCAGGCCAAATCCTGCCCATTGTCTGTTTTTGTAAATAAAGTCTTACAGTCATGCCCATTAAAAAAAAAAATCTAATGAAAGTGAAATATTCTCTTTCCAGAGACATGTTCCTTTGTTCAGACGCAACAGTTTTGCCCAAAATTCCAGGAGTTCACAGACCTTCCTTGCAACCCTTGCCTGGATTCCATGGTCCATTAGACTGTCGACTGGGGTACATAATAATGGAGGAAGACTTGGGAGGACTGGAAATAACCAGTTGGCCCCATGTAAGAGCAGCAAATGGGAAAGCTAATGGTTCTTGCAGTATCAGACCCAGGAGAAGAGAGATTAGGAGTAGTCATTGCAGAGACTCTGCACTGGTCACACCAGCAGTGAAGATCTGGTTTTATCAAGAAAGGAACATGATGTCAAAAGTTTGTTCTTTGGTGAAGGATCAGTAGATAGAGAGAGGTCCATTTGGGTGTTGGAAAGAACTTTCTAATAATCAGAACTTCAGTGACATACCTGATAGATCACAGTTACACGTAGGCGCACGTTTTGAAATGTCTTGTGCCTAATTGCAACTTTACCTTTTTTTCACCCACTTGAATATTTACTTCCTTCCACTAAGTTCCTTGATATGGATAACACTGAGTAAGGTTGTTTTAGTCCCCCCTTTTAAGTCATTCTCGGTTACGTAGTTACTGTGATATAATAATAGGAAGAGCCTGAGCTTTCAGAAAGACCTGGATTCAAATCCTTGCTCCACAAGTTACTGCTGAGTTACTACTGGCTCTGAGCCTCCCTCTCTTCTCCATAAAACAGAGTCACATCTGGCCTACTTCAAAGATTCTCAGGCTGTGTAATGGCCTGGTACACAGTAGATGCTCACCAAAAATGAGTTTCCCTGCAGTTCCTCCAGCTTTGAGAATCTGAGACCAGGTCTCTCTGATGATTCAGACCCAGCTCTAAGAAAAGCTTGGTCTTTTTTACTATTCAAGGTGCAAAGTTCAGTTTTTAAAAATAAACTTTTTAATCTTTAGATAATTGTAGATTCACATGCAATTGTGTGAAATAATACAAAGATCTCATGTATATTTCCCCCAATTTTTCCCAGTGGTAATATCCTGCACAACAATAGCACAACCAGAAAATTGACATTGATGTAATCCCTTTGACCTTATTCAGATTTCACCAGTTTTACATGCATTCATTTGTGTGTGTGTGTATTTGTGTGTGTTTAGTTTTGTACAGTTTTATCACATGTGGGAATTTGGCAAAGTTCATTTTTAAAATCAAGGTTTCTTTTTCTGTTGGATTCTGAGGGTTTTCATGTAAGAAGCATGTTTTAGAAATTTGGAATTTAAGAAGTGTCTATTAGTTAACTGCTGTGCCTTTGGAACAAGTTTTTTTCCTTCTGTGTCTTTCTCCTTTTTTTTCATTCTTTCACCAGATGAAAATAGTTTATTGTGATCATAAAATTTAGGCAAAGTATACTACAGAAAATTATAAAGAAGAAAAGAAACACCTACAATCCCAACTCAAGGAGGAAAATAATGTTAGAATTTGGTGAGCATCCTTCCCAATATATTTCATAATACATGCTGTTCTATATAATGTTTTTTCCAATGTTCTATAATGCTATCCTTTGTGGTAGACTTATTTTTAATAAGTTTTAATAAATAATGATAAATATCATTTTAATAGTTACATAGCCTTTCATTCTTTGAATAAACCATAATTTGTTCATGCCCTATTGTTTTTTTCCTCTTCCACAAGTGTAGTGAACTACACTTCAGTGCACATTCTTATACATTTAAATTTGTGTTCAATTATTTCCTAAGAATAAATTGTTAGAAGTGGAATTTGTGGGTCTGTTGAGTATCTACATACAAATGTATGTACATTTTCACACACTGCCCTCTCACACAGGAGTGTGTGAGACTGCCCATTCAGCAACATGTTGATCAACAGTAGATGTTATTAAACTTTTTTTTTTTTTTTTTTTTTTTTTTTGTGGTACGCGGGCCTCCCTCTGTCGCGGCCTCTCCCGTCGCGGAGCACAGGCTCCGGACGCGCAGGCTCAGCGGCCATGGCTCACGGGCCCAGCCGCCGCGCGGCATGTGGGATCCTCCCAGACCGGGGCGCGAACCCGGTTCCCCTGCATCGGCAGGCGGACGCGCAACCACTGCGCCACCAGGGAAACCCCTATTAAACTTTTAAGCCTTTGAAATTTAATAAGTAAAAAAAGATATCCCTTCTATTTTATTTTTAAATATCTTTATTATTTTTGTTGATTTAAAAAGTATTACACCCTATTATATAATAAGTTCAAACAAAACAGAAATTATTGAGAGTGAATTCTTCCCTGAGATATAATCACTGTTGTTTGATATAGAACTTTTAATTTTATAAATGGGTTATATCTTGGTTACTTATATATACTTTTCACTAAACAACATATTTTGGACTTTTTTCCATATTAGCACATGCAGCTATACTCTAGTCTTTTAGTCAATTGCATAGGACTCTGTTATATTGATAAAATTTTATTTTGGTATTTCCACCTTTTCCTTCATACTTGTTAACTAAAGGAATATAAATTTTTGCCTACTTGTCCATTTATTTCCTTATACCAAGTTCCATGAAATGGAGTTGTAGGATCAAAGGATTTACATTTCTTAAATAATTTGATATATGTTAGAAAGGTTAACTAAGTTTTAAGTCTCATCATGGAAAATAAGAATGCTTATTTTCCACATCCTTTCCACATCCTGTAATATTGAGCACTATAATTCTTTTAGTGTTTACCAGTAAGATAGATAATAGAGACATTTCTTTTTTTGTGACTTGCCTGTTCATATTCTTTACCCACTTTTCTATTAGATTGTTTACCTTTTTCTTTCTGACTTGGATGAGTCATTATCATTTAAAAGCACCAATCCTTTGTTGTTTACGTCCGTCACCTTTTAAATTTTTATTTATTTATTTATTTTGACCCCATTGCGGTATGTGGGATCTTAGTTCCCTGACCAGGGATGGAACCCATGCCCCTGCAGTGGAAGTGCAGAGTCTTAACCACTGGACCACCAGGGAAGCCCCCTGCCAGTTTAAATTTTGAGGTACAAAGGTTTTTAATTTTTATGCAATTAAATCTTTTATGTGTTCTGGGTTTTATATCTTGCTTACGAAGACTTTCTCGGTTATGTTAATATTCTCTTCTATTTTATTTTATATTGATTTAGAAAATATTTGGATGTTTAATCTACCTGGGATTTATTTTTGTGAATGGTGTGAGGTAGCCAGTTGCCCCAAGAACATTTATTGGACAATCTGTTCTTTCCTTACTTATTTGAAACAAACAGCTTCTTTCTTTTTTTTTTTTTTGGCGGTGGCAGGGGGCGCCTCTCACTGTTGTGGCCTCTCCTGTTGCGGAGCACAGGCTCCGGACGCGCAGGCTCAGCGGCCATGGCTCACGGGCTTAGCCACTCCGTGGCATATGGGATCTTCCCGGACCGGGGCACGAACCCGTGTTCCCTGCATCGGCAGGCGGACTCTCAACCACTGCGCCACCAGGGAAGCCCTGAAACAACTTCTTTCTTATATATTAAATTCTCAGATACCCATAGATCATCTTCTGGACTCCCCTTATGTTCTATTGATCTATTCATTTTTTCCTAAAATAAATCTTAATTTTAATTTTAATTGCTCCAGCTTTGTAGTTTATTCTGACATCTGGTAGGGCAAAGCCCTTGCATGAAATCTGGGATAAATTCGCTTCTTTAAAACTTTCAGTCTTCCCACTCAGGAGCAGAGTTTATCTCTCCATTTATTCAAGTCGTCTTTTGTGTCATTTAAAAAATGTCTGTGACTTTCTTCTCATAAATTTCTCTACATTTTAAGAGTTTATTCTTGGGTAACTTACATGTGTTGCCATATGAATAGAATCATTTCCCCAAATATATTTTATAACTGTTTATTGCAGGTCTACTGAGAAACTATTGATCTTTATATTGATCTTGTAACTACTAGAATAACAATTAACTCCATGAGAGTGTATTGTGTGTCTATCCTTATCACAGCTCTGCCTAGCCCATGGCCCAAATATAAGAATACCTGGGCCACTTTCTTATGATTTTTCCAGTTGATGACGTATCCTCTACTTACTTTGTGTTACCATCTTTCAAACAATAATCATTGCTTTTTATTGGGGTGGCCAAAAAGTTCGTTCGGGTTTTCGCCAGGACGGTAGGAAACCCGAACGAACTATTTGGCCAGCCCCAATAATGTATGAACCTTGGATTTCTTTTTCGTGCTTTTGTGCAATGGCTAGAACTTCCAGAACAATGTTGAATAACAGTGGCGAGAGCAGGCATTCCTAGGGGGTTTCCACCAGTTGGACAATCTGGGGTTCTCCCTGGAGGGAGGGGTACCAGGACTCAGTAAGCTCTTTAAGAGTAGGTCATCACCCGGGAATCCGAACCCTTAGACGAGCACGGCTTGGGGGAGCCCGGTTAGCAGAAGCCTGTGGCAGGGCGCGGAGCTGGACCCTCCTGGGACGTCCCAAATCCGGGCCAACTACCAGGTTTGGCTCCCGGAAGGAGTGCGGGCTCCCTTTCCAGGGAGCAGAGGTGCCGGCATGGTTGCTGTTTTTCCAATAGCCCTCCGGTCTACGCAAGCTTTTGCTCTTCCGCCTACAGAGTCATCGGCCCCCGCCAAGGGGTGGGCAAGGCAGGGCCGGGCGGGCTGGCGCGGGGCCCTGCGGTGCTGGAATTCTGGGTGTGGCTGCCCTCTTGGCGCCGGGTGGCGCTGGGCTCTCCAGCCCTTCCAAGGGCTGGCGCAGAAAATGGACTTGTGGTTCGCGGGCTGCGGCAGAGATGCGCCAGGGCTAAGGAGCGTCAGGTGAGGATGGCTGGGGAAGGCTGGACCAGGCGGGGAAGCTGCGGGCAAGGGCAGCACCCACTCCCTCCCCGACTGTGGACACCCCGCTCAGGGAATCAGGAGAGGGAGGTACAGTCCCATCCCCCAGAATCTCCGTGGTCTTTCACTGGGAGAAAGGCAGGATCCGAGGTTGGTGGGGCGCTGAGCTGGCCGGTGGCCTGGGCTGCCGGCTGTGCTCGGCAGCATCCTCACTTGTGCTCAGAGGCCTGTCCTCACTGTGTCCGTCCCTGGGATGCAGTCAGCAGCGTGGGAGGAGGAAGGAGGAGCAGGCCTTTAGCACCCGAGTCTGGGTTCAGACCCCCACTAGGGCACCAAAACGGTCCTGGCTAAAGCTGCAGATCCCCTCCTTGTTGCTAAAGTTACTTAGACTGCCTTCCAGTCCTCCCGCTGTTTGGCCTCTCAGCAAACTTCACTGCTTCCCCATACCTCCTTTTTGAAGTACTCTTTCGGCTTCCATGACAACCTATACACCTGGTTTTATTCCTACCTCTTGGGCCACCCTCTCCTCATCTCCTTGGGGCACTCCTCTTCCTCTTCCACACAGTCTTTAAGTGTTGTAGTTCTTGAGGTCCCAGGCTACGCTCCTTCCCCTCCCTCTTCCCCATCCTCCTTGTGCAGATATAATTCACACACCATAAAATTCATTCTTTTAAAGTGTGCCGTTCAGTGGCTTTTACTGTATTCACAAAGTTGTGCAACCATCATCACTGTCTAATTCTGGAACAGTTTCATCACCTCCAAAAGAAACCCTATGTGCATTAGTCACTTCCCATTTCCCCTTCCCTCCAATCCCTGGCAACTACTAATCTACTTTCTGTCTCTGTGGATTTGCCAGTTCTGGACATTTCCTGTATGTGGAATCATATGATATGTGGTCTTTTGTAACTGGCTTTTCATGTAGCATAATGTTTTTAAGGTCCATTCATGTTGTAATATGTATCAGTACTTCATTCCTTGGTATGGCTGAATTATGTTCCACTGAACAGGTATACCACATGTTGCTTATCCATTCATCAGTTGGGTATTTGGGTTGTTTCCATTTTTTGGCTATTATGGTAAAAATTATCATAATGCTATGAGCATTCCATTTTTTAAAAACTTTAAAAAATTGAAGTATAGTTGATTTACAATGTTGTGTTAATTTCTGCTGTACAGCAAAGTGGTTCAGTTATACATACATATACATTCTTTTTAATATTTTTTTCCATTATGTTTTGTCACAGGATATTGAATATAGTTCCCTGTGCTCTACAGTAGGACCTTGTTGTTTATCCATTCTATATATAATAGTTTGCATCTGCTAATCCCAAACTCCCAATCCATCCCTCCTCCACCTCCCTCCCCCTTAGCAATCACAGGTCTATTCTCTATGTCTGTGAGTCTGTCTCACAGAGAAGTTCATTTGTGTCATATTTTAGACTGCACATATAAGTGATATCATACGGTACTTGTCTTTCTATTTCTGACTTATTTCACCTAGTATGATAATCTCTAGGTCCATCCATGTTACTGCAAATGGTATTATTTCATTCTTTTTTATGGCTGAGTAATATTCCATTGCATATATGTACCACATCTTTACCCATTCATCTGTTGTTGGACATTTAGCTTGTTTCCATGTCTTGGCTATTATAAATAGTGCTGCTATGAACATAGGGGCGCATGTGTTTTTTGAATTGTAGTTTTGTCTGAATATATGCCCAGGAGTGGGATTGCTGGATCATACAGGAATTCTATTTTTAGTTTTTTGAGGAACCTCCATACTGTTTTCCATAATGGCTGTACCAGTTTACATTCCCATCAACAGTGTAGGAGGGTTCCCTTTGCTATGAGCATTCTTGTACAAGATTTTGTGTGCACATATATTTTCAGTTTTCTTGGGTATATGTACCTAGGAGTAGAATTGCTGGGTCATATAGTAAACGTTTAACCATTTGAGTAACCACCAAACTGTTTTCCAAAGCAGTTGCACCAATTTACAATCCCACCAGCAATGTGTGAGGGCTCCAGTTTCTCCTTATCCTCACCAACACTTGATATGAATTACAGTCTCTCGGGGGTGTGAAGTGGTATCACATTGTGGTTTTGATTTGTATTTCCCTGATGACTAATGATGTTGAGCATCTTTTTGTGTACTTATTGGTCATCTGATATCTTCTTTGGAAAAATGTTTATTTAAACATTTGCCCATTTTTAGTTGGATTATTTGTCTTTTTATTTTTCAGTTTTGAGTTCTTTAAAAAGATTTTAATTGTGGTTAAGAAAAACACATAACATAAAATTTACCATCTTAACCATTTCTAAGTTCATTTGTACAATTCAGTAATGTTAAATATACGTATTCATATTGTTGTGCAACCAATGTCCAGAACTTTTTCATCTTGCAAAACTGAAACTCTATACCCGTTAAATAACTCTCCATTCCGCCCCCCTCCTCCAGCCTCTGGCAACCACCATTCTACTTTCTGTTTCTATGAATCTGACTACTCTTGGTACTTCACATAGGTGGAGTCATACAGCATTTATATTTTTGTGACTGGCTTTTTTCACTTAGTATGACATCTGCAAGGTCATAAGAGTTTTTACTATATTCTAGATACTAGTCCCTTATCAGATGCATGATTTACAAATATTTGCTCTCATTCTATGAGTTTCCTTTTCACCTTCTCAATATCATTAGCAGCACAAAAGTTTCTTTTTTTTTTTTTTTTTTTTTTTTTTTGCGGTATGCAGGCCTCTCTCTGTTGCGGCGTCTCCCGTTGCGGAGCACAGGCTCCGGACGCGCAGGCTCAGCGGCCATGGCTCACGGGCCCAGCCGCTCCGTGG
>NC_041224.1:63913461-63938416 GCF_002837175.3 Physeter macrocephalus | reverse complement strand
CATGGCCGCTGAGCCTGCGCGTCCGGAGCCTGTGCTCCGCAACGGGAGAGGCCACAACAGTGAGAGGCCCGTGTACCGCAAAAAAAAAAAAAAAAAATCTGGGGGCCCAAAGTCCCCAGAAGAAACCAGTTGTGGGGGTAACCAGCTATATCTAGTGTCTCCAACTCCATTTCTGCAGCGCAAAAGACCCCCCACATAGTTTTTAAGAGAATGACAAAACCCTTACTGGGGCCCACAAGACCCTGCATGATCTAGCCCTGCCAACCTCTCCGGCCTCATTGCTCATCACTTCACTACTCACCTCTACCCTCCAGACACAAAGGCTCTGTTTATGTTTCTCATACGTGCCACATACATCTGGCCTCAGGGCTTTTGCACATCATTAACTCTCTAATAAACCCTCTACAAGGACCCCTTCCCAACACCCTCCAATCCTCCCCACCCCGACCCTGCCAGAGCCCCTCAGTCTGATTAGCCTCCATTGGCTATCAGTGCAAATGCTGCTGCTGCTTCGGGAGGTCTTCCCCACCCTCCACGGGTGACTCAGGGCTCCTTGACAGAGGTCCTCCTAGGACGCTGTGCTTTGCCTTCGTAGCGTACATTACACAGTTATAATTTTGCATCGGTCTCTATAAATATTTGTTTCATGTCTGCCTCTCCCACCGGGCATTTTGGGGATAGTAGCGTGCCTTATCCCTCTTCGTATACACAGCACTTACACAGAGCTGAGCGAATACAGGCGTTCAATTGGCATTTGTAGGATGGAGGCAGAGGGGCCGGCAGCCCTCTGAGGGCTGTGCTCCTGCCAGCCTCTCCTGGGATTGGGGTTTTTCTGACCACAGAGAGCCAGTGGCCATCTGCCCCTCACCCAGTTCCTGGCTAGGCTTTGTTACTCCCTCAGACAACATTTGCTTTCCCTCCTGGCGTGAGACTTTCTTGCCCCTTTGCAGAGGAGTAACTGAGGCCCAGAAGGGGAGAGTGGCTTCTCCAAGGACCCACAGCAGTGAGAGGTACTTCTAGGCCTGCGTCCTGTCTTCCTGTCCCCACGTCTAGGCTCTTCCAGGACACTGAGCCTGCTCGAGACTGCCTGTGCCCTGACAAGAGCCAGGTGGGTCCCCAAAGCCAGAGTGATTCTGAGGTGGGTGTCCCAGGGTGGTTGGAGTTGGGTGTGCTGGATGCTACCCATGGATGGACAGAGCTGACTTGTCTCGGGAGTAGCCACACCTCCAGGCAGCCTTGAGTGGGGTTGAGCATCTGAGGGTGTCTGTGGGCCCTCCCCTCAGCCGGCCCGGCAGAGGGTGGCCCCCAGGAGCACAGGGGTGCTCTGTTTCTTCATGAATGCAAGTCTGTGTTTAGACCTGAATGACCAGCTTCTTGTCTGGAAACAGCCAGGCCCCAAGTGGCCTGCCAAGAAAAAGTGGTCTGTGACCAGGTCCAGGGGTGCCAGCTCTCACAGATGCTGCTCCAGCGGTGGGCGCTGTGGGAGGAGGCCAGCAACAGGCAGGTCACTCTCTGCAGAACCAATTCCCTGCTCCGTCGTAGCCGGGGCTTTGTAGGAAATCCTGCGTATCCCCAGCAGCAAAGCTTCCAGGTTTCAGCCATTTGTCCATCTGTCTCCCTGGTGACTGTTCTCACTCTGCAGGTCTTTGAGCTCTGGCCAGGAAGGGGGCAGCAACTGCTGGCCTCGTACCTCTGGTGGAGGGAGAAGAGAGGGTAGGATCCTGAGTATGGTTGGGCCTGAGCTGTGGGAGGACCTCTGGGCCCCAGGGGATGGGACGCAGTCCGTGGATGCCACCCAGGTGTAAAGAGGGCCCTGCCTGCTGCCACTGCCCCAGGGGAAAGGTTCAGTCACGCAGGACATGTATGGAGCTTTGCGGGTGCAGTGGGGGGCCCGGTGGTGTCCCCATCTCTACTTCCCATGGGGACCTCACCTCCGGGCATCCTTCAAGGGACATGATGGGAGGGTAGGGGGGCAACTCAGCTCTCAGTGGTGCAGGCAGGGGTGGGAGGCCCAGCGGGCAAGGCTGTGAGAACCGGCCCCCTTTCCCAGGGCTGGGACTTGACCTCTCTCAGATCCTCACAGCGGCCCTGACCATCTGCAAGCCAGAGAAGGGATTCTCCCCATTTTAGAGAGGAGGGAGGAGACTCAGAGGGAGATGCCTGGGGGCCACCCGGAGGGTCAGGGGAGCCAGAGGCAAACTTGAGTGAGTTGTTCTCAGTCCAGGTCTTTTTGTTTTGGCCACGCCGCGTGTTTTGTGGGACTCTAGTTCCCTGGCCAGGGGCCGAACCCAGGCCCTTGGCAGTGAGAATGCAGAGTCCCAACCTCTGGACCTCCAGGGAATTCCCTTACTCCAGGTCTTATGCTGGCATCCTGAGGCCCCACTACTGCTAAATAAACTACACAGAGGGGTTTTCCACAGGGAGCGTTTGTCTCTCCGGTAAACAGTTATGGAGCACTTACTGTATGCCTGAGGTTGTGCGAGGCCCTGGGGTAAGAGATGAATAAGACAGTCTAGGGGGGAGACAGCTGCATCAACAGGTGATGCAGCAAAGGAGGCTATCTGAGCAGACATGGGCACAGGGAGGGACGGCTCTGCTCTCCCTGGAGGTACAGGCCGGCCACGCTTCAGGGAGGAGAGGTCCTGGGGGGTGAGAAAGAGGGGGACCCTACCTCGGGCAGCAGCAGCTTAGCTGAGCAGGGCCCAGGCAGAGCTGGGAGGCAGGGCTCATTAGCGCAGCTCCCGAGGGCAGGAGAAGAGTCAGCCTGAGCACTTTGCTCCCAAATTCTGTCCCCATGAGGAGCAGGACCTTTCTGGTGTGCTGAGAGCCCAGGCCTGGGTGGGAGGTCAGGGAGAAGGGAAAAGGGGTTGGGGCCCTTTAACCAGGGCTGGTCCAGTCACCCAGGCAGCTTGGCTGCCGAGAGTGGGAGATGGGGCCAGCCTTGCCCGTGGCCCTCCCAGCTCCCATTGGATGGGAGGACCCAGGGTTTCTGAGATCCCTGTAGGTAGAAGGAGTTCTTGTTAGCACCAGCGCTCAAAGCGGTCCTTGTTCAGGCTGGATCCAGCCGCCCCCAGAGGGCTGGGCCAGCCCACATCTTCCTAGCAACTAGCTCACCCAGTGTGTTTGGTTCTTGGAGTAGGGGAGATAAAGGCTGGGGGGTTCTAATCTAGGGAACCTCACTTCCCAGAAGGGCTCCCAAATGATCATCTCAGCCCAATAGACACCCCCTCCGTTTCCCCTAGTCCCCCTGTACTGGGCCTGTGGGGAGAGCAGGGGCCTGGCCCTGCAGCAGGGAAAGCTCTAGGAAAGGGCAGAATTTGGGTCCCTCGAGCCCGCCAGGCACGGTAGAAAGAGTGCACACTTTCAGCCAGACTGGATTTTGAATTCGAGCTCCACTGCTTTCCAGTTATGTGGTCAGGAGCAAGGTGCTTTACCTCTGTGGGCCTCAGTTTCCTCATCTGTGCAATGGGAATGGTGCATCTCTCTTGCCTGACTAGAACTGGACTGAGATTAGAGGAGATCATGAGCCAGATCTGTTCACCTCCTTCCCCCTGGGGGCTCCCTCGTTAATGGGGCCAGACTTGGTCTGAACTTTCTTCAGAGGCTTCTTCCCTTTCCTGACCCTGAAGGCTCATTGCAGGTATGGTACTCCCAGGTGTGGGTATCAGCGGTCTATGGAGTCCTGGCCTTGCCAGTGAACCCAGCTGAGCCTGCCTTCTTCACCCGTGAAGTGTTAAGTTGTACTACCTGCCCCACTAGTTGGGGCGAGCGGGGGCTACTCTTCGTTGCGGTGCGCGGGCTTCTTATTGAGGTGGCTTCTCTTGTTGCGGAGCATGGGCTCTAGGCGGGTGGGCTTCCGTAGTTGCAGCACTTGGGCTCAGTAGTTGTGGCTCGTGGGCTCTAGAGCGCAGGCTCACTAGTTGTGGTGCACGGCCTCAGTTGCTCAGCGGCATGCGGGATCTTCCCAGACCAGGGCTCGAACCCGTGTCCCCTGCATTGGCAGGCGGATTCTTAACCACTGCACCACCAGGGAAGTCCCATCATGTCTTAAAGGACATCACATGTGTGCCCTCGTTTGTGGTCTTCGGGCAAACCATGTATGGGGGTTTTTGGTCTTGGCTGCAAGGGCCGGGGCATTAGAAGCAGATGGAAAGTTAAGGAGCAGCCGAGGGGAGCGGACCCCCTTTGCTGTCTCCCAGGGCGGGGCTTGGTCCACAGCCCATCTGCTTCTCTCTTTACTCTCTTCCTCATTCTAGACCCAATCTCCAGGTGCACCCAGTCACTCTGGCCCAGCACACCTGTGGCTCTCTCCTGCCTGTTCGCTGCCTTTGGCCCCCCTCCTCCACCTCCCGTATTTCCCAGTTAGGATTCATCAGAAAGGGATCCTGATGGGGCAGCTCAGCTTTTCATTCTTTTTTTTATTTTTATGTGGACCATCTTTAAAGTCTTTATTGAATTTTTTATAATATTGCTTTTTTTTTTTTTTATGTTTTGGTTTTTTTGGCCTCAAGGCATGTGGGATCTTAGCTCCCCAACCAGGGATCGAACCCACACCCCCTGCATTGGAAGGCAAAGGCTTAACCACTGGACTGCCAGGGAAGTCCCTTAGCTTTTCATTCTAAAGAGGGTGCTGGTCAGCTTGCGGGTGGCTTTGCTCAGGTCTGGAGCACCTCCGTGGTTCTGTCCTGTAGCCCGGGTCATCTGTACAAACTGGGCCTCCACATCCCCTGTCATTTCAAAGCTGCCACAGGTAGTAAAGGGAAACGAAGCATATTCCTGGCCCAGGGGTTCTCAGACCAGCTCCTGGGAAGTAGGGATTGTGACTAGGCTGAGCACCTGCCCTACCCTGAGTCCTTTGCAAGGGTTGCTGAGCAGGACAGACGCATTGGGGCCCAGCATGTGGCCCCCAACTCAGAGCCACACCCCCTTACACTCAGTATGGAATTCAGTTATGCGATTCTCTCCCCTTCCCTAATGGGTGGAAAAGGTGAAACTTGTCCTTGTTGTCCTGGATATGGATTATCAGCTTAGAAAAATAAAAAGTGAGGTGCAGCCTCTATGTAAGAAATAATAGAGTTATTTTTTTGCAAAAGGAGATTGCCTTTCCTCTTCAAGTTTCAGTGAATTGACGACGAGCCTGACTCTGTCCACGTTATCCCAGTTTCCCTTGGGGAGAGGTCTTGTCAGCCATTTTCTGGGCTGTACTTCGGGCCAGTGGCCCTGAGAGAAAGATAGGGAGGCTCTTGGGCAGGACACAGTGTGGTTCAGGGTTGGACGCTGCCACACGGGAGGGCTGGCCTTACTTCCTTGACAAAACTCAGGAAATGAACTCTGCGACCTTAACAGATGAAGGAAATCTCTATTAAGAGCGTGATTCCCTGTTTTGCCAAGGATGTTCCTGGAACTCCAGAGGGCCGGGTGAAGGCACAGGAGGGTCAGGGCCCCAGGTCCGGAGCCCAGGTGGGAGGACTGGCCTCGGAGACCAGGAGGTATGCGTCTCCCTCTGAGCCCCAAACAAAGGAGGGGTTTAAAATCACCCGAGAGCTTTTAAAAGCCTGAAGCTGAACCTCATGACCCAGCAATACCAACCCTAAGTATTTACTCATAGAAACGAATACTTGTGTCTACAAGACACAAGGTGCTGAAATGTTTATAGCAACAATTTTGTAACAGGCAAAAACTGGAAACTCAATAGTAAAATGCCCCTCAACAGTAAGGTTAATAAATCAGTTGCAACATGTCCATATAATGGAACTCTAAACATTAGTGAAAATGCACAGTTTGCAGCCACACACAGCTCTGTGGATGAATTTCACCAGCGTGCTGCTGAGTAAAAGAAGAACACGTACCACGTGATTCCATCCACAGAAAGTCCCCGAAGAGGCAAAGACAATCTGTGTTGTTGGAATTCACGCCGGTGGTTCTCTTTGACCGGGGGTGGGGGGTTGGGAGTGGGCAGTGAGACTAGAAGGTGCGGGAGGGGCTTCTGGAGGGCAGGTTCTCTGGTATGCACCGTTTGTGTGAAATGCATTGCACGGTTCACCTACTTTGTGTGCACTTTTCAATATGTAAATTATACATCAGTAACAAGTTAAAAATATATAGTTACCTAAATGCTACCCCCAGAGGTTCTGATTTAACTGGTTTGAGAACAGAGCTCAGGGATCATTTTTCTTTGGTAGGTGGTTTTTTTTTTTTTTTTTGCGGTATGCGGGCCTCTCACTGTTGTGGCCTCTCCCGCTGCGGAGCACAGGCTCCGGACGCGCAGGCTCAGCGGCCATGGCTCACGGGCCCAGCCGCTCCGCGGCATGTGGGATCCTCCCGGGCCGGGGCGCGAACCCGTGTCCCCTGCATCGGCAGGCGGACTCTCAACCGCTGCGCCACCAGGGAAGCCCCCTTTGGTTGGTTTTTTGAAAAGCTCTACAGGTGATTCTAGTGTGTACCCGGCAGGCTACCCTTCCGAGTTAACAGGATGGTCTCTTTTCTCTGTGAAGTAGGTGGTGAGCTGTGTGCTGAGACGTAGAGGTGGGGTGGGGTGAGGGAACCTGGGGGAATTTGGAGGTGCCCCAAGGTCTAGGCCGTTGAGCCCCAGTGGTTGACGTTCCTTCCAGGACGTGCGCCCTCAGCTCCCTGTCCCTAGATGGCTCTATTCGTGGTCTCTGGCTTTGCACTCTCAGGGCCCTGCTGCTAAGATGGGTTTTCTTTCTTTTTTTTGGCCGCTCCACGTGGCTTGCGGGATCTTAGTTCCCCAAGCAGGGATTGAACCCCGGCCCTGGGCAGTGGCAGCGCCGAGTCCTAACCACTGGACGGCCAGGGAATTCCCTAAGATGTGTTTTCTGTTTGGAAAAGTTCTCTCCTTGGAGCTGATTGGGACCCACGTCCTGCAGGAGCGGGTGGAGCTGTCCCTGGCCTTGAGAAGAGCTGACAGGACCCACAGGACGCTCTAGCATCTCAGGTGTCCACTAGAAGACAACTTGGGAGAGTGTGGACATCCCCCTGGGGGAGGAGACACCCAAGGGGACCCGCCTGTGACCACAAAGGCCCAGCTGGCTCCGGCTGCCAGGCCTGGCCGAGTTTTCTGCTTCAGCACCAGCCACGGGCACTGCTGCTCCCCGAGGCTTGAGGAGCGAGGGGAGGGGTTGCCCTGTGGTTAGGGAGGGTTCTGGAGGAGGGGCTGGGTAGCTGGCGGAGCGTTGCCAGCGCTGCAACAGCCCAGCGGGGTGCAGCCAGTGAGCGCTGCTGTGGGGCTTGGGAGGGGCCCAGCCTGTTCTTTTCCCCAGACACCCCCTCCCATACCTTCCGAGCCACTTTACCCTTTTCCGTATGTCCTCTGTCTCCCACCTGGGCTCCTCTTTGATCAGTCAGCCGGCGTGCATTGAGTGCCTGGCGCTGCCGGGCCGGGCTGTCTGCCTGCTCCACAGGCCGGGGCTTCCGGAGGGGAGGGCCCATCTGTGGGTGACCCCCCTCCGCTCCTGTCCACCACCCCTCCCCTTACTGCTGGGCATCCATCATTCTCTGTGCCTCCTTCGCTCTTACTGCCTGGCTTTAAAAAAATTTATTTATTTTGGCTGCATTGGGTCTTCGTTGCTGCGCGCGGGCTTTTATCTAGTTGCGGCGAGCGGGGGCTACTCTTCGTTGCGGTGCACGGGCCTCTCATTGCGGTGGCTTCTCTTGTTGCGGAGCACGGGCTTTAGGCGCGCAGGCTTCAGTAGCTGTGGCTCGAGGGCTCTAGAGCGCAGGCTCGGCAGTTATGGTGTATGAGCTTAGTTGCTCCGCGGCATGTGTGATCTTCCTGGACCAGGGCTCGAACCCGTGTCCCCTGCACTGGCAGGCGGATTCTTAACCACTGCGCCACCAGGGAAGTCCCTACTGCCTGGCTTTTTTTCTCCCCTCCTCCCTCTTGAAGTGTCATCGTGTCCCTTTCTCTGTCTCTCCTTCACTCATTCATTTAGCAAACACTGGGCACCTGCTGTGTGCTGCGGTTACAGAGATGTAGAAGATACACCCCTGGTGGAGCTCAGATGTCTAAACAGACAAGCACAGTCTGGGGTGGTAAGGGCTGGAGCAGCAGCGTGAAAGAAGGGACCAGGGACCATAGAGGAGGGGTGACCAGCTCTGCATGGGGCAAAGCTGGGAAGGCTTCACAGAGAAGGTGACGCCTGATCTGGGCTTTGAAAGACGACCAGGGAATCCCCCAGGTAGATAAGCATGGCAAGGAATTCCAGGAAGAGCAAACATGCAGGGGTGAAGGGGTGAAGGGCCGCTGCTGAGCTGCCTGGGTGAGGCTGGAAAGGAAGCAGGAAGGTCAGGAAGGCCGGGTGAGGAGGCAAGAAGGAACTACAGGAGGAAAGTCAGCAGGAGGGGGGCAGGCTCAGAGCTGGGCCCCAGGTGGCTCTGTTGGCAGTGTGGGTGTGGGAGAGCGCCAGGTGTGGAAGGGCAAGGCTGGGGGCAGGTGTAGTTAGGAAGCTGTTGCCAGCATCCACGAAAAGGATGATGGTGGCCTAGGCTTGCCTGGTATAGCAGGAGTGGAGACAGTAGATGGTACGGTGGGTCGGGTGGTGCCAGGCTCTCGGGGCCTTGGCGATTGACTGGTTGCGGCGGTGGGAAAGACGCGTGAGTTGAGGATTCTGGCTTGGGTAACTGTGGAGGATGGGGCCCTTCAAGGGGAAGCAGATTTGGGGGGATGATGCTGAACTCACTTTGATGGATTCGTCTAGATGGCAGGCTCTGCCGCTCTGGAGGGATGAGGTGTGAAGGTTAGGGATTTAGGTTGGGGAGTATCTACCTGGTGTGGATATTTTGAGCCCGGGGGAGGCATCCAGAGCGGAGTGCATGTGTCAAGTGTCCCATGAAGCTTCATCTGTGAGGTCCCTAGGAAGCAGCTAGACTCATCCTCTCTGGGTCTTCTCTGCACTGCCTCTCTCTCCCTCTCCTAACCTCTCTGTGTCTCCCCTTTCCTTCTTTATTTTTTGGCTGTGCCGCTTGGCTTACAGGATCTTAGTTCTCCGACCAGGGATTGAACCCGGGCCCTTGGCTCTGAAAGTGCGGGGTCCTACCACTGGACTGCCAGGGAATTCCCTGTGTCTCCCCTTTCCTGATCGGCCTGGCTCCTCTCCCGACGTCTCTCAGTGCTAGGTGCCCATCCCCTCCCTCTCAGCAGCCCCCTGGGCTGGGCAGGCTCATACTGGGCTCATGGGGTGATAAGCTCAGTAAGTATTTGTGGAAGGAATGAAGGAATGGGCAGTTAGCCTGAGTTCCCACTTGGGCCAGCAAGGCCTGAGGGCAGGGCAAGCACAAGTTGTATCCTCTGGATCAGCATCTTGCCTTTGGACCAGGCTCAGCAGAATGAATGGGCCTCATCTGAGGAATTTTCAAACCTTTTCTACCCCCTTTAATGTCCAGCATACTGAGCCTCCCGTGCTCCATCACCCTCATGACAATAATGACATTTTTTTGTGGCTTTGATTGAAAAAATAGATACGGTTTTGAAGACCCTTGATATTAACTTCATAGTCTGCACTTGGAGGTGTGATGGGGATGGATGGGCAGCAGGTATAGTTCACAACCCACAGAGCAAAGGGCAACTAGGTCGAGGAAGGCTCTGTGGTAGTGGACAGAGACTGCCGGCAGGGTGCGGGGACCCAGGCTGGCCCCTCACTCTCCAGCACCCTGCTCTTGCCACCTCCTTCCTCTGGGTCAGGGCCCTGTTGGTCCTTGGGTGGACCCCACCTGCCTGGTTCTGTTGGTGAATTCTCGATGACTATCACCCCAGACCTAGCTTTTCCTCTGACTTTGCTCCCATCTCTTTATTTTTACGCATCTAAACAAATACTATGGGAAAGAAGACGAATCAGTAGAAAGTCTGACTTGAAGGTGATTTTGAAAGCAGTGCATTTTGGCCATAGCCAGGGTCTCTGTATCAACAGCGTTATCAGGAGGGGCTGATTTTAATCGATGGACATGAAGGATTGGCTTGTGACCATCATGTTCATCACATGAAAAGGGGTTGCGTTGAGTTTGAACATATTTGAGTCATTTACCCCAAGGGACTCCTGTTTTCTTACCGTTATTTTTTTCATGGAGATGCTATGGGAATCGTGGCAGCCTTTTTTTGTTATTCTCATGGCCCATCTCTCCTCCAACCTCTGTTCTTGATCTCACTTACACTGTCCACACAGTCCTTCCTCAGACATGTCACGTCACGAGTGCCTGCTGCACACTGGCGGTGCCCCAGGCTCAGGGGCTGCGATGTTGCAGGAGGCGTCCTGGAGCCCCTGGAGGTGGGCAGTCAGAGCTCACACACAGGTGCCTGAGAGGGAACCTGGGGTTCGGGGCTGAGAGCCTGCAGTAGGGCTCATCACTAGGCTGGGGGAGGACTGACGGAAGGCGCCCCTCCCTGAGGTCACATTTGAACCTAAGGATGGGTTGGGTTTAGAATCCATGCAAAGGCGTGATTATCACGAAGGGTTAGATGATGGAAGCCAAGCAGGATTATAGTTCCACCCAGCTGGTAAGGCTCAGCTTCCTTTTCTCTGGGAGTCCTGCTGTAACTCTTTGAATCTGTGTGACCTCTGAGCTCCTGCAGCCCTGACAACTCGTATCACACTTTCCAGTGCCTGAGTGACAGGCTCCCTGCCTCTGAAACCATGATCAAGTTCCTCCTTCTTCCTCTTGGGGTTTTGTTTTATCCTTGGTCCCCGGGGCTGGAGTGTGTTCCTTAGAGCGGAGCCCACACCCATCTCCTCCCTGGTGGACCAGTGGGCTCCTGGGCTGCAGGGTTCAAGCTCTCTAAGGCTCGGTGGTTTGACTTGTACACACTCTGCCTCAGGGGCCTCTCCTCTCCTCAAAGCAAGAAAGAAACAGAGAGATGAAAGAGAGGGATGGGATCTGCCGCACAAAAATGAAACACAAGTACAGCAACAATACCACAGAACTAAAAGGCAAATGGGGGAAGTGTTTGCAAAAATGATAAACTAAGGATTAATCTTCTCAACAAACAAGGTATACAAATCAATAAGAAAGACATGAAGATCCTTATAGACAATTCACAGATGAAATCCCAATGGTTAATATGTATTTGGCAAAAATGTTCAACCTGTCAATAAGCAGAAATAGAAATGAAAACAATATATTTTCACCTATCAAATTTGCAAAGGCGAGAAAAAGATAATACCCAGTGTACGACCTGGATGTAGGGCAACGGCCACCCTCATAGAGTGCTGATGGCCATGCTTGTTGGTATAGCACCTGGAAAGCATTTTGGAAGTGGGTCTAAAGATCCTGAGAAATGCTCATTCTCCATCCACGAATTTCACGTCTGAGAATCTATCCAAGGAATCAATAGTGACATGGGGAATTTCCCATGAAATTATGTTAAGCAACAAAAATAGGGCATACAAATTATACGATATATAATCCCACTTACGTCAATTATATATTTATGCATAAATGTTTTCTTTGGGTGATTTTGGGGGAATTTTTTTCTTATGGGTGATTTTTGATCATCATACTTTACATATTTTATATTTCTCATATTTTCTATAATAAGCGTTACAAAAATCAAGGGGGAGAAGTCTCTGTGAAATGTGTAATGATGGACCCAAATAAATTCAGTAATTAACTTTAGGAGTCAAAGGGTCACATCGCTAGCACAACCTGTCACTTTGAAAGATTCAGGACATACATGATATGTGCACCAAAACTCGCCGTGAGGTTGAGGACAGAGGTCACCAGGCCACGTGGCTGTGGTTGGGCTCATTTGGTGGGTGAGATCACCTGGCTCTTTGCTGTGTGACGCTGGGTACAGCCTGTCCCTGGCAGGTCTCAGTGTCCTATCTGTACAATGGTAGGGTGGGAGGAGGGTCAGATTAATAATCCTGGAGGAGCTTGGCAGATCTTGGCTAGGCAGTAACTCTGTTCTTTTATTTATTTATTTTTTATTATTTTTTTTTTTGTGTGGTATGCGGGCCTCCCTCTGCCGTGGCTTCTCCCGTTGCGGAGCACAGGCTCCGGACGCGCAGGCCCAGCGGCCATGGCTCACGGGCCCAGCCGCTCCGCGGCATATGGGATGCTCCCAGACCGGGGCGCGAACCCGGTTCCCCTGCATCGGCAGGCGGACGCGCAACCACTGCGCCACCAGGGAAGCCCCCTGTTCTTTTATTTTTTAAAAAAATATTTATTTATTTATTTTGGCTGCACCGCGTTGGGATCTTCGTTGCGGCACGCGGGATCTTTAGTTGCGGCATGTGCACTTTTAGTTGCTGCACGCATGTGGGATCAAGTTCCCCGACCAGGGATCGAACCCCGGCCCCCTGCATTGGGAGCGCGGAGTCTTACCCACTGGATCACTGGGGAAGTCCCGGTAACTCTGTTCTTGAAGACGAGAATTTGACTTTGCCTGGTGACACAGCCGAGAGGGACGGAGTGCTGGGATCTGCAGGTTCCAGGTTCCACCTCCTTACCTGCTGAGAGACCAGTGCACAGACCCCGTTACCTATTCACGACCACCACACTGCCCTGCCTTGGACCTGCTTCTTGGCCACCCTCTCTTCCCATCACCCCTGGGCCCACTCAGCCGCGGCTAGTTTGCCTGCTCATACTTTAGTCTTTCTGCTCTGGAGGAGCAGGAAGGGGAGAACCCTAGGCTCTGGAGCTGTTTAGTGGAGGCTTGACTTCAAAAGCCTTTGGGGAGCCCCACCTGCCTATGGAGAGGGTGTCTCCCCTCTCTCGGGCCCTCTCTATGGGACATTTTTGTGATGGTTTGGCTCTCAGGTCCGAGCTACCCTGATGGTCTGAAGGCATTGAGGCCACTTCCTGGTGTGGGGCAGCCCCGCCCCCTAAGCCCACACTCAGCTGTTATCAACTGCTCAGCCTTGATAAGGCCTCCTGTGCTCAGAGTCCTTTCCCAGAAGCTGATGGTTTATGGTAATACTGCCTGGGGTCCTCTGAAACTTTTGCTTTTGGTCGGGAGCAAGTCACAGGGTCCTCCCTCCCAGTTGCCTTCTCAAGAGTGGGGCTGGGAGGCCTAAGAGCTGCCTGGGAGATTGATTTTCCTTCATACCCAGGCATAAACTGGACTTCACTCTTCCAGGAAAGACAGTGAGTGAGTCTCCTCTCTCTGTCAGCTTCCCTGAAGCCCTGCCTGGGCTGCTGCCTCTGGACAGTGACATCTTCAGCTCACCTTGAATAGCAGGGCCGGTCTTGGGTAGGGGGCAGAGGCAGCTGCCCTGGGCATGGTGGAGCTGGCTGGGAAAGGTGTCCCCAGAGATCCCCCCTTCCTGATGAGGGCCTGTTTCTCCTCAGTGTTCAACAGATGCACGGAAAGACGGCTTCTTTGAAGAGCACGGAGAAACTAGGCAGGGTCCAGAGACCCCGAGGCTCCAGGTGAGGCCCCTCTCCCGATCAGATATACATACTGGTTGGGGGTGGGAAGCCCTCTGGAGGTGACCTGTTCGAAAGGGGGCCTTAAGGCTGCGTCAGGGGGTTAGGTTGGGCATAGGCTGCCCGGGGCCTCTTCCTCCCACTCCCAGGCCTGTCCCAGCGTGCTGGGACCTAGCAGAGTCCAGGCTTCTCGGGTTACCAGCCTCCTCCCTGCCCACCTGTCCCCAGGCCAACCTGGCCAGGGCAGAAGTTTGCGTTTCAGCACCACCCCCTCTCCGCCAGACCTGGTAGCGCCCGTCAGGTCAGGTGAGTCTGCCCAGCTCCTCACTGCAGAGCTGCAGGCCCAGGGGAGGGCAGTCCTGCTGCGATCATGGCCCGTGGCCAGGCCCCGGAGCCGTGAGGCTGCCACCCCCACCCCACCTGCTCCCCAAACTGGCCCCATCCCTGTACCTCCTGCTCATTCACTCTGCGGTCCGCTCCTCTGCTTGCGCCTAGGCCAGAAAAATGGGAGAGGGCTTTGCATACTCAGGGGTGGGCAGCTCTGGGACATCGAGGCTCAGGCTGAGCATACCTCCTGGGGGCGGCTGCTCACAGCTGTCGGGGAAGAGGGATCTCAGCGACCCCTCCCCGCCTCAGGAGTGCCCCTCCCCAGGGCGAGCTACGCGCTTGCTGTGAAGGGCCCCAGCCTCCAATCTCTGCCCCAAGCTTGTGGCTTGAGGCCAGGACAGAATTGGCACTAAGGATGCATGGCTAGGACTTTGAGGGTTCCTTGTCCCTGGAATGGCATGTCTCCTTTGCAGTCTGCACTGGCCAGAAGGCTTGAAGGGTGAAGACATAAAGAAGTGCGGCCGAGAAGGGGTAAGTGTGGGGAGGCCGACTTCTCACTGCCCACTGAGAGAGGGGTCCCGGGCTGCCTGAACTTGGTGACTGTTGGCTCCTTGGCCACAGGCCTGTCACCAGGAAACCTAGTGGGTGTCCCCTCCTGGGTGGGAGTTGTGTCCTCTTCCAGTCCCAGGCTGCCTGTTAGGACCTCGCGTCACCAGGAGACAAGCTGTGCTTGGAGCTCAGCCCTCCACACCCACTGGCTGCTTACCCACTACTTCATGCCAAGTCACCGCAGGACCCCCACCCCTGTGGCCTTATTTCCGGGTGGCTGGAGCAGGGCCCTCTGGTGGTCCGATCTCCTGGGACTTCTCAGACCCAGCTCGTGTGTTTGCAGATGCTACTGAGAAAGTACAACCAGCAATATCACAAGCTGTTTAAGGACATCCCCTTGGAGGAGGTGGTTCTCAAAGGTGAGCTGTCTCCCCGGGTGGCTGGACAGGCGCCTGCAGTGCCCAAGGCCCAGGTCCTCTCCCACAGAGCTTCCAGGCACGAATCAGATATGGGAACTGGCTGCCCTTTGAACGTGCCCTTTTTTTCTTCAAAAGTGTGAGAAGCCTGGGCTGATTTGAGATATGAAGTTGAATTTACAAAAATTTTCTTGAGGAAATGTCGGGGCTTCCAAATCTTATTTCTGTTCTGCTCTTATCAGTGACTATTCTCTCCTGCTCAGGCCTGCCAGGGAGTGTGTGGGAGCATTTACACAATCAAGGCCCTCTCTCCCTGGCAGGGCAGGGCAAGGAGTTCTGCCTGTGGAGGTGAACATACAGGCTTAGGGGACCAGGGCAGAAACCTGCCGGACCTTTTGGGGCATGGATGGAGGAAGAGGAAACATCTAGCAGTCTGGTGGGGTGGGAGCGGTCAGGAGTCGCAGGGAAGGATGCTAGGGTGCTGGGGGAATGGGTTGCTGGGGCCTGGGATTGGGAAGGGTACTGAGGAGGACAGTCCCCGAGGCTGGACACTGGACTCCTGAGTGGGAGGACCCAGGCCCTGGGGCTCCCGGGCTGGCCTTGCTCACGGCGGTCTCCTGTGACTTCCCAGTGTGCTCCTGCGCCCTCCAGAGGGACCTCCTTCTCCAGGGCCGGCTCTACATCTCCCCCAACTGGCTCTGCTTCCATGCCAGCCTCTTTGGCAAGGATATCAAGGTAGTAATAAGTGGTAAGGGCTGCCACAGCCCAGGGAAGAGAAGCCCCTGCCCTGCGGGCACACCTCAAGTCAGGCCTGTCCCTCCACACTCTGACACTTGGTGAGGCCTCTCACTGTGGGGCATCCCACCTGGTGTCCAGGGCAGTAGCCCCACCCCTTCCAAACAGGGCCCCCAATCTAGACTCCACATCTGGCCTGAGCGGCCTGAACAGTTCACTGCCAAATTATTCTGCCTATGGGTACCTCCAAAATGCCTTCAGAATCAGAGTGGGATGTCACACTTATGGGGGCCCGAAAGTGGCCATGGTGGCTCAGGGAACTCTGTTACTGGAGTATGGGATTCACCAGGGCAACCATCCTTGCCTCCTGGATGGTGGGGTGAGAGGCCGGAGCAGTGCGTGCGGCCAAGGGGTGGGGGATAGCTGAAGGGAGCCTGCATGAGACGGTGGAGGCTCAGATACTCTCCCACTTGGGACCAGACATCTCCATGGTGCTCGTACTTGGGTCACTGCCAGCTGTGGCTGGTGCCCTAAGCAGGAAGCAAAGGGACTGTGTCCTTGGGGGTGAGTCCTGAGAGAAGAATGCCTCTCCCCCTGTCAGGTGGTCATTCCCGTGGTGTCTGTGCAAATGATCAAAAAACACAAGATGGCGCGGCTCCTTCCCAATGGCCTGGCCATCACCACCACCACCAGCCAGAAGGTCAGTGAGATTCTGGGCCAGCGCGTCCTTGTCCTTCTCCCCATCCCAGCCCTAGGAGTCCACAGCTTGACCCTGACACTCTCCCAAGTCTTTACGTACCTTGCCCCTTTCTGTTTTCTTTCTATGTTCTAGTATGTCTTTGTGTCACTGCTCTCCCGGGACAGTGTATATGACATGCTGAGGAGGGTCTGCACCCACCTACAGGTATGAAGCTTGGGGCCAGGGCTGTTGCGGGGGGGCTGGCCCATCTCCCCGGCACAGGGAGCGGGGAGTCACAGGCTCAGGCTCAGTGAATCAGAGGCAGTCCTTGGACCATGTGTCTATGCTTGTGAGCCTCTTTGAGGCCACTGGGCCCTTGTGTGTCCCCACGTATAGCTCTCACCTGTGCTTCCTCGGTGCACAGATGGACAGGAGCATGTGGCCACTTCCCAATATGCCTACAGCTCTCTCTCGCCCATGGTGAGGAAGGGGGAGGGCAGCAGCTTGGGGGAGTATGTTGCCTTGGATTTGCCCTCTGCTCCAGCATTAACTAGGGATCCCTCTGCAAACTCTGGGAGCTTTAGGCTCTGTCTGACCCAAAGTGGCTTATCTGGAGGCAAAGCTCTCTTGGAGAGTGTTAATACCTCCCCATGCCTGACTCTGGCTGCTCCAGATGGACAAGTGACCCCTGTTCCCTTCCCTCCTCAGCCTTCCAGCAAGAAGAGTCTGAGTGCAAGAGAACGTCTAGAGGAACCTGAGTGCGAGTCTCTGGTGAGAGCTGAGGCTGGGAGCAAAAGCGGCTGCCCTGAGGCTGCCCGTGGCTCTAAGGCTTCAGGGCCTCCAGGAGCCCACAGTGCAGAACTGGGGCAGCAGACTCAAGAGCCAGTGGCCATGCTGTGTCAGGGGGTGCCCTAGACCCACCACGCTCCACATCATGCAGGGCCACTATGTCCTGGGCAGATGTGCTAACTTCCTGAGCAGAACAGATGCCCAGCCCCCGGAACACTGCCCAGGTTGGACCCTATACCTTCGTGGGTGCAGAGCCAGCAACCCATCCTCCTTCCTTTAGCAGAGTCAGGAGGGCCTTCAAGGGGCTGGAGGTGTCCCTGGGGAAGAGTGCTGGAGGCAGTCAGAACCGAGGCAGGCTCCTTTTAGATTGGCCAAGGTCCCAGCTGTTTCTTTTGCTCCTGGGATCCTGGGTAAGCAGGGTTTCTAGAGCAGGGGTGGGGGGTGGAAATGACCCCAGGGTGTTTGAAGTCTCCTTCAGTAACTATTAAGCGTTTAGCCAAGCATACAATATGCACAATGCCATGCAGGGGACGGAAGGCGATGTTCCCCTTTTTATTGATGGGGACCTTAAGTCAAGGTCAGTGACATAGGGTTAGAGCCCAGATTAGCAGGAGTCACAACTTATTCCATCTAAGGTATATAGTGCCAAGCTGTCTTGGACTCAGCCGATCTGAACATGTACCTGGGATGGCTCATGTCTTAGATTCCACTGTGGTTCTACACTAGCAGTCTTCAAAGACACCATTCCCTGGAAGAGTGGCTAGTCACAGCAAGGGAGCAGATGAGACATGTGATTGCTATGGCAGTGGTTTCCCCGCTTCTGGGCACCTCCTTTCATGCTTGCTAGGCATCCATATTGATAATATCTGGGAAGTCTTTGATAAATCTAGCGTGAACCCCTTAGGGCAAGTGAGGTCCCAACGGCCATGGTGAGACAGCTTCTCCTGCCTTCTCTGCAGGAAGTCCTCATCCCTGAGATGAAGTGGAGAAAAGTGTGCCCTGCCTCCAGGTCCCTGTCCCTCCCAGACAACATCCCTTGTATCCCTCGGGCATCCATGGACTCCACGGATGACTTCTTCCCCTCCAGGAAGCCTCCGGGGTCTGGTGAGTTCAGCGTGCTTGTCCATGGCAACTGCTTGCAAAGACCAGGCTTTCCCGCCTCCCGCTTCTGCAAAAAGAGGTCATCATAGCCAGCAGGGTTTCTGAGAGCTGTTTCTTTCTTTCTCCAAATCCATAAGGGAAAGCCAAGAGCCCAAGCGGCTTCAGAGAATACGGGTGGGGGAGTGGGCTGGGGTCCTGCCTTCTGCCCTGGGAAGATGCCTAACGCAGTCCTGTTGCAGAGAACGCTGACTGTGAGGAGGAGAAGCTGGAGGGGGAGCCCAAGAGCAACGGGGGCCTGAGGCTCTGGGATCACGGGCTCCTGAAGGTCTTCCTCGTGCTGTAGGTGACTGTATGGAGGGTGGTGGGTGTCTGAGTGTTTAGAGCCAGGGCCTTGGTGTGTGGGGAGGTCAGTGTCCATAGCGAGGGGAAGGTTCTGAGTCAACTGCAAGCTCCCGGGTGGCGTCTGGCAGCCGTGCAGCAGGCTCTTCTAGAGCAAGATAAAGTATTTCCAGTTTTCATCCCTACAACCCTGTAATTTAGGGTTAAGGCTGTGGAGAGGGGCAAGACATGAAACTGTTGAAGAAAGAAAAAGTTGCACAGGACTGGGGAGGAGGAGGAGGGGTGCCAAAATCTGAGAGGCCCGTCAGACAGACTAAGGGAGAGCCATGGCCTTCCCACCACCCGCCACTGGGGTGTTTTCTGGAAGCCCAGGCTTGTCTGTGATTCTGCCTAAGTAGAGCAGTGAGCATGGTGGGATGTTTTATGGAGAGCCAGCCTCTGGATGCCCTCACCTTACCGCATCACCTTCCTCTGGCTCTGCTGGCTGGGTTTTGACTGTCAACCTCAGCACTTGCTGGGGGAAAGGCTACCGCCTTAGGGGGTAATCTTAGTGGCATCGCAGAGGGGGTGTAGGTCCAAGGTGGCTGGTCAGAGGGAAGGTGGGCTCAGCTGAAGGACCCAGAACTCCTTCTGGGCTTCAAGGACACCTCCATGGGGATGAGTCTCAGGACCCCCCTGTGGCCTCTGGGAAAAAAGATGCCTAGGTCTAGAACGTAACTGCAGGCAAAGGGTTCTTTAATTCTTCAACTGCAGGAACTAGCTTAGTCCCACTCCTATTTTTGGTGATTCTGTAAAAATGCCCCGTTTCTAGAAGAGAGATTCAGTTCCTCCTTACCCTTCTTTCTCCAGGATCTGCTTCTTGGTCATGTCTTCATCGTACCTGGCGTTCCGCATCTCCCGGCTAGAACAGCAGTTATGCTCCCTGAATTGGGGCGGCTCAGTCCCTGGGCACAGGTGATGCCCTTTCTCTTTCTCATGCTTCTGGGATTGAGGGTTAAGGACAGCAGCCAAAACCTATGGCCAGGCTGCTTGTTAGTCTGGCTGGTCTTGGCCTTGCCCTTGCCCTTGAGCTGGCTTGATGGCCCTCAGCAAGGTTCGGCAGGGTACACAGATCCCACCTGGACCCCCTCTCATGGGTGGACAAAGTCTTCATTGACTCACCTGTCTGCCTTCTAGGCCCTTTGTCTGACCTGGTCATCTCTCCTGTGTGCAGGTAACAGCCACTTGGCCTTTGTCCCCACTCCTCCAAGAAGAATGCTCTGGGTGCTAAGGTGCCACCAACAATCCCCTTGGTTTATGCTGCTGCTGTGCTGAGACTGAGTCTAAAAGAAAATATTCCAGATCCCTCCTCCTCCCCGCAACTCTTCTCCCTCCTTTAATGAGTGATCTTTAGTACCTGTTTACAAAGCTCCTACAATTTTGGGACTCGGACAAAAAGCCAGATTTTTGGATCTAGCCGAGGAATTCTGTACACTAAGCCTCAGCAACCACTTAAATGAAAAGAAAATTTTAACGTGTTCCTTGGAAACATCTCTGACACACAGGAAGAGCACTTGGGGCCACTGCAAGGGACAAAGGCCATGCTTTGATGCCTGTCACTTGGCTCACTCCAGTGGTGGGACAGAGGCCAGAACCCACACCACCAGTGTGGGCTCCGCTCTCTCCCAGCATACTGGGCTCTCACTTGGATGCCTGAGAGTCCGTTTTGGGGCCCAAAGGACTTCTCTGCAGTCAGCCAGGGACCCATGCAGGGCAGACTGGAGGGAGTGAGGTAAGCTATGAATAAGGAGAGGAGGGCCTGTGGCCAGGATTCCAGCAAGAGGAGTGTTCACACTCTGTGCAGAGGCTCTGTTCTGGCCCCTCATGAGGAGGCTGGCTGAATCTGAGAGGACACTACCTGCAGCAGGGGACTGTGGCAGTGGCTGTGAAGGATAACAGAGGTCCAGTATTCTGTGTCCTCAGCTGCTATTTCCTGGTGAGACAGATGGAGCAGGGCCTTTTGATCACTGTGGTCACAGACCAGGTACTGGATCTTTCCCTGGTGTGCTCAAACATTTCCAAGGTGCCCCAGGTGGGAAGTGGGGGATGGGAGGGGCAGTGGCTTTGATCTGAGGTCTTGCTTTGTACTCTCTGCCTGACTGCCTGGATTTTGGGTGTGGCCAATGGCAGCCTGTCGGGCTTGGCTGGGCACTGGGCACGATGGTGCTGGGCCAGGGCAGAGCTCACCATGTCACCTGCAGGCCATGCAGGAGGGTCCTCCACTCCACGGGCTCTATTCTCCATGAGTATAATGGAGGTGTCCAAGGTGGGCCTGGGACAGTGCAGGGACCAGGCGAAGGGGGTCTGTCTGATACCTTTGGGGACAAGAGAGGTAGAGGATAGGAAGAGTGGACATGGCAGTGGCTTTGCCTTAGAGATTCTCCCTTCTCTGTCAAGGTCTCCTCAATTCTAAAAGCTTCTCTGTGCCTTAAAACTCTGGCCTGTTCTCTCTGGGACTCCGAAATGCTAAGAGAGTGCCTTTGTAGGTTCTGGAAAGGGCTTAGTGAGGAGGCCAGACCTATCAGGG
This sequence comes from Physeter macrocephalus, assembly GCF_002837175.3. NCBI lineage: Eukaryota > Metazoa > Chordata > Mammalia > Artiodactyla > Physeteridae > Physeter > Physeter macrocephalus. Next base: position 63,917,535 of record NC_041224.1, on the reverse strand, counting down.
AAAGTCACTGGCGATGGGGTGCGTGGTGTCAGAAAGAGCCACTTTTTCCCTCTTCAGACACCTGAGAGGTTAACTAGGGAGAAATCCAGGTGGAAGTTACTTACTGTGGAGCTGTGACTGTCTGTCCTATTTATGACAAACCCAAATGAAGACTGGAGGGACTGACAGGAGGTGACAACTTCCTAAACTCAGACTGGAGGTCTCTTCATTCTCTCCCTAACCCAGGTTCTAGGATTTGGCTTAGAGCCTGGCCTTGTGGGATACCTGCACTAAATCTGTATGTCTCAGGTGAAACTCACTGCTCCATTCTCCCCACATCGCCACACTGGATGAATGCCCATCCTTTTTTGGGAACCAGCCCCCTTAATCACTCCTTTCCATCAGATTTTCAGGGAAATAATCCTACTTGCCCCAGCGCCTCCCCTCCCTGGTCCTTGCTGAAGGGCAGGGAGAACAGGTCCATTCTCTGAGTCTTGCTGGGTTGAGCCAGAGGCCATGAGAGGTGCCAAGTCTCCAGTCGTCTCCATGCCCCAGGCTCAGAGACGGCAAGAGGCGTGCAGTAGAGTAGGTGGCTTTGGAGGTCCTCTCGGGGTCCAGGGCTTTGAGTGATAGGAGTGTATGCCTGTCCCTCTGGAGGGCCCTCTGTTTCTCCCTTCTGTCCCCCAGCCTGGTCCTCTGGCTAGCGTACCTTCTGTTGTGCTCATTTATAAACCATGTGTATTTATACAGACCTGCTTGCATTGGTGGATGCTCCTCTAATTCCCTGAGAATTTGGTTCAACTAACTATCCTTCAGTTGTTCCACTATGGTGTTAGCCTTTGAAATATTTTTAAATAAAAAATCCGATTTTTCTAGTGTCCCGTGGTATGGGAAGTTCACTTTTATCTTTTGACTGCTCATTAAAGGTGCTCTTTACTGACATATCTGGCACGAAGGAGACTAACGGAGCCAAAGTCATTCCCAGAATCCCAAGTACTTTGCACATCTCACAGGACTTTAGCTGAGCTGACTCATACTTCAGGCATATGGGAAATGGTAAGGATGGCCACAGCACACCACCATAGCCTCCTCCCTCTGTTGGATGGACACTGAGAAAGCTTCCCTGTTTCTCCTGGGCAACTCCAAAGCAATGTCCCTGGTTCGACTAGTACTGTGCTCCTGACTCAGGAATTAAAGTCTGGAACTCAGAGCTAGAAAACCCTTGTGTCCTTTTCTATGACATCAAGCCTAGATTATGGAGGTTAAATTCCAATTTGGGTCACATCACCTTACTTTCTCTCTGGGAGGCCCCCTCTAGTAGTGATTAGATCGTTCAGTAAATGCTGAGCCCAGACTATGAGCTGGTACTAAGCTAGGCACTGAGGATAGAGCAGTGAACATGTCAGGCAATATCTCTGCATCCCCCATGGCACTTGCATTCCACGTAAACATAAGTTCCAAGTAAATCGTGAACAAACAAGGTAATTCAAGATTGTGATTAAGTTCCATGAAGGAAAGAAACAGTGATACGAGATACAGTAAACGGGGAGGTGGCTTTGGATGGGTGGTCAAGAAATGTTCTCTGAAGTGAGATTTAAGCTGGTGCTTAAAGGATGAGGAGCCAGTCATGGAAGGAGCTGGGAAAAGGGTTGGCAACTGTGAAAGGTAGGAAAGAACGCATATGTCTCTGAGGAACAGAGAGACCATCTGCATGAGTCTAGAATACTAGTCAGTGGGAGAGTGACATGAGAAGAGGTTGGAAAGGGCAACTCAGCAACAACAAAACAACCTATTTAAAAGTTAGTTAGTTGGTAAAGGACTTGAATAGACATTTCAACATCACTAGTCATTAGGGAAATGCAAATCAAAACCACAATTAGATACCACTTCATATCCATTAGGATGGCTACTATCAAAGAAACGGAAAACAAAAGTGTTACTGAAGATGTAGAGAAATTGGAACCCTTATGCACTATTGGTAGGAATGTAAAAATGGTGCAGCCACTGTGGAAAACAGTATGGCAGTTCTTCAAAAAATTAAAAACAATTACCATATGATCCAGTAATTCCAATTCTGCGTATATACCCACAAGAATTGAAAATAAGGGCTTGAAGAGCTATCTGTACACCCATGTTCATAGCAGTGTCAGTCACAATCAGCCAAAAGGTGGAAGCAACCCAAGTATCTATCGACAGGTGAATGGATAAACAAAATATGGTGTATACATGCAATGGAATATTATTCAACCTTCAAAAGGAAGAAAGTCTTGACATATGCTACAACATGGATAAACCTTGAAGACATTATGCTAAGTGAAGTAAGCCAGTCACAAAAAGACAAATGCTGTATGACTCTACATATATGAGGTACCTATGGTAGTCAGATTCATAGAAACAGAAAGCAGAATGGTGGTTGCCAGGAGCTATGGGGAAGGGAAATGGGAGTTATTGTTTAATGTGTACAGAGTTTCAGTTTTGCAAGCTAAACAGAGTTCTGGAGATGGTGACGATTGTTGGACAATAATGTGAATGTGCCTCACACTGTGGAACTATACACTTAAAAATGATTAAGATGATAAGGCTTCCCTGGTGGCACAGTGGTTAAGAATCCGCCTGCCAATGCAGGGGACATGGGTTCGAGCCCTGGTCCAGGAAGATCCCACATGCCGTGGAGCAACTAGCCCGTGCGCCACAACTACTGAGCCTGCGCTCTAGAGCCCGTGAGCCACAACTACTGAGCCCACGTGCCTAGAGGCTGTGCTCCACGAGACAAGCCACCGCAGTGAGAAGTCCGCGCACTGCAACGAAGAGTAGCCCCTGCTCACCACAACTAGAGAAAGCCCGCGCACAGCAACGAAGACCCAACACAGCCTAAAATAAATTAATTAATTTAAAAAAAGATTAAGATGATAAATTTTATATGTATTTTGCCACAATAAAAAAAATAAGAGGTTGGAGAGGTAGGCAGGAGAAGGGAATTTGGATTTTATACATTCCCTGGGTACTGCAGCTCAGGTCTGTAAGTTTGGAGCTGGCACAATCAGTGGTTACTGAAACCAAGTGCTTTCTTTTGCTAGAGGAAATAAACACGTGGATGTAATAGGCAGAAAAATATGGCTGAATTTCTACATACTATCACACACCTCCTTTTCACTATTCCCAGGGAGTGGTTCATAGCAGCAGCATCACAGTGAGGGCATATCATATTTTTTAAGTTGATCTAACTTTGTAAGGGAGAAATAACAGCCCTAAACTTGGAGAAACGGAGGGATATATATATATTTTATGCGGGAGCCTCAGCTTGCAACATGGGCTTTAGCCAGATGAGGAAGAGTCGTGAGAGTGGGCAGAAGTTCTCGTGAAAAAGGCATTCAGGAGTGAGGGGGCTCTGGGAGAACTGCATCCCACCAGAGACATCCTGGGAGTAAGAAACTGCCCCCACTCCCAGGCACCCACACAGCCAGCCCTGGCCCTCTCACCTGGTGGCCATGACATTAGGACACCTATCGAGCTAGGTGAGGTGGTGACCCTGTGCTGCTCCTCTCTCCTAGCAGCTGCACTGCAGAATCAGGGCATCCTAGGGCAGAGAAGCTTTTCAGAGAAGGCCTCCTGTCAGCCTCAGGCTGGGATAGGCCAGATCCCTAGGCTGATCTCACTCTGCGGGGGTGGGGGGGGTGAGGTGAGATGCCACTGGCCACTAGGTGGCAGCAAAATCCAGCAGGAACTGGAGCCAAGGCAGTGAGGGACAGACTTCGCTCTTCTTTCTCAAAGAAAGGCCCCCCGCTGTCCCCAGGCCCTGGCAGTGGCAGAAGGGAAGCTGGGCAGGCTCCCATGGCCATTTCTCCCCAGTGCCCTTTGGTCCTTTCTCTCCTCTCCCCTCTTCTATCATACCCTGGGGGAAAGGCCTGAGGTAATTATGAGAGGAAAGCATTCCCAAGGACTCTGCAGATCTCCTGAGGTCTGGTCAGTCAGAAGGCAGAAGTGGCTGGTGTGAAGAACAAGTGTGGTGTGTGTGGTGTGTGTGGGGTGTGTGGTCTGTGTGGGGTGTGTGTGTGTGTGTGTGTGTGTGTGTGTGTGGTGTGTGTGGTGTGTGTG
>NC_041224.1:63892167-63913270 GCF_002837175.3 Physeter macrocephalus | reverse complement strand
TGCTGTGTGTGTGTGTGGGGGTGTGTGTGTGTGTGGTGTGTGGGGTGTGTGTGGTGTGGGCTCTGGGGGCGAGTGGGGAGCTCAGCTTCCAACAGGGGCACAGAAACCCCAGGCTTTCTCCGGCTCTGCCCTTGCTGTCAGTAGCATCTTCTCTTATCCAGGGCACAGAATTACAGAAACCTGGATTCTGCAAGGTGTGATTTCACTCTTTCTCCTCCTACCTTCATTTAAAGATAAGGGGCTGGACCCCAGAGCAGAGAGGATTCAAATTTAACAGTTACATGGCTACATACGCTTTGCCCACTGAAAGTGAGGGGGAGGGAGGCGTTTAAGCCTCTGAAATGATAATCCAGAGAAACCGGAGTTTATCCTCTGCGTGCCTGACCTCCACAGAGCCAAGGAGCACCTGGCGCCCAGCAGGCCCTGCTGGCTGGTCCTCCTTCGTGTTGGCAGGGCTTCTTGCCTTCCCGGAATGTGTTCCTTCTTGTTTGCCACTCAGTGCCTGGCCCAAAGCCAAACCTGGGCTGCTCAGAATACCATGCCCCACTCACTTCTCTCACAGGATCCGAGACAAGGCTCTCTTCCGCTTGGGGAAAGGCCAGGCCCGCGCTGCAGCCTCATCCTACTGGTGCCGACTTCTCTAAGGACATCATGCTCTCCGGTGGCTGAGGGCAGAAGCACTTAGGCAGGATGCAGCTGGCACCCCAGCAAAGCAGAGAGTGGCATATTGACATCTTATCCTTTTGGCAGCCTTCTAAATTGGGCCAGAGTGGGCAAAGTGTTACTCACAAGCTGTTCATTAACTTGTTAAATGCAGAAAGGTTGGCTTAGGCTCCACTTTGGGAAAATGTGACACCCACTGCTCCTGGATTCACTCTAGCATGAAGGAGTGTTAATTGGTGTAGGATTTCTGATGGAAGTTTTTCTTTGCTGTTAGTTCCAAATACCAGGCTGGTCTGAATGCGTGCGCTCTCCAGTCTGTAATTACATTTAAAAGATTTATTAAGCACTTGCTATGGACTCCTGAATGTATGCTTCTATAGATACTATGATTCTGTAATTTTCTGAGCAACAAACTGGGTACCAGGCCCTATGCAAGGTACTTTTTATACTCATTTGACTCTCACAACAAGGAACTCTCAATACAACAATATGGTTTTCACACCTTACGCTGTGGAAACTGAGATCGATAGGCCAGAAATACAATATGGACCCCTTCAAAGAGTTTATTGAGGAGACAAGATAGAGGGAATAGCTGTATAACAGTGTAGACATGTGAGCCCTGATAGGTACAGAAGGGAGTGGCATAGACTGACTCAGTGGCAAGGGGTGTGCCACATGTGTGGACTTCAGAGGGTCAGAGTTAGATCAGAGGAGAGCTGTGGGGAGGGTCCTCACCGGTTGTGTGTTTGGGGGGGTAACGTCAGTAAAAGGATGGTGGTGTGAAGGATGGTGCCAATGAAAGCTTAGGAGAAGCAGAGTTCCTGCTGGGGAATGGATACGCTAAGTGTGCAAAACACCTCAGGATCTAAACGCCAGGATGAGAAGGAGAGACTTGATCTTTCAGGCAATGAAGAGCTATGGGGGCTACTGGAACTTAGGAGTGATGGATAAACGTGACGGTTTAGGAATGCTGGTTTGGCAGTGGGGCACAAGGTAGATTAAAAGTCCGCCAGAATAGTCTAGATGGCGGTTTCTCAACCTCAGCACTACTGCCATTTTGGGCTGCGTAATCCTTTGTTATGGGGGGTTTGTCCTGTGCGTTGGTGGGTGCTCGGCCTCATCCTTGGCCCACCTGATGCCCACCCTTAGCTGTGACAACCAAAAACATCTCCAGACATTGCCAAATGTCCCCTGGGGGACAAAGTGGCCCCTGATTGAGAATCATTAGTCTAGAAGGCAGGAGGTAAGGGCTTGGACCTCAGAATGTTGGCAGGTATTTTCATAACCAACTGCATCAATCTATTGACTTTTAGAATAGCTGACAAAAGTAAAAATGACTTCCTTGCCACAGGAAATTTGTCATCAATGCCAAAGAACTTAATGGCCTAAAGAGGCTCAGAAGTAGATCATTCTGCATATTAGAAACCTCTAGAGGATACACCAAAACTACAGATAATGTGCTCATTAGCAAGAAAGTGGCTGATATCAGGATTTCTCTCTCTACCCCCTCACCCCCAAGTCACATCTTACTCAACCACTGCTTTGAATAAGGAATGTCCAATCTGTCCACAGGCAGAAAGTCTACTGATTTGTAATTTTGCTAGGCTTGCATTCACATTTTTAACATTTTGTTTTTGGCAACTGGTAGACTGGATGGATAGAGCCTGGCCTGCAACAAAGAACTATGATTTACCAAGATGTATCTTTGTCTAAAGCAGGAATCAGTGAAGATCAGATAAGACCACTGTAAGAACTTTGGCTTTTACTCTGAATGAAATGAGAGGCAAAGGAGTGAATAATACGCTTTAATTAATAGGCTTTAAAAGGATCTTTGTTGGCTGTGAGGCAGGGAAAGGTGGAAGCAGGGAGGTCAGTTAGGAGACTTTGGGGTGATTGCATTGAGAGATGACAGAGGCTCTGACTCAGGTGGTAGAAGCAGCAATGGTGGAAATGGGCAGATTCTGGATATATTCTGATGGTAAAAACAACAGAATTTCCTGTCAAATTAGAGATGGAGGATAACAGAAAAAGAGTCATAAAGGATGACTCATGTTTTATGGCTTGAGAGGATGGACAGAGTTGCCATCAACTGAGATGAAGAAAGCCATGAGTGGTGCATTTTTTGGGAGGAAGATCAGAAATGTACCATTGAACATGTAAAGTTTGAGATGAGTTTTAGACATATTAGTGGGGATGTCAAGTGGGCAATAGATATATGTGTCTGGAGTTCAGGAGAGAAGTCTGGTAAATATAAATCTGGGAACTGTCAACATATGGATGGTATTTAGTAGCAGGAGACTGGATGAGATCACCAAGGACTGAGTGTCCATTGATAGAGGAAAGTATGGATGACTGAGCCCTGTGGCACACTGTGATCAAGAGATCAGGAAGAAAAGGAGGAACTAGCAAAGGAAACTGATGAGTGCCTGATAAAGCACAAGGAAACCCAGAAGAGTCTGGTGTTCTGGAAGGTAATTACCATACGGCAAGGAGGAGACTGACAAATGCTGCTAATAAACCAAATTTCTTTTACTGTGGCTCAACAAAATTTCTTTTCCACTTGAATATAACCCAGAAGTTTCCAACCTGGACAACTCCAAACAATTTAATGTTTAGGGTTATTCTTTCAGTACAAAAATGGCCCGAGCCCCATTTCCAACCACTGTGGTCAGTCCTGAGACTCAATTTCTGCAAGAGTTTCCAAGGTTGCTTCTGTGTCTCCTGGGTTAGACCATGATGCAGTCTGCTTGTCTACTGTCTCCTGTTCCTTTAGCTATTGCCTTCTTGCCCATGATGTGCCACTCCTCATCCTTCATTCCTCCAAATGATCCACCACCAAGATTATCAGATATATCCAAATTGCATGAAAGATTTAGAGTTAATGTAAGGCTGTGGCACAAAGCCGAAAACAACTTCAAATTCAGTGTACACATGACTGCTTATAGCAATTTGACAGGCATTCTCTCTCTCAGGAAACTTCTCACCAGCCATGTCCTCCAGTAGGCCTCTGCCTCCTGCCGTGTTTCTGGCATGTATCCCATCTCAGTTCTTTTCACCAACCTCCCTCTACTTTCTTTCCGAGGCCTCATTCTCTTTTTCTAGGGCATCCAATGAAAATTCAGATTTCTTTCATCTTATTATTTGGAGTAACTGATCTCTCTTTGTATCCTCCTGGCCCACTTAGGCTAAACCCAGAGAGTTGACCTTTCTCAACCAAAAAGGTCCATCAAGATATTTACCTCAACAAAACAACAAGCTCTCTAGCAATAAATTATGCGACACTCCTGAAGTCAGAAAAGCTACATTCAGTTTTTGTTTTTAATAGTAGGTTTTCCTTTTGGGTAAATAAAACAGAAAAAAAAAGCATTACCACTAACAAACCATACAGCAGTGTACCACAGTGGTTAAGAGTAGAGGTTCTGGAATCAGCACATCTACATTTAAACCTCATTAATTCACTTGGGAAACTCTAAGCTTTAGTCTTCTCATCTCTAAAAGGGGGATAGTAGTAGCATCTACCTTAGAGCTTTATGGTTATTATTAAATTGGAAAATTTACATAAAATCCTTAGAAGTCCCTGATACATAGAAAGAGCTCAATAAATGTTAGTTATTGTCTATTAAACTTCAAGAAAATTTAAACTTAAATAAGTATAAAACGCAGTGTTGTTTGGGGCTTCCCTGGTGGCGCAGTGGTTGGGAGTCCGCCTGCCAATGCAGGGGACACGGGTTCGTGCCCCGGTCCGGGAAGATCCCACGTGCCGCGGAGCGGCTGGGCCCGTGAGCCATGGCCGCTGAGCCTGTGCGTCCGGAACCTGTGCTCCACAACGGGAGAGGCCACAGCAGTGAGACGCCCGCATACGGCAAAAAAAACAAAAACAAAAAAACCCAGTGTTGGTATGGCTACACAAAATTAAACATAGGTTTTTATTATACATTATTAATGGCACTGCACACATTGATTCTCTTTTGAGAACTCTCTGGATAGCTATATGAAGGGAAATAAATTGCTCATATGCTTTGATGTCTCAACTCCACTTTTGTATTCCTCAAGGAGGTAATTTGGAATGAAAAAGTTGTTTATGAAGAGTGTTTGCAGCAATGCTATTCATAACAACATTGGAACTAACCAAAAACAAAACCTAACTTTGGGGAGGAAACGACTAAGAAAGTTATGACCTATTAACCTGTTGTAACCCCAGGTTACCATTAAACATAACAAGTAGACAATGATTAAGGGAGGAAATTTGTAAAAAGCAGAATTAAAATAGTGCTTATGCATGGATTATAACTATGTAAAATGTGAAAATCTCTAAAAAATCAGCAGATAAGTTGAAGAGAAGTCCATGGTTAGAATTACATGTTTAGCGAGTTCCTTGTTTTCTGTCAGGTTGCTTAAGTTTGTCAAACCCTCCCCCAGCAATAGCTTGGTATTATGCAAGCATGAAAAGTTATGCTGATTAAGAGGGCATTTTGATTTCTGCTTTAATACCATGGAAAGATGATGGGCTGTTTTTTGATAAATTGCTTCTATATTTGTATTTATTTATTCAACGAATAATAACCAGTGTCTATGTGCCAGGCATTATACTCAGCAGCATGGATTCAGTGGTGATGAGACATCGTCCCTGGCCTCCAGGGCTTCCAGTTTAGTGGCAAGACTGGAAAATCTTGCCACTATAAATCATCTATAATTTTACACCACCAAAAATTATAGGTGATTTGGGCACACTGAAAGGGTTCATGATTCTAGGGTATTGTTTAACAAGGAAAGCAAATTAGTCTGGTGCATCAGGGAAGATTTCCCTGAGGAAGAGATTCCATAGGAATTTCCTTGATGAAGAGTGCTGGAGAGTTAGAGGGGGAGAGAACAGCAAGTAGGAAGCCTTTAAGCGGAGAAAAGAATGTGCTGTGCCGGAGGAACTAAAAGAAGGTCTGCAGAGTTGGGGAACAATAAACTAGGGCAAGAGGGCTCTAGCTCATAGAGAGGCAGGAGAAGCAGGAAGAGGCCAGATTGTGCAGAGCTTTATTAAAGATATTGGCAGGATATGAAACAGACGGGGAGATGGACAATATGTACGAATACTGGAAGACTACTTTACAAGCTATTGTGGCAGTCCAGGTGAGAGACGATGGTTGCCTGGATGACAGTGGTGGCATTGGTGAGAGAAATCCATGGAGTTAAAGGATATTCAAGATGTAGAATCGACACGACTAGGAGATTGGTAAGTGTGAAGTGTGTGAGAGAGAGACAAGTAAAGGATGACTCCTAGATTTCTGGCTAGAATTGGGTGGGGCAGTGGTGCCATTTCCTGAGGTAGGAAATACTGATACAGCAGATTTGATGGGGGAAGATGAGTTGAGCTTTGGGATTTGTTGGGTTTGAGTTGCCTGTGAAATATCCAAGGGAAGATGTCTGGTAGGCTGGTAAATAGATATTCAGGTAGAAGTTTGGCAGAGGTCAGGAGAGAAGTATAGGTCTGATGTGGCCAAATCTATCATTGGCCTGGGAAAAGGATGGGAGAGCCTAGGAAGTGTGTACAGAATGAGAAAAGGGATTTGGGAACAAAAACCTGAGAATCTACAGCAAATAGAGAAGAAACTGGCAAATAAGAAAGAGTGGTCAAGGAAGTACTAGAAAAACTAGGTATCACATCAATTAAAGGAAGAGTTGTTTGAAAAGGAGGGTTTACTGTTGCTAGGAGGACTGGTAAAATGAGAACGGTGAGTGCTCTTGTTGAGAATTTTTTGTAGAGTGGTGGGCACAGAGTCTAGATTACCATGGGTTGAGAAGGGGGCAGGAGGTGAGAAACTGACACTTTAGATCTGGCTGTAAAGAGGAAGAAAGCAAAAGCTCAATATCTAGAGGGAGACATGAGGTCATGCTTTCATTTATTTTTAAAGATGGGGAGATTTAATACATATGTACATGTAAATGCTGATGGAAAAGAGCCAGTAGAGAGAGGCTCCTGCTGCTGCCGTGTGTATGAAGGAACTGTCTGCACAAGATCCCTGTGCACAGGTGAAGGCATTAGCCACAGCTATGAGGGTCACTGCAATAGGAGTGAGGAAGGCTCAAAGGTGGGTACAGATATAGTTAGATTTGTAGATTTGGTGTCAGGAAAGTTGAAGTTCATGACAGTTCCTATTTTCTCTCTGAAGTTGGAGAGTGTGGGAGGAGGTGAGGGCTTCACAGGTTTGTGGAACGAAGACTGAGGCAGCAACTGTGGAGAGCTAGAGTGTGAGCTGGCAAGGGAACCATGGCCAAGGGCAGAGAAACTTGTCCTAGCCTGCGTCGTGGGGGACAGGTTTTCTTCTAAATACAGGTTGCTCTGTTTTGGTACATGGAGGGAAAAGAGCCAGGCAGTAATTCTTCTTCTGGCTTTTAACCCAAACTGCAGGATCCAAGATTAATTTTTTCCTGAGTAATGGTAACTCTTCCCTAGTACTAACACTTTAGTTGGCTACCTCTTCCTTTGACACTCTGACATGTATGTTTTCCTTACACAAGAAAACTTAATTTAAATGCATCTGGCACTTGATTTTTTTCCTTGGTGGAGTTTCACTTGCTTCATTTTGGAACTTAGTGACCAATCTCCCCAGTTTTGTACAGTGTGCCACCTTTGCTTAGTACCATTTATTTGACTCAATTCCTTTAAGTCCTTTCTTTTGTATGAGTTTTCCCCAGGCTGCTGCTCTTGTTCTACTTCCCATCTTTCATATTCATGAAATCTGAAAGGAAGTACAATGTAGGGCTTTTAAAATGCTTTAGGTCAGTACATCGATGTCAGGAGCTGATCCAAATATGATCTAATATATAAAACGAAGCCAGTTATATACATTTTGTTACCTAGCAGTTAATTGAGATGACAGTTTCTCACTATTGGTTTCTGTAATATACTTGCTGAATTTAGGAAATTTATAAAGTGAGGCAAGATTACATTTAAAATGTTCAAGCAAGGAGTTTTTGCTATCATTTTCTGGAAGAGGGAGAAAGGTACAAGTGGAAAGAGTGTGAGAAGAGGAGATGGAGGCCCTGCACTTGAGTCTTGGCCCTGTCACTTGAAATCATGTGACTGAGCTCCACTACGTTTGTTTCTTCTCTATAAAATCAGAATAATAAGGAAAACAACCAAGATGGTGGAGTAGAAAGACCCTGAGCTCACCTCCTCTCACAAGCACAAAAGAATCACAACTATCTACAGAACAACTATTGATGAAAAAATACTGGAACCTACCAGAAAAGATCTTGTACAACTGAAGACATAAAGAAGGAGCCACAACGCGTAGGGGAGGAGGTGTGGACTCGTGATATAATTAAATCCCATAACCCCTGAGTAGAAGACCCACAAACTGGAGAATAATTATACTACAGAGGTTCTCCTACAGGAGTGAGAATTCTGAGCGCCACATCAGGCTGCTCAGCCTGGGAGTCTGGCACCGGGAAGATGAGCCCCCAGAGCATTTATGTGGCTTTGAAGGCCAGTGGGGCTTAATTACAGGAGCCCCACAGGACTAGGGGAAACAGAGACTTCACTCTTAAAGGGTGCACGCAATATCTCATGCATACTGGGACCCAAGGCAAAAGTAGTAATTTGATAGGAGCCTGGGCCAGACCTACCTGTTGGTCTTAGAGTCTCCTGGAGAGGTGGGAGGGTGGCTGTGGCTCACTCTGGGGACACAGACACTGGTGGCAGACGTATTGGGGAACATTCAACCTCAAGAACACTCCTGGCAGTTGCCATATTGGCTCATTAGTGCCAAGCCCTGGCCCCACTCAATAGCCTGTAGACTCTAGTGCTAGGATGACTCAGGCCAAATAACTAACTGGGTGGGGACACAGCCCCACCCATTGGCAGACAGGCGGCCTAAAGAGATCACAGCCACCTCTAGACACTCCCCTAGACATAGCCTAGCCCACCAGAGGGCCAAGACCCAGCTCCACAAACCAGTGGACAGGCACCAGCACCTTCCACCAGGAAAGCTTGCACAAGCCCTAGACCAGTTTCACCCACCAGGGAGCAGACATCGGAAGCAAGAAAATTATGATCCTGCAACACAGGCCAGACCCTACCCTGGGACCGGCTGGGCCCTGCCTTTGCCCACTAGCAGGGCAACGCAACCTTCAGGACACTCCAGACCCCATACCCAACTGTGTCAGGAACTGGCCCTCTCCTACCAATGATCTGAAACGAGATCTGGGATCCCTGGGCCCTGCAGCCAGACTTCAGGAACCAGCTCTGCCTGCCAGAAGACCAGCACCAACCCCAGGATCTGGTTTCAACTGCCAGTAGGTGGGCAACAGCCCCAGAGTCTTCAGGACCCTGACTCTACCTACTAGTGAGACAGCACTAGCCCTGGGGCCCCCTAGGATTCCATAACCAGTCACCTCAGGACCAGGCCCTGCTAAACAACATGCAGCAGAATCCACGCAAGGTAGGGCCCATTAACCAAGCATACTAGGGGCTAACCAAGCCTACTAGACAGCCTATACAGTCAGCCCCCTATACAGAAGAACCCGTGCAGCCCTCTTAGGGGGAACCCCTAGAGCATATAGCCTGGGTGATGAGAGAGGAGCGCACTGTGGGGATGCATAGGCTGCCTCCTACAGAGGGCCACGTCTCCAAGGTTGAGAAACGTAAGTAACCTATGACATACATAAAAATACAAACAGCAACTTAGACAAAATTAGGTGGCAGAAAAATATGTTCCAGGTGAAGGAACAGGATAAAACTGCAGAACAACAACTAAGTGAAGTGGAGATAGGCAATCTACCTGAGAAAGAGTTCAGAGTAATGATCTTAAAGATGATCAAAGAACTCGGGAGGAGAATGGATGCACAGAGCTAGAAGTTAGAAGTTTTAAACAAAGAGTTAGAAAATATAAAGAACAATCAAACAGACATGAACAATACAATAACTGGAATGAAAAATACATTAGAAGGAATCAATAGTAGACTACAGGATTCAGAAGAACACATTAGTGAGCTGGAAGACAGAGGAGTGGAAATCACTGCCATTAAACAGAAAAAAGAGAAAAGAATGAAAAGAAATGAGGACAGTTTAAGAGACCTCTGGGACAACATCAGGCACACTAATATTCGCATTATAGAGGTCCCAGAAGGAGAACCTCCCTAACCTGGGAAAGGCAACAGTCACCCAAGTCCAGGAAGCACAGAGTCCCATACAGGATTAACCCAAAGAGAACAACCAAGACACATTTTAATCAACATTACAAAAATTAAAGATAAAAAGAGAATACAAGGCTTCCCTGGTGGCGCAGTGGTTGAGAGTCCACCTGCTGATGCAGGGGACACGGGTTCGTGCCCCGGTCCGGGAAGATCCCACATGCCATGGAGCGGCTGGGCCCGTGAGCCATGGCCACTGAGCCTGTGCATCCGGAGCCTGTGCTCTGCAATGGGAGAGGCCACAACAGTGAGAGGCCCGCGTACTGCAAAAAAAAAAAAAAGAGAGAGAGAGAATACAAAAGCAGCACGGGAAAAGCAACAAACAACATATGAGGGAACTCCCGTAAGGCTATAAGCTGATTTTTCAGCAAAAATTCTGCAGGCAAGAATGGAGTGGCACGATATACTTAAAGTGATGAAAGGAAAAAACCTACAACCAAAAATACTGTACCCAGCAAGGCTCTCATTCAGATTTGATGGAGAAATCAAAAGCTTTACAGACAAGCAAAAGCTAAAAGAATTCAGCACCACCAAACCAGCTTTACAACCCATGTTAAAGGAACTTCTCTAGGCGAAAAATAAAAGGCTACATTTAGGAACAAGAAAATTATGGAATGAAAAAGCTCACTGGTAAAGGCAAACATATAGCAAAAGTAGGAAATCATCCACACACAAAGGTAGTATGGAGGTTAAAAAGACAAAAGTAGTAAAATCATCTGTATCCACAATAAGCATTTAAGGGATACACAAAAAAATTAGATGTAAAATATGATATCAAAAACAGTAATTGTGAGGGGAGAATACAAATGCAGGGTATTTTAAATGCATTTGAAATTAAGAGATCAGCAACTTAAAACAATCATGTATATAATAGACTGTTATACAAAAACCTCATGGTAATGGCAAACCAAAAATCTATACTAGATATACACCCCCAAAAGAAAAAGGAATCCAAATATAACACTAAAGATAGCCATCAAGTCACAAAAGAGAACAAAAGAAGAAAGGGGGGGACAAAGACCTACAAAAACAAATTCAAAACAATTAATAAAATGGCATTAAGAACATACATATTGAGGACTTCCCTGGTGGCGCAGTGGTTAAGAATCCACCTGCCAATGCAGGGGACATGGGTTCGAGCCCTGGTCTGAGAAGATCCCACATGCCGCGGAGCAACTAAGCCCGTGCGCCACAACTACTGAGCCTGTGCTCTAGAGCCCGCAAGCCACAACTACTGAACCTGTGTGCCACAACTACTGAAGCCCACACACCTAGAGCCTGTGCTCCACAACAAGAGAAGCCACCGCAATGAGAAACCCGGGCACCACAACAAAGAGTAGCCCCTGCTCACTGCAACTAGAGAAAGCCTACGCGCAGCAACAAAAGACCCAACGTAGCCAAAAACAAAAAACAAAAAAAACCCCATATTGATAATTATCTTAAATATAAACAGACTAAATGCTCCAACCAAAAGATAGACTGGCTGAATAGATACAAAAACAAGACCCGTATATATGCTCCCTACAAAAGACTCACAGATCTAGAGACACATACAGACTGAAAGTAAGGAGAAGGAAAAAGGTATTCCACACAAATGGAAATCAAAAGAAAGCCAGAGTAGCAATGCTTATATCAGCCAAAATAGACTTTAAAATAAAGACTGTTATAAGAGACAAAGAAGGATACTACATAATGATCAAGGGATCAATCCAAGAAGAAGGTATAACAATTGTAAATATATATATATACATACACCCAACACAGGAACACCTCAATATATAAGGCAAATATTAACAGAAATAAAAGGAGAAATCAACAGTAACAGAATAGTAGGGGGCTCTTTAACACCCCACTTATATCAATGGACAGATCATCCAGACAGAAAATCAATAAAGAAACACAGACCTTAAATAACACATTAGGCCAGATGATACTTACAGAGCATTCTATCCGAAAGCAGCAGAATACACATTCTTTTCAAGTACACATGGAACATTCTCCAGGATAGATCACATGCTAGGCCACAAAACAAGCCTTGGTAAATTTAACAAAATTGAAATTGTATCAAGCATCTTTTTTTTTCCCCCAACCACAACACTATGAGACTAGAAATCAGCTACAAGAAAAAAAAAAACTGCAAAAGACACAAACATGTCGGAGGCTAAACAATATGCCACTAAACAATCAATGGATCACTGAAGAAATCAAAGAAGAAATAAAAAAATACCTAGAAACAAATGAAAACAAAAATACGATGATCCAAAACCTATGGGACTCAGCAAAAGCAGTTCTAAGAGGGAAGTGTATAGCGATAGAAGCTTACCTCAGGAAATGAGAAAAATCTCAAATAAACAACCTAATCTTACACCTAAAGCAACTAGAGAAAGAAGAACAAACAAAACCCAGTCAGTAGAAGGCAATAAATCACAAATATCAGAGCAGAAATAAATGAAATAGAGGCAAAGAAAAAAAATCAATGAGACGAAAAACTGGTTCTTTGAAAAGATAAACAAAATTGATGAACATTTAGCCAGACTCATCAAGAAAAAAAGGGAGAGGGCCCAAATCAATAAAATCAGAAATGAAAAAGAAGTTACAACCGACATCACAGAAGTACAAAGGATGATAAGAGACTACTATGAACAATTATATACCAATAAAATGTACAATCTAGAAGAAATAGCCAAATTCTTAGAAAGGTACAATCTCACAAGACCAAACTAGGAGGAAATAGAAAATATGAACAGATCAATTACCAGTACTGAAACTGAATCAGTAATTTAAAAATCCCAACAAACAAATGTCCAGGACCAGATGGCTTTACAGGTGAATTCTACTAAATATTTAGAGAAGAGTTAACACCTATCCTTCTGAAACTATTCCAAAAATTGCAGAGGAAGAGACACTTCCGAACTCATTCTATGAGGCCACCATCATCACCTTTAGACCAAAACCAGATAAAGATATCACACAAAAAAGAAAATTACAGGCCAATATCACTGATGAACATAGATGCAAAAATTCTCAACAAAATACTAGCAAACCAACTCCAACAATACATTAAAAGGATCATACACCATGATCAAGTGGGATTTGTACCAGGGATGCAAGGATTTTTCAATATCTGTAATTCAATCAATGTGATACACCACATTAACAAACTGAAGAATAAAAACCATATGATCATCTCAACAGATGCAGAAAAAGCTTTTGATAAAATTCAACATTCAGTTATGAAAAAAACTCTCCAGAAAGTAGGCACAGAGGGAACTTACCTGAACATAATAAAGGTCACATATGACAAACCCACAGCTAACATCATGCTCAATGGTGAAAAGCTGAAAGCATTCCCGCTAAGATCAGGAATTAGACAAGGATGCTCGCTCTTGCCACTTTTATTCAACATGGTTTTGGAAGTCCTAGCCACAACAATCAGAGAAGAAAAAGAAATAAAAGGAATCCAAACTGGAAAAGAAGAAGTAAAACTGTCACTGTTTGCAGATGACATGATACTATACATAGAAACTCCTAATGGTGCCACCAGAAAACTATTAGAGTTCATCAATGAATTCAGTAAAGTTGCAGGATACAAAGTTAATATACAGTTTCTATTCACTAACAATGAAATATCAGAAAGAGAAATTAAGGCAACAACCCCATTTACCATCACATCAAAAAGAATAAAATACCTAGGAATAAACCTACCTAAGGAGGCAAAAAAAGCCCCTGTACTCTGAAAACTATAAGACACTGATGAAAGAACTGAAGATGACACAAACAGGTGGAAAGATATACCATGTTCTTGGACTGGCAGAATCAATATTAAAATGACCATACTATCTAAGGCAATCTACAGATTCAATGCAATCCCTACCAAATTACCAATGGCATTTTTCAAAGAACCAGAACAAAAAAGTTTTAAACTTGTACAGAAACACAGAAGACCCTGAATAGCTAAAACAATCTTAAGAATGGAGCTGGAGGAATCAGGCTCCTTGACCTCAGACTATACAACAAAGCTACAGTAATCAAAACAGTATGGTACTGGCACAAAAACAAACACATAGATCAATGGAACAGGACAGAAAGCCCAGAAATAAACCCACGAACTTATGATCAGTTATGTACAACAAAGGAGGCAAGAATATATAATAGAGAAAAGACAGTCTCTTCAATAAGTGGTTCTGGAAAAACTGGACAGCTACATATAAAAGAATTAAATTAGAACATTCTCTAACACCATAAAAAAAATAAACTCAAAATGGATTAAAGACCTAAACATAAGACTGGATACTATAAACCTCCTAAAGGGAAACACAGGCCTAAATCACAACAGTATTTTTCTGGAACTGTCTCCTAGAGTAATGGAAACAAAAGCAAAAATAAACAAATGGGACCTAATTAAACTTACAAGCTTTTGCACAGCAAAGGAAACCATAAACAAAAAGACAGCCTACAGAATGGGAGAAAATATTTGCAAATAATGCAACTGACAAGAGATTAATTTCCAAAATATACAAACAGCTTATACAGCCATAAAGCTCAATATCAAAACTACAAAACAAACAATCCAATCAAAAAATGGGCAAAAGACCTAAAGAGACATTTCCCCAAAGAAGACATACAGATGGCTAACAGGCACATGAAAAGATGTTTATCATAACTAATTATTAGAGAAATGCAAATCAAAACTACAATGAGGCCTGAGGCAACCTAACACTGGAGCCTACCCAGGCTCTTTGGTGGGGCTAATGGCAGACTCTGGGAGGGCTCATGCCAAGGAGTACTTCCCAGAACTTCTGCTGCCAGTGTGCTTGTCCACACGGTGAGACACAGCCACCCCCCACCTCTGCAGGAGACCCTCCAACACTTGCAGTATTTTGGCTGCACCTTGCAGCTTGCGGGATCTCAGTTCCCCAACCAGGGATCAAACCCAGGCCACGACAGTGACAGCACTGAATCCTAACCACTTAGGCCACCGGGGAACTCCCTAAGAATCTTTTAAATGAGAGATTTAACATTTTCGTGGCTGGAGTTTGGGGGCGAGTAGGCCTGCAACAAGAGCAAGTGGACCCAAAGCTACATTCTCTGGTGAATAGCTTTTTGAATCTATTTTGTCATTTTGCAGGATTTAAAAAAACAAAGGAAGGATCCCAGTTACATAATTCTTTTTTCTTTTGTGACTGTTTTTAACCTTTGAGTATCTGAAACTCAAAATGTACTTGGTGGGAAATGTATCAAGATATTGTGAGTTCATTTGCAGAGACAAGCAGATTTCTGTTTATATAGTGGTAAATAGTTTATATGGTATTAAATAAAACATATTTATGGTCAAAGTTTACCACTGCAATGACAAAAAGGAAGTAGAAGTAATGTTCTGAGCAAGCATGAAGATAAAATTGATTCATTAATGATATTTCATTATTAATACCAACTCCTTATGGTATAGTCCATAGTTTTGAGTAAAAGGACTACTCTGCTGGGTTATGAGATATGCTTAAGGATTAGATGCCCATTACAGTCACATCAACAAAACTGGCAGAGACTGTGGCAGGTGAAGAAGAATCCTAGTTTGCAGAGCTGTGGAGATCTGGAAAAAAAACGAAAAAAACCTACAAGAACAAAAGTTGGATATGTTATGAATATACATTTTTTTCTTCAGTAAAATTTTACTTTTTCATATTTTTAGGAATTGATTAAATTACCTTTTTCAAAGTGAAAAAAAAAACAACAAAAAAAACGACAATGAGGTTACACCTCACCAGTCACCAGTCAGAATGGCCATCATTAAAAAGTCAACAAAGGGTGTGGAGAAAAAGGAACCCTCCTATGTTGTTGGTGGGAATGGAAACTGGTGCAGCCACTATGGAGAACACTGTGGAGTTCCTTAAAAAACTAAAAATAGAGTTACCATATGATACAGCAATCCCAATCTTGGGCATACATAGGGAGGAGACTCTAATTTGAAAAGATACATGCACCCCAATGTTCACAGCAGCATTATTTACAACAGCCAAGACATGGGAGCAACCTAAATGTCCATTGACAGATGAATGGATAAAGACATGGTATATTCATATATATATATGGAAGCAACATAGATGAGCCTAGAGATTATCATACTAAGTGAAGTCAAAGACAAATATCACATATCACTTATATGCAGAATTTAAAAACATGACACAATGAACTAATTTACAAAACAGAAAAAGACTCACAAGACATAGAAAACAAACTTATGGTTACCAAAGGGGAAAGTGGGGGTGAGGGATAAATTAGGAATCTGGGATTAACAGATACACACTACTATATATAAAACTGGTAAACAACAAGGACCTACTGTATAGCACAGGGAACTATATTTAATATCTTGTAATAACCTATGATAGAAAATGGAAAAAAAACTGAAAAAGAATATATACATGTATAACTGAATCACTTTGCTATACACCTGAAACACTGTAAATCAACCATAATTCAATACAAAAATAATACCTGGAAAAAACTTGACAATTAAATGAGATTATAATTATATATAATAACGTATATAAAATACTTTGCACGTTATAGAGTGATACAAAGATTAGTTGTCATTTACCACCCTTGAGTAAGTTTTCTCTTTTGACATAACAGTATTTATCAGGCCATTTTTCACACAGCTGAATGGGTGCACTATAAAACTAAGTTTTCAAACTTGCTGCTAGTCTTAAAATGGACTGGTTGTAGGACAGAGAAATAGGTTTATTTTTGTGTGTACTATATGCTTTACACACCATACTGAATCCTCATTGTACCTGCTTAAACAGACTACAACTTCGTTTTGCAGATGAGGCTACTGAATCTGAAACTTGCCCAGGACTATAAGTGTATAACTGATAGTGCTTGGATTTGCAACATTCATGCTCTTTCCCACACCATAGCATGTAAATTTCTGTAACTATTTTCCCCTTTTCTAAGTGATGGAAGAAAAAATTTTCAGTATCAGTAAATAACCATATGAGTTTGCCATTTCAATGGAATACCTATTATTAAAACATATAGTCAATATGGATATAGTAAAAACTATAGATAAAAATAATGACATATCAGAAATATAATCCACTTGTGGTTTTTAAATTATTCTGATCCAATTAGGACTAGTGCTTAGGAACTTCAACAGCTATCTAGCCAAAGGGCAGAAATATTTTGATCTGGACAGTGTTAAATAGAAAACTCAATGATATTTTTGACCACCATCTGAAGCTGGGTTTATATATGGTGACCTTTCAATTCCATATGAGACACAGGTTGGACAAGTGTGAGTTACTTATGGATCAATACAACAGGATATTTGAAAGCAGGGTGGTTCAGTGTGATAATTGCTCAATCCACTTTTGAATAACCTGCTTACCCACTAAATATTTTTAAATTGAATTATGCACACTAGATCCTTTTGACTCTAAAAGAAGGGGGCACAGTACCAGCAAAAGATCTTTTTACTACTGCGTATCATGTAATATCAATGGTATATGGTCAAGCAGGTGTATAACTTACAGGCTGTTATAGTATCTAGTGAAGTATTACAAGTAGACTCAAGTTCTCCTGTCATTTACAATGCTAACACTTACAAATGGCATACTCAAAAGTTTTACAGAAGTAGACTAACCTGTGGTACAATCCAATCATGCTATGTATCTGGAAAAGGAGACCTTAGATTTAGTCTTTTTTTTTAAGACTTTACTAGTTTAGTTCAAAAAATAATTTATTTCTGGCATGAATCTTAGGGAGTCAGGAAAGATTGCTCCCATATGTACTATCTTAAGAGGGAGACAATCTGACATTTAAACAGACATACTTTGCACTATTCATTATCAGAAAGACAACAACTTTTCCCAGAGAGAATTTGACCCTTTTGCAATCTAGACTAGATGCCTAAGTCAACAGTTATTTAAACAATATTGCTTTCTTATCATATCTACACTCCTGGCCTCAGCAACCTGTGTCCTTTTGCTGTCCCTCCCTCCCTATTTCACCTCTATGGCTGATTGCCAGTTCCTAATCTTATTTTCCTGTTTCCAGCTTCCACTAGGTATCCTTTTTTATCCCAAATATACTGACTTGAAATGGAAACTTTTTTGGTAGCTTTCGCTTTGACTTTTAGTTTCAACTTGTGTTCACTGAGGCCTGCTATGTGACCTGTACTTATTTACACTTACTGGGTTTTCCCTTCCCGACTAAAAGGAACTGGGTTACTGCCTCTGTGGTCACTGAGTGGTGAGGTTATTTTGGGCCATGTGGGCTGGGCGCAGGATTAGGCTGGGGAGGTAGCTGAAATAAGTTTCATGGCTGAAGCTAATCTTTGGCTTTCAAGTCCCATACACATTGCAATCTATTCTCATTAGAAATAAAATATGTGCATCTAACATATCATTTAACTTATTAATTATGTGAAATAACTGAAAAAACATATCCATGATTTAGGAGGGATAGCTTTTCTTTTTCACTCCTAGCTCCACATTTTAAAAATTACATTGTCTGTATTTTGAATTAAGTGAAAGGGTTGAGAAAGGTCACTTTTCCTCCTTTATATCTCAAAAATAAACCAACTTTCAGTCTGTAAGTTTCAGATACAATAAGAGTCCTCAAATCACCATGACTAACTGAAAACAATTCTGTCAGATTAAGGATAGAGGAGAGGAAAAATGAATATCAGAAAGCAGAAATATTTATCTGAAAAACCAGGTGATCTTGGGAAATTATCAGCTACAAGTTTTAAAACCATAGAGCTTTGGATATAAGGAAAGAGTGTGTGCATGGCTAATAGACAAGGTGAAGGAAAGCTTGTTATCAATCCAGAGTAGCAAGGCAGCCCACTCACTGAGCAAACTAAGAGGTCCACCAAGATATTTATTTTGATGAAGTTATTTAATATTCCCCCTTTCTTAAAGAACTCTGGGAATCAGATGGGGGAAGATGGGCTAACACCATCTTTATCAAGTATTGGCAAAAGTTATAGCTGGGAAAGCCTTTGCATGGTGAATGGAAGAGATATCACAGAACGGAGTAACCGATTCTCTTAATATTTAGATGTTGAATTAGGTTAGGTCTTGATCTGCTTCTAGCCAGTTGATCTCTTCAAATATGTCAGCTGACATTCAAAGAAAGATAGACAAGATGAAAAGGCAGAGGGCTATGTCACCAGATGAAGGAACAAGATAAAACCCCAGAAAAACAACTAAATGAAGTGGAGATAGGCAACCTTCCAGAAAAAGAATTCAGAATAATGATAGGGAAGATGATCCAGGACCTCGGAAAAAGAATGGAGGCAAAGATTGAGAAGATTCAAGAAATGTTTAACAAAGGCCTAGAAGAATTAAAGAACAAACAAACAGAGAGAGATGTACAATACAATAACTGAAATGAAAACTACACTAGAAGGAATCAATAGCAGAATAACTGAGGCAGAAAAACAGACAAGTGACCTGGAAGACAGAAAGGTGGAATTCACTGCCGCGGAACAGAATAAAGAATGAAAAGAAAAGAAGACAGCCTAAGAGACCTCTGGGACAACATTAAACGCAACAACATTCGCATTATAGGGGTCCCAGAAGGAGAAGAGTGAGAGAAAGGACCCAAGAAAATATTTGAAGAGATTATAGTCGAAAACTTCCCTAACATGGGAAAGGAAACAGCCACCCAAGTCTAGGAAGCGCAGAGAGTCCCATACAGGATAAACCCAAGGAGAAACACGCCGAGACACATAGTAATCAAATTGGCAAAAATTAAAGACAAAGAAAAATTATTGAAAGCAGCAAGGGAAAAATGAAACATAACATACAAGGGAACTCCCATAAGGTTAAGAGCTGATTTCCCAGCAGAAACTCTACAAGCCAGAAGGGAGTGGCATGATATACTTAAAGTGATGAAAGGAAAGAACCTACAACCAAGATTACTCTACCGGCAAAGATCTCATTCAGATTCGATGGAGAAATCAAAAGCTTTACAGACAAGCAAAAGCTAAGAGAATTCAGCACCACCAAACCAGCTCTACAACGAATGCTAAAGGAACTTCTCTAAGTAGAAAACACAAGAGAAGAAAAGGACCTACAAAAACAAACCCAAAACAATTAAGAAAATGGTCATAGGAACATACATATCGATAATTACCTTAAATGTGAATGGATTAAACGCTCCAATCAAAAGACACAGGCTTAAAAAAAAAAAAAGAAAAAAGAAAAAAAAGACACAGGCTTGCTGAATGGATACAAAAACAAGACCCATCTATATGCTGTCTTCAAGAGACCCACTTCAGACATAGGGACACATACAGACTGAAAGTGAGGGGACGGAAAAAGGTATTCCATGCAAATGGAAATCAAAAGAAAGCTGGAGTAGCAATACTCATATCAAATAGACTTTAAAATAAAGAATGTTACAAGAGACAAGGAAAGACACGACATAATGATCAAGGGATCAATCCAAAAAGAAGATATAACAATTCTAAATATACATGCATCCAACATAGGAGCACCTCAATACATAAGGCAACTGCTAACAGCTATAAAAGAGGAAATCGACAGTAACACAATAATAGTGGGGGACTTTAACACCTCACTTACACCAATGGACAGATCATCCAAACAGAAAATTAATAAGGAAACACAAGCTTTAAATGACACAATAGACCAGATAGATTTAATTGATATTTATAGGACATTCCATCCCCAAACAGCAGATTACACTTTCTTCTCAAGTGCACATGGAACGTTCTCCAGGATAGATCACATCTTGGGTCACAAATCAAGCCTCAGTAAATTTAAGAAAACTGAAATCATATCAAGCATCTTTTCTGACCACAATGCTATGAGATTAGAAATGAATTACAGGGAAAAAAACGTAAAAAACACAAACACATGGAAGCTGAACAATACGTTACTAAATAACTGAGACATCACTGAAGAAATCAAAGAGGAAATTAAAAAATACCTAGAGACAAATGACAATGAAAACACGGCGATCCGAAACCTATGGGATGCAGCAAAAGCAGTTCGAAGAGGGAAGTTTATAGCTATACAAGCCTACCTCAAGAAACAAGAAAAATCTCAAATAAAGAATCTAACCTTACACCCAAAGGAACTAGAGAAAGAAGAACAAACAAAACTCAAAGTTAGCAGAGGGAAAGAAATCATAAAGATCAGAGCAGGAATAAATGAAATAGAAACAAAGAAAACAATAGCAAAGATCAATAAAACTAAAACCTGGTTCTTTGAGAAGA
>NC_041224.1:63890980-63891337 GCF_002837175.3 Physeter macrocephalus | reverse complement strand
CAAGGATGTCCACTCTCACGACTATTATTCAACATAGTTTTGGAAGTCCTAGCCATGGCAATCAGAGAAGAAAAAGAAATAAAAGGAATACAAATTGGAAAAGAAGAAGTAAAACTGTCCCTGTTTGCAGATGACATGATACTATACAAAGAGAATCCTAAAGGCACCAGAAAACTACTAGAGCTAATCAATTAATTTGGTAAAGTTGCAGGATACAAAATTAATTCATAGAAATCTCCTGCATTCCTATAATGATGAAAAATCTGAAAGAGAAATTAAGGAAACACTCCCATTTACCACTGTAACAAAAAGAATAAAATACCTAGGAATAAACCTACCTAGGGAGACAAAAGACCT
>NC_041224.1:63890353-63890859 GCF_002837175.3 Physeter macrocephalus | reverse complement strand
CAAATTACCAACGGCATTTTTTACGGAACTAGAACAAATAATCTTAAAATTTGTATGGAGACACAAAAGACCCCAAATAGCCAAAGCAGTCTTGAGGGAAAAAAGCGGAGCTGGAGGAATCAGACTCCCTGACTTCAGACTATACTACAAAGCTACAGTAATCAAGACAATATGGTACTGGCACAAAAACAGAAATATAGATCAATGGAACAACATAGAAAGCCCAGAGATAAACCCACGCACCTATGGTCAACTAATGTATGACAATGGAGGCAAGGATATACCATGGAGAAAAGACAGTCCTTCAATCAGTGGTGCTGGGAAAGCTGGACAGCTACATGTAAAAGATTGAAATTAGAGCACTCCCTAACACCATACACAAAAATAAACTCAAAATGGATTAGAGACCTAAATGTAAGACCAGACACTATCAAACTCTTAGAGGAAAACATAGGAAGAACCCTCTTTGACATAAATCACAGCAAGATCTTTTTTGATCCACCTCC
>NC_041224.1:63883374-63890011 GCF_002837175.3 Physeter macrocephalus | reverse complement strand
CCATGATCCAGCAATCCCACTACTGGGCATATACCCAGAGAAAACCATAATTCAAAAAGACACATGCACCCCAATGTTCATTGCAGCACTATTTACAATAGCCTGGTCATGGAAGCAACCTAAATGTCCATCGACAGACAAATGGATAAAGAAGATGTGGTACATATATACAATGGAATATTATTCAGCCATAACAAGGAACGAAATTGGGTCATTTGTTGAGACGTGGATGGATCTAGAGACTGTCATGCAGAGTGAAGTAAGTCAGAAAAACAAATATCGTATATTAACGCATATATGTGGAACCTAGAAAAATGGTACAGATGAACCGGTTTGCAGGTCGGAAACTGAGACACAGATGTAGAGAACAAATGTATGGACACCAAGCCAGGAGAGCGGGGCGGGGGTGGGCGGGCTGGTGTAATGAATTGAGTGATTGGGATTGAAATGTATACACTGATGTGTATAAAATTGATGACTAATAAGAACATGCTGTATAAAAAAATAAAATTCAAAAAAAATAAAACAATCCTTTTACATGTCACTAGGCACTAACTAAAAATCAACAGAATAGCACAGTGAGTTGGCATACGGTTTTTAAATTGTTTATTTAGTTATAGGTCATGTTATGTCAAATCACTTCTGACAAAAAAAATATATGTGGGCTGTGCAATAAGTTTTTGGTTCTTCTATAATTTTCTTCTTGCATTCTAGACTTCACATAGTCTTAATTTGTTTTACCGATCACTGCTTTTCCTTTGGAATAAGCCAATGTTGATAAGGGAGACCAAAAGGGAATTAATAAGTGTTAAGATAGCTTGGTTTTAAGGTTTTGGTGCATATTTTCAAGATATTTTCACAGAACATATTGCTCTCAAGTTAGGGTTAAAGTGAAACTTTCCATTAGGATAATGCAGAGGATAACATTCTCTCAGGAAAAAGTAAGAATTCTAACCTTTCCTCTACCAGGCATCTTCCCTCAGGCACTGAGGTTGCAGCCATCCAATACATGGGGAGAGGCAGAAAGAGGAGACTTCAAAAGTCACAAATATATTTCAACAGCTAATTTTTAGCAAGTGTGGCAATGAGATCTTTCCATTCTCCTCTCTTCTTTGTGATGTACGTAGGAGTGAGTAGCTGCAACAGTGATTCTGGCTCTTGCCTGAAGTAGTTCTGACACAAGGCCTCAGTGTTACATATCACGTACATCCCACAGTCATAGCTGTTTTGTTGAGCAGGGGCTTTTTCTTCCACAAAGGCCAATTTGTCTCCTTTTCTGCCTAAGAAAGCCTCTAGTTTCTCCGCTACCTGCTTTGCATGGACTGAGTTGCTCCTACTATGAGAATCATAATGAAAAAAGGTATTTTTATCTTGGAGATAAACCAACAGACTCCAATGGGTTCCCCCAGCTGCCTGGTTGGAATTATCATTGATGGCTAAAAATACAACTCTCTTGTGAGGGAGGTCCAAGGGTTCAAGGAACACGGCGATCTCTGCTGGGTTGCTAGCGCACTTGATGAACTGGGTGACTTCAGGGCTGATGAAGCAGACATGGTCAGAGCAGTCATGAAACTGACTGTTGGCAAAGTACTCAAAGGCAAACCCAATAATATGGTCATTGAGCCAGCTTGGAGGATCCAATAGTGAGACATCTGATTGCCGCAGTAGACTGTCCATGTAACTCAAGACTACTGGGTCCATCTTGTACTGACCACGGCTGCTCAGAAATTCCAGAAGCTGAAGGAGAGGCAGAAGACAATATTTACTGTTGAATATGATACTTGGGTGTAAAATGGGGATCAAAAATAGCAACTACTCTTACAAGGTTTTGGGTAAGGATTAAATATAATTGTAAAGTGTTTAGCAACAATGTCTGGCTAAGAGTAAACACTCAAAAAAACTCTAGCTTATGTGCTTTATGTTAACAATTAGTTAGAATGAAAACTTTGGAAATTCTGCATCTGAAATAGTAAGCATGGATTTAAAATCTCCTCTTTAAATGCAGAGATTGGTTAAAATTATAACTAATGTTTTACCAAACTCTATAGCATTAACCATATATTTGGCCCTTTAATGAATATGCATGATAAGAATGACAAATTGTTTTTATATTAAAGATGAATTTTCAGGGCTTCCCTGGTGGTGCAGTGGTTAAGAATCCGCCTGCCAATGCAGGGGACATGGGTTTGAGCCCTGGTCCAGGAAGATCCCACATGCCGCGGAGCAACTGGGCCCGTGTGCCACAACTGCTGAGCCTGCGCTCTAGAGCCTGTGAGGCACAACTGCTGAAGCCTGCGCGCCTAGAGCCCGTGCTCCGCAACGAGAGGCTACCGCAATGAGAGGCCCACGCACCGCAACGAAGAGTGGCCCCTGCTCACCGTGACTAGAGAAAGCCTGCATGCAGCAACGAAGACCAAACTCAGCCAAGAATAAACAAATAAATTAATTTTTTTAAAAAGATGAATTTTCAGAGTCCAATTTAAATGTTACTAATTACTAAGGGAAATAGCTTCCATTTCAAAATTAATTTTCAAGAGATAAGATAAAATATTGCTTCCTCGTTCCATAATGGAAAGTGACAGTGATTAGAGTAGTTAAAAGGAACTGTAATTTCAAGAACAGAAAATCATGAGAGTAATACAAATGAAATTCATTCCTGATTCTGCCCAGTTATGAACACGAGTGACAGTCTTTCCCATCTTTAACCTCAAGGGATAAGACAGAGACTACAGAAATTCTTCTGGCACTGAAAGGTAGTGTGGCACAGGAATCATGAGACCTGCGTCTAGCCCTAGTTCTACCACTGATTTGCTAGTATCATCCTGATTAAGTCATTTAATTGATTTTGATTTTGTCCTTGTTTTTGGTCATCTGTAAAAAGGCCCCAGAGAGTTGTAGAAAAGTCCAAATAATTTTACTCGAAGGTATTAAAAGAGTATAAAATGTTGTACAATAGTATTTATGTTATTAATTGGATGATATCAGTAAGATGATTGGACAATCTGGATAGAGCTCCAGACTAATCAAAGGAAATGAGGTTTGGAAACAAATATCCATTCATATTATCTTGTTCAAACAAAGGCATGACTAACTTAGAGTGGGAGCAAGACAAGTCATATAGTAAGATTAATATGCTCATGATCATCTGAGGTAAGGTGCTAACAGAGACAGAAATGTGATAAGTGTGGTAATATAATATTTGAACCTAACAGAGGTCACTGCTATGCACTCACTTGGCAGCATAACACTATTTCTAAAAATCGTAAAGCAATAAACTGTCACGTGCAGATTGAGAGTACAAAGCAAAGCATATTGTAAGAAAATAACACTGCTATGAAAGACTGGGCTAGAATAGTGACATCAATTTAAT
This sequence comes from Physeter macrocephalus, assembly GCF_002837175.3. Lineage (NCBI taxonomy): Eukaryota > Metazoa > Chordata > Mammalia > Artiodactyla > Physeteridae > Physeter > Physeter macrocephalus. The sequence continues at coordinate 63,886,641 of NC_041224.1, read as the reverse complement.
CCATTCTGGCCATTAGACCAGTTATTGTACCACTTGGTTACACTTAAAACAATAAAATTTTGTGATACAACCATTTTCATGTAATCAAAACCCTATAAAAACGCATACAGAAAAATAAATATACCCCTGAAAAAAAAAACCTCAAGTAATGAGGTAGCTAGGAAGCACCAAAGATGGTTTTTTTGTGCATACAGTATATCATAATATGAACTATTTCAGAAGTAATACAAGGCTGTTGATGAGTGTGTATATCAATCTGTATAAAATAAGATGGCATGAATTAAGATTTTCTTAAGAAGAAATAATAACTTGAGCATTGAGCACAGACATAAACTGGAGCCAGGAATGAAGTTAACGAGGCATAGAGTACATTTGTTATGGGTGGGCCACAAATTTGGCTCTTGCTTTTTGGCAGCTAACCAGAGAGTGTTAAGTTAAACATTCACAATGTCCATAAGGTAAAAACAAAGCAATTGCTCTGGAGAGGTAAAAGCATTCTTTGCATTAAGGTCAGACAGATTTCTCTCAAGAAATTTTCATAAAAGACATGGTGTATTATAATGAATGCCCCATAATATCCTTATAAAAGATGAAACAGTTTCAGAGGACTGTTTCTTACAATGATCCTTAATATCCAGCCTGATGGCAAATGAGCAAACAGCAATCTAGTAAAAGCAGCTGTGGGAAGCTAGGTGCTCAGCTGGCTGCTGATGTGACTGAATTTAAGAATATATGAGTATGAAAAGGGAATGTCTGCATGGGCATCGAGCAAGGCTCCCTGACTCTCCCCCTCATGCCTTCAATGACTATGAGGAGTGGTAAGGGCCAGACTGTACTGCCTGGCAAATACCTGGAGACCTGCTCTCTATGCTGCCAGCTGAAATCAGACCCACACCTTAACAGCAAACCCAACTTGGGGTAGAAGCCCACAAGAAGAGTGCCTGAACAGACAGGCATCTCACCTTGGAGGGAGTGTCCACAGGCACGGCCAAGATTTTCTTCAGAAAACAGTTTTTGTGTTTTGTTTGTTTGATTTTGAAAACATCCAACATACAGACATTGGGTCAATCAGGACTTAATTCTATTCCATACAGCATGATTGCAATAGTTTAACCTCAACAATTCTAAAGCAGATGGAACCAGACTGGCCTTTGGGCAAACCACCTTGGCCAAGAAAATGGATGCTAAACTTCATATTGGAAGACTTGAATTTTAGACTCCATTCTGTTAACTCATTGGTTATATGATCATAAACAAACTACTTCATTTCTTTAAGACAGTCTCCTTTTCTGTAAAGTGAGAATATTAATATATGACCTTTACAAACGGGTATTTGTCAATATTAAATGAAGAAACGTAAGTAATACTTTAAAAAAATATAACATAAAGTAGTATTTCCAGATATCTACTGGGTCATCAGGAAATTTATAACCTGACAACTGGTAACTGTAGTGTATCACACTGAACAAATGTTTATTGAGTGTTTCCTATGTGCTAGGGGCTAGAAAATCAGAATGGGGATAAGATAGTCACAGTTCCTACCCTCACTGAGCTTAAGCCTATTATGTTATAATGAATACATAATGAATATATACATCTCTTTTAGTCAATAAACACCTATTGAGTACCTAATATTAGGTGTCATGGGAGATACAGATGTGTAAGGTAGCTTACACTCAAAGAAGAAACCCATAAGCCACAAATAAAATGAATGGGAATTCAAAAGAGGGAAAAGGATGGAGAGCTCAGATCAGGAAAGACTTCAAGGAGAAAGTGGCATAAAAGTGGGCTCTTGAAAGGCAGGTAGAGTTGCATGCATGTAGAAGGGCATTAAGAAGGCAGAGAGGCAAGGAAAGTGCCTTTAAGTGTGTAGTCCAGTTTGTCTGGAATGAAGTGGGAGTAGGGATGTAGGTGAAGGTTGGAGGAGGATTATCAGAAGCTAAGTGTTGATAGACTGATTTCCAGGTGTAAAGTGTAGAACTTATACTGGAGAAAATGTGGAGCCATTAATGGCTTTGTCAGTGCTTTAGGAAGATTAATGATTCAGGCATAGTATACAGGATTAACTGGTAGGGAGAGAAATTGGAGGTAGAGATCAAATAGATTTTCATTGAAAGTAAAGGTAGGAGGACACGACCTAAACCAGGCGAAGTGGTAGTAGGAGAGAGGCAAGGAGGAAAAGATATTATAGACAGAGTCTCAATAAGTGATCAGGGGAGGGTAGATAAGAGAGAAGAATTAAGAAACGGTCTGGAAGTTTTCGTTGGAGTGACTGGAAGAACAATGATCCCATCATTAATGGAGTAAGGGAAAAGGAGATGGAAGGGGACCTAGCACAAGAACCAGGAGCAATTTGGAACCATTCTAGGGTCATATACTTTCTATATAGTGAGCACTGTGCTTAGCATATCTGAGGTACAATAAATGTTTGTCAGATGAATGAACCTTTTTAAAAAGGGAGTCGGGGGCTTCCCTGGTGGCGTAGTGGTTGCGCGTCCGCCTGCCGATGCAGGGGAACCGGGTTCGCGCCCCGGTCTGGGAGGATCCCACATGCCGCGGAGCGGCTGGGCCCGTGAGCCATGGCCGCTGGGCCTGCGCGTCCGGAGCCTGTGCTCCGCAAGGGGAGAAGCCACAGCAGAGGGAGGCCCGCATACCACAAAAAAAAAAAAAAAAAAAAAAGGAGTCGGAAAATACAGATTCGGAAAAAAAAGGAAATAAGGCATTGTAAGATTTTTGTATTGTCTGTAACATCCCCATTTTTGCTTTGGTTTTGTGTTTTGTCTGTCTTCCTCTGTTAATCAGTAGTAAATTCCTTCAGAATTAAGAGACCTACGTATCTGATCTTGGTGGATGGTAAGGAATATTGGGGAGACAATGACCTCCTCATAGTTCTATTTGTAAAATCCTCCAAAATATAGTATAGTCATTTTCACAATGTTGATTCTTCCAATCCAAGAACATAGTATATCTCCCCATCTGTTTGAATGAAATTAGAACACTCCCTAACACCATACACAAAAATAAACTCAAAATGGATTGATTAAAGACCTAAATGTAAGGCCAGACACTATCAAACTCTTAGAGGAAAACATAGGCAGAACACTCTATGACATAAATCACAGCAAGGTCCTTTTTGACCCACCTCCTAGAGAAATGGAAATAAAAACAAAAATAAACAAATGGGACTTAATGAAACTTAAAAGCTTTTGCACAGCAAAGGATACCATAAACAAGACCAAAAGACAACCCTCAGAATGGGAGAAAATA
>NC_041224.1:63867752-63882384 GCF_002837175.3 Physeter macrocephalus | reverse complement strand
TATTTGTAGTGAGGTGGATGGACCTAGAGTCTGTCATACAGAGTGAAGTAAGTCAGAAAGAGAAAAACAAATACCGTACGCTAACACATATACATGAAATCTAAAAAAAAAACATGGTTCTGATGAACCTACGGGCAGGACAGGAATAAAGACACAGACGTAGAGAATGGACTTGAGGACACGGGGAGGGGGGAGGGTAAGCTGGGACGAAGTGAGAGAGTAGCACTGACATATATACACTACCAAATATAAAACCAATAGCTAGTGGGAAGCAGCTGCATGGCACAGGGAGATCAGCTCGGTGCTCTGCAACCACCTAGAGGGGTAGGATAAAGAGGGTGGGAGGGAGACACAAGAGAGAGGGGATATGGGGATATACGTATGCATACAGCTGATTCAATTTGTTATACAGCAGAAACTAACACAACACTGTAAAGCAATTATACTCCAATAAAGATGTTAAAAAAATATAGTATAGTTCTATATTTTGGAGCCAGGAAGCTTTGAGTTCAGGATCTGACTTTGCCACTTGCTATCTGTATGACTCTGGACAAGTTATTCAGCCTCTTTCCTGGCCTCATTTTCTTCATCTGTAAAAGGAGGTAATAATAAAACCTGTCTCTCAAGAGTTGCTTTGTGAATTAAAAACACAAGTGAAAAGACTCAGCACATTGTCTGGTAGATAGCAAGCTCTCAAAAAAAAAATTGTTTCCTTCCCTGTTCTCTATATATTTGGTGTGGTAATAATGGATCTTAAAGATTTCTTGAAAATAAAGCATCTGTCTCTTTATATAAAGCCACAAAGTCACCAAGGATAGATCTAGCCAGGGCATGCACTCTTGTACTTTACCTTTGGCATAAGCAGAGTGAATGCTAACTCCAGAGAAAAGCAGTCTCTCAACCTGCTTTTGAGAAGCATGCTGTTAATGTGTTGTCAGCATACACAAACCTTGTGGTTACAGGGTTTAGTTTATTATATCTTCCAACTTCTGTAGCTAAATGAGGTGAATACTGAATTCATAGTATAGAACACTTCCCAAATATTTAATTTTAACAAAAGGAAGAGACTATTTTTCATATTCATCTTAAAATCCTTAAAATGCATACTACTTGAATATTTCTGTTTGTTATAAAAAACAGGGCAGTTAAATAAAAATAAAAATTAATTTAAAGGGAAAATTTATAATTCAGTAGGAACCATTCTGATTTCCTGCTGATATAAGTAAGGCAAGAAGCTGCAAGTTCAGTACAAAAAACACTAGGCTGGGAATCAGTAGACTTGGGATTCAGTTCAGATCTGCAATCAACCAGTTGTTTGACTCTGGAGAAGACATTGCAAACTTCTGGGTCTCAGCTTCATCATCTATAAAGTGAGGTTTGGACTAGATAAACAGCGGTTCTAGCCAGGGATGCACGTTTGAATCATCTATGGAGATTTTAAAGAACACGCATGATTTATCTCTGGGGGGAGGGTCTGGGCACCTGTATTTTTAAGATGTTTCCAAGTGATTCTATGATTTCTAAAAGACTCCTCTAGCTCTAGGGTTGTACAATTCTAAGCTCTCATCTTTGCAAATTTAAAAATCTTCCCTTGTGGGAAGTAGCTGCATAGCACAGGGAGATCAGCTCAGTGCTCTGTGTCCACCTAGAGGGGTGGGATAGGGAGGGTGGGAGGGAGACGCAAGAGGGAGGAGATATGGGGAGGTATGTATATATAGCTGATTCACTTTGTTATACAGCAGAAACTAACACACCATTGTAAAGCAATTATACTCCAATAAAGTTGTTAAATAAAATAAAATAAATATCTTCCCTTCCTCTTTAAAGTCTTACTGGAACAAAGTCATGCTCATTTGTTTACATATTCTTTATGGCTGCTTTTGAGCTATAAGAGCTGAGTAGCCTGCAAAGTCTAATATATTTACTGTTTGCCCTCTTAGAGAAAAACTTTGCCAATCCCTGTTTTAGACCACTATAATGTAACCTATTGTAAATGTCTAGGCTGAATTAATTTTAAGAGCTTTTAGAGATCTAATAAAGCATTGGAGCTATTTGTTAAAATATCTTAAAGGCAGTTTCCAAGTAGATTAACCTTTAACTAGAGGTGTTACTGCTGATTCAGTTGGAATTTTTGATGAGCAAATACTTAAAAATACGAATTACAGTGGATATAAGAATTGCCTACATTAGAGATGCATAAATATTCATAAGATCAAAAATATACATGAAATTTTTAATTAACAAGCATTTCATAAGGTATGCATCAATTCTCATAACTTCTGGGAAAATATGTCTGTTGTGGTTAAAACCACAGTAGTGAGCCAGATAAGTTTTACTGTAAAGCCCCAAAGAAAACACTATCCCATAACTGTGACTTTTATTCATTTTTCCCCCCTAATTATTCAGAAAGGGTTCCTTAAAAAAAAAAAAAAAGAACAGCCTCATTCAGTTATGTTTTTAACCACTACAAAGCACAAAGCGCAGCTATTTACTCATTTTAAGTGAAGATTATAACAGTAGTTTTGAAATGCAGTTCCCCTTTCCCCTCCTCACTCCCTTCAGTTTTTGTTTTAAATATCAAACTGCACACACTCACAGATGTGGTCTGTGCTCCTCTAACTAGATACATGGCTATGTGCCAGCAGGTATTGACAGACAAAAGCAAACACACCCACACACCGAAAATCAAACATAGGCTAATAATCCCAGTGCATCTTCCTAGAGCTTCAATTTCACTAATTTTTGGGGAAAAGAGCTAAGCAATTTAATCTTAAATATTGATATTTTTATATCTTAAATACTTAAAACATTTAAATCAGTAACTTACAACATCTTAATTAACATAAACATGGACATAATGTAGCATAAAATGCAAAATCAGCATAGATTTTTAAAATAAGAAATTTCCAGAGAACTTTTGCACCTGAGAAAGGTGATTTTCTCTGCTTCATTCACCCTACTCTGCTGGCTTGGATACTTCAGTGGAACAGTTTAGTTACTCTCCATACTTGATAGGCCTGTAACATAAACCCCTAATTCTTAGGAACCAGATTCCCTAAAAATTAATAAAGACATGAGCAAAACCTTATGCTTTAGCAGCTTAAATGTGTATAGGAGCAAGACAATTATTGAAGCAAATTTATTCATTTGGTCAAAATACATTTATTGGTGTTTTCTGTGTGCCAATTTTGCCTATAATAATTAGACTAGGGGCTTCCCTGGTGGCGCAGTGGTTGCGCGTACGCCTGCCGATGCAGGGGAACCGAGTTCGTGCCCCGGTCTGGGAGGATCCCACATGCCGCGGAGCGGCTGGGCCCGTGAGCCATGGCCGCTGGGCCTGCGCGTCCGGAGCCTGTGCTCCGCAGCGGGAGAGGCCGCAGCAGAGGGAGGCCCGCATACAACAAAAAAAAAAAAAAAAAAAAAATAATTAGACTAGAAATTGAACCTAATATTATATAATGAAAATATAGACACCATCCCTGAACTTTCTATTTTCTTCATACCTCCTCTCCAATTGATAAGTCCTATTGATTCTACAGCCAAAATGTTCTGAACCTGTCCAATGGTTTTCATCTTTACTTCCATCACAGTCAAGTCCATCAACATTTCTTATCTTGATATAGCCTAACAGGTCTCCTTACTTCTACTATTGACCCCTCCAGTAAATTCTCCATACAGCTGTCAGAGTAATTGTTTAAAATTTGTCAGGTCACACCTGTCCTGTTTAAAACCCTCTAGTAGCACACTATTACACTCAGAAAAAAAAGTGAATGCCCTGCCCTAGCTGCTTACAAACATCCTGCATGATCACATGCCCCCCCCAGCCACCCGCTCCAATCTCATTTCCATCACTCTTCTCCCTGCCCACTAAGCTCCAGCCACACCAACTTTCTTTTTATTCTTCAAACACACCATGCTTTTTTTCTCCTGAGGGCTGGGGTACTAGCTGTGCCTGAACCTTCTAGTGGTTGGCTCCATGTGTTGGGTAGATTTCAGTTTAAATGTCACTCCCCCCTAATTATTCAGAAAGGGTTCCTTAAAAAAAAAAAAAAAGAACAGCCTCATTCAGTTATGTTTTTAACCACTACAAAGCACAAAGCGCAGCTATTTACTCATTTTAAGTGAAGATTATAACAGTAGTTTTGAAATGCAGTTCCCCTTTCCCCTCCTCACTCCCTTCAGTTTTTGTTTTAAATATCAAACTGCACACACTCACAGATGTGGTCTGTGCTCCTCTAACTAGATACATGGCTATGTGCCAGCAGGTATTGACAGACAAAAGCAAACACACCCACACACCGAAAATCAAACATAGGCTAATAATCCCAGTGCATCTTCCTAGAGCTTCAATTTCACTAATTTTTGGGGAAAAGAGCTAAGCAATTTAATCTTAAATATTGATATTTTTATATCTTAAATACTTAAAACATTTAAATCAGTAACTTACAACATCTTAATTAACATAAACATGGACATAATGTAGCATAAAATGCAAAATCAGCATAGATTTTTAAAATAAGAAATTTCCAGAGAACTTTTGCACCTGAGAAAGGTGATTTTCTCTGCTTCATTCACCCTACTCTGCTGGCTTGGATACTTCAGTGGAACAGTTTAGTTACTCTCCATACTTGATAGGCCTGTAACATAAACCCCTAATTCTTAGGAACCAGATTCCCTAAAAATTAATAAAGACATGAGCAAAACCTTATGCTTTAGCAGCTTAAATGTGTATAGGAGCAAGACAATTATTGAAGCAAATTTATTCATTTGGTCAAAATACATTTATTGGTGTTTTCTGTGTGCCAATTTTGCCTATAATAATTAGACTAGGGGCTTCCCTGGTGGCGCAGTGGTTGCGCGTACGCCTGCCGATGCAGGGGAACCGAGTTCGTGCCCCGGTCTGGGAGGATCCCACATGCCGCGGAGCGGCTGGGCCCGTGAGCCATGGCCGCTGGGCCTGCGCGTCCGGAGCCTGTGCTCCGCAGCGGGAGAGGCCGCAGCAGAGGGAGGCCCGCATACAACAAAAAAAAAAAAAAAAAAAAAAATAATTAGACTAGAAATTGAACCTAATATTATATAATGAAAATATAGACACCATCCCTGAACTTTCTATTTTCTTCATACCTCCTCTCCAATTGATAAGTCCTATTGATTCTACAGCCAAAATGTTCTGAACCTGTCCAATGGTTTTCATCTTTACTTCCATCACAGTCAAGTCCATCAACATTTCTTATCTTGATATAGCCTAACAGGTCTCCTTACTTCTACTATTGACCCCTCCAGTAAATTCTCCATACAGCTGTCAGAGTAATTGTTTAAAATTTGTCAGGTCACACCTGTCCTGTTTAAAACCCTCTAGTAGCACACTATTACACTCAGAAAAAAAAGTGAATGCCCTGCCCTAGCTGCTTACAAACATCCTGCATGATCACATGCCCCCCCCAGCCACCCGCTCCAATCTCATTTCCATCACTCTTCTCCCTGCCCACTAAGCTCCAGCCACACCAACTTTCTTTTTATTCTTCAAACACACCATGCTTTTTTTCTCCTGAGGGCTGGGGTACTAGCTGTGCCTGAACCTTCTAGTGGTTGGCTCCATGTGTTGGGTAGATTTCAGTTTAAATGTCACTTATTCACAGTGATCTCCCATGATCAGTCAAAATAAGAGGCCACCGGTTACTCTCTTGTCCTCTAATTTAAATTCCTTGCATAGCACTTGTGGCTGTCTGACAGTTTTCTTTTTCATTTATTTGTTTCTTGATTAACACTCCCCCTCCCCAGGCCAAAAATGTAAGCTCCATGAGCATAGAGAATAAAGGACCTTGTCTGCCTAAACTTGTTTACCACCTTGGCCCCCGGGCCTAAAACAAAACTTGTCGGGCAGACAATAAATAATAATTGTAGAATAAATGAATGAATAATAGAGTATGGATCTTCACATGATATATATCATGTTCTGCAGAGAAATTTTTACCTTTATAGAGTCTTAGAAGTGTAAAGGCCTTTACTATCCCTTCTAGTCTAACTTCCTACTCCATGCAGGAATTTTTCATTTCTGCTCTCAGGGAAAAATGTGCAGGAGCCTGACTTACAACTAGCTGTGTAATACTGGAGCAGAAACAGATAAATCAATACAACAGTACAAAAACAAATCCATGCATTTTAGAAATTTTAAATATGATGATGAAGACATTATAAATCAATGGGAGAAATTTATGGATTATTCCATTTTCAATGAACACTATAGCAGTGCTGTCCAGTAGGACTTTCCGTGATGATGGAAATAAATGTTCTTTATCTGCAATGTCCAATATAGTAGCCACTAGCCACATGTGGCTACTGAGCACTTGAAAATGGCTAGTGAGACTGAGGGACTGATTTTATTTATTTTAATTAATTTAAACTTAAATTGAAATAGCTACATGTGGGTAGTGGCTACTATTTTGGACAGCATAGTTCCATAGGATTTCATAGGTATTTCTGGAAAGAAAAAAGATTATATGGTTAAGTAAGTTAGGGAAATGCTGCATCCTAAAACTCTGTATTGTTGATTGATAATGCACACAAGCATATTAGAGGCTACGAGAGGTTCTGCAATAAAGAAAATTAACTTTTCTTGGTCTGATTTTTTTCCCAACTCATTTGACCAATGAAATCCTTTTTATGTTTGTTTTGGTATATTATCTATTAACACCTTATTGTCTGTGCAGTGAAGTTTGGGATATGTTAACTGGGTAATTTAATAAATGGCACTGGGGCTTCCCTGGTGGCGCAGTGGTTGCGCGTCCGCCTGCCGATGCAGGGGAACCGGGTTCGCGCCCCGGTCTGGAAGGATCCCACATGCCGCGGAGCTGCTGGGCCCGTGAGCCATGGCCGCTGGGCCTGCGCTCCGGAGCCTGTGCTCCGCAACGGGCGAGGCCGCAGCAGAGGGAGGCCCGCATACCACAAAAAAAAAAAAAAATTAAAAAAAAAAATAAATAAATAAATGGCACTGGAACAAGTTGTTAATCATTCGATTAAAAAATTAAGTTAGATCCCTACTTCAGATCTCATATCGAATTATATTTCAGATGGAGTGAAATTTAAATGTTAAAAAGTGAAACAAAAATATTAAAAGAAAATAGAGCTTAAAAACACTTATATAACTGGTCAATAAACACATGAAAAGATACTCAACACCTTCCTAGTAATCAAAGAAATGTAAGTTGAAGTAAGATTTCATTTTTTACCTGTCAAATTAGCAAAGATGTGGAAAACTGATAATAACCAGCATTGCTGAGTAACTATGGGAAAATGGGTATTCTTATTAACAGAAATGTAAACAAATGCAAGCTTTTTGAAGGATAATTTGCCATTATATTTTAATATTTAAGAAATGTCTATAGGTAGGTATTACACTTTCAGAAATTTATCTGAAGGGAAACATTAGGATATGTGCAAAAATTTAACAGGGATGTTTACCACAGCAATAGTTATAATAGAAAAACTGGAAACAATCTCAAAGTTTAAAAGAGGACTGGTAAATTTAAATAATAGGATTTCCATTCATTGGAATACTTTGCAGCCATTAAAAAATGAAGTTGTAGAAATAAATTTATTGACAGAAAGATGTTCATAATACGTTATGGAAAGAAAGGTTATATAAAAATCTGTACACAAATATACACAAAAATAGTCAAGAATGATAGCCATCTAAAGTTATATACAGTTTTCTTTAAGAATGGAATTTTAATACTTTTAAACTTTTTTCTTCTTTTGATATTGACTGCTTAATTTTTTCCCCTTTCTTTTTATAATGAGCACATACCAGTAAACACAGCTATTTTCATTCAAGAAAAAAAAAAAAAGTACCACGTCCCACTCTTACACTGACCTAAAAATGTCTGTTTCTTCAACTCACTGGTCTCATTTTTGTCCTCTGGAAAAAAACAGTAAGTCTAATCTCTCTTCTACAAAACTTCGAACACAAAGATTTAAATATAATCTGATGTTCATTAAAATTAGATTACGTCCAACTTCTAATGAATGATTCCCTTTGCAATTTCACAAAAAGAATCACATCCAAGACCAAATGTGCTTTTCATGGCAGCATAAGCAGAAAAATTTTCAGGAAGGAAGTTGAAGCCTTATTTTTTGTTTTCAATTTCCCCTAATTAAACGTTTCCTTTTAATGCTAGCCTAAACCATCCAGAGATTTGTATAAAGTGGCATGTTAAAAATTACCATCAAGATTTTACATCCCTATTGAAGACAGAGATTAGATTTTACTCAACCCTGCTATCTTCAGTGCTTGAAAACACAAAATTGTTATAAACATAGGAAGAGTTCTCAATTTTATAAATTATTTATAAATTTGAACAATATTCTTCTAACATGAATATTTTACAAATAGAGGAATTCAGCTCTCAAAGCAGAAAAACCATTTGGTACGATGATGATGCCTGGTAACTCTACAGCCATAAATTCCATTTGGCCCTACCTTGGGCCAGGGAGATAGACTAAGTAACCTTTTAGAATTTCTTCTAGCACTGAGGCTCTCCATTTATTGTTCTGTTACTTATTAGGCATGGCTATCAATGGCTAAGGGGTCACTGACCAGAAAAAGAACTTCATTCTTAGTCTACCATTTCTACTTCAAAGGTTCCATCTATAACTGTGTCACTATTTTTTTCCTTTACTTGGTGTAAACACCAGCCTTTTCTTAAAATGATTTTGTTTTGCTTAAATTTTCTGAGAAATGACTTAACACAATTGCAAAATTTAAAATGACTAGGACTGTAAATAGTGTTTGGGGAAGACGCTAGATTTAATGAGAGGTCTAAGATATTTTACAAAAGAGTAGACAGAATTTTATTTAGTATATAGCTAATATATCCTAGCTGATAAGATGTGGTCAAGTTAAAGTTATAATCTGCCTGGTTTCATAAATAATCACTGTGTTTAACTCACAGTAGCTATATGCAAGCATTTTGTTTGAAAAAGTATAAAAAAGTCATCATCTTTTATTCTCATTTGTCTTCTAGATTTCAAAGCCTGGTAAGTTATTTTTTTCATAGATAGTTAAGAGGTAAATTGTTATTACAAACTCCTATTTAATGGGTTTCAAAAATGTGCTTGGTGTATAGCAGGTGCTCAATAAATATTTAATGAACAATTGGAAGAAACAATGAATTTATGTTTTACAGTACTGTGCTGACAGGAAAACAGTGTCTGATGGGACCCGATTATGACATATAGAATTCTCTTAGCAATTTGTCTTTAAATGTTAATTAATATGAATACTTGTGAGTCATCTGACCAGGTCTGAATTATATATTATTAAGTAGGACTAAACATTTCCAGCAAATATATATTTTAGCTGCTAATGTAAAATGCCAAGTTGCTGCAACAAACAGTAGTGGGAAAATCACAGCCAGCTAAGGCCAGAAATCCACAAGCTATTGTTTTGAAGGAATTTAACCTATCACACTACTCTGAGAGAGCATTTATTTATTTTTTGGCCCTCAGGGAAGGCAGGGCTACGAACAATTTTTAAACCTACAATATAGATGCTCAAAAATAATAACTGTAACCAGGACAATTTTTTTCAGTATCATGACTGTGTTCTAGTGCTTTTATAACAGATGAATGTGTGAAAGTGTAGTCATCTAATTGGAAGCCAGAGAAAGGAACTTTCAGAGATTTTCTGTAAGTAATAAAAATGCTTAAAATCTCTCATAAGTTTCAAGTATTCTCTCTGCTTTAAGAGAGATCTATGCCCCCCTTCCCTAAAAAAGGAGACAGATGAAACTCAAAGACTACATAAACTTGATTTTCTATCTGTATTGAACCATATCATTACCCAAACGGTCTCCAGTAGGTAGATGGACAAAGTGAATATAAGCTAGTCATGCTGAAGAAGGTAGCCTCTCAGAGAATCTGGTTCAGAAAAGTTAAGTAACTTTACTCATTTGGATTAGTAATACTTGGACCTCAAATTCAATTTTTTTAATAATATGGTTAAAAAAGCACATTATTTGGAGAGTAGCTGGGATTTGAGCAGTAAGTTTTATATAGTCTGGCAATGGTCAGTTTCCAAAGAGATGGGTTACCTGGGCCTTGAGGACTTCCTTTTTGTTTACTAATGCATTTTACTCATCCAAGAGGTTCAAGGAATTGGCAAGGAGAGGAGTCTGGACCTTAAACAGTAAGAAATTTAGGACTTACAGATGTAGATAGAATTTAGCCAAGAAAGGCCTTAGTAATATCCAGGAACCTATATAAGTGGTAAAGCCATTGCTTATCAGAAGTTCTAACATTATAATTTATAACATAAAAGAATGGGCTAGCCTCTTGACAACGTAAAATGCTAACTGATCTCTACACAGGTGTGCGTGTCCTTGTTGAAAGGTATGTAATTCAGTCCAATCTTTTTCTTTAGATTGGTCACATTGGGAAAATAAAGGAACTTAGCAGACGCTTTGGAGATCACTTTATGATAAAATTTATTTTAAAAAAATTTAATTATTTATTGGTCTAGTCTCTTCATTCCTATCTTTTGATGATCTAACCTATACATTACTGCTACATTATTTTTCAAACAGAACTCTAGTTTCATTATTCTTCTCCAAATTTTTAAACATTTCTCCATTGTCTACCAAAATTAAGTACAAACTACAGCATGGCATTAAATTATTTCCACAAAAATAGCCGCAACCTATCTTTCCCAATTTATTTGCTTATACTTCTCCCACATACACAGCCACAAGCTCAGTTCTCCTGCAGGCCCAAATTATTAGGCAACAGTGGAGTAGTAGTGGCTACTGCAACTAAGGTACAGGAACAAGAGAAGAGCCAGTTCCCCACTCCCACTCCAACTGAGAGGTTAAGAAGTGAACACTGCTCAAGTACCTTTCCGAAACACAGACTTGATCTGTCATGCTCTTGCTTAAAACCACTACAGTAAGCTTTTTATAAATCTAGAATCCATGGGCCAGGAGGTGGCTAGAATTAAGGGTTCCATGAACTTGGATTGGGGAAAAAAATTGCATCTTTTCCATAAACTATAGCTGAAATTTAGCATTTTCTTCACTAAGTGTAGGCAATAATCCTCAGTGGTATTAACAGTCCCTAGTCTTTGTCACCATTAGAAATATATTTTCATATCACATTAAAGTTGTTGCAGTTACCTCAAAATATAATTTATACTCATCACTATTTTGAAATTACATAATTAGACCTGCTGCCAGATGTTATTTAATGTGAAAGGAAGCACATATATAACTACATCACACATTTGTTTTAACATTTTTAAAACTTTCAATAAAAATAATTTCATTTACGTTTCTATATATTTTACTTTATACATTTAAAAACATTATTCTGAGATAAGGTCCACAGGCCAGGCTGCCAAAGTGGTCCATGACATAAAAGAGGTTATTTTATTTTTACCTTTTGTTATTTATACCTATTAATTGCTTATAGTGTATAATCTAAACACTTTAGCATGGAATTCAAGGCTCCTCATTAACTGTTCACACCCACTTTATCATCTTTATCTCTGTCCCACCCCTACTTTTCATATTAAACTCTAGTCATACCAGACAATAGTGACTCTCTCTTATCTGGTGGCAGATAGGGTTTTTTTGTGTGTGTGTGTGGTATGCGGGCCTTCCTCTGTTGTGGCCTCTCCCGTTGCGGAGCACAGGCTCCGGACGCGCAGGCTCAGCGGCCATGGCTCACGGGCCCAGCCGCTCTGCGGCATGTGGGATCCTCCCATACCGGGGCGCGAACCCGGTTCCCCTGCATCGGCAGGCGGACGCGCAACCACTGCGCCACCAGGGAAGCCCCTTGGCAGATAGGTTTTTGAATTAACCCTACTTAATAGACAGTAGCCATGCACTGGCTTGGGCTTTGCCTTACCCAGACCTTCTCTGCCTGCCAAGCGAATTCTTTTAAAGGTCTGTTTTCCCTAATATTACAAGATCCTAATAGGGCTGAATCTTAAATCTTTCTCATTCCTAACGTAAATGATCAATGAAATGAATATAAAAGACAGATTCTAAATTGGCAAGGCACTGTGTGTAGTAATAATCTCTAGAGGAGTGAAGTTAGTCTCTGAATCTCATAAATTCGCCTAGCTCTGATCTTTTTGGGGATAGAAACGAGGAGGCCCTTGAGCTCTAAGGCTGGATCCCCAGCTGATAAATCTTGGAGGGAGGGGAAAGGGAGGGGAAAGAGCAGTAACTGAGGTGGATCTGATTAAGACTGAAGAATGGAAATGTGCTGAAGGGAAAGGCAGGAGTGACTTCTCCCATTTCCCAGAGCAGTTATTCAAAACTATCATCACTCTGACCAAGCGTCCCATTCCATCCCCAACCTTCTCTCATCAAATGACTCCCATTTTAATGTTACAAAGTCAACTCTATCAACCTTCTGCCTTCCCCTACTTCCCATCCTTTCCTTTGCTCTAGTTTAGTGGTTCTCAACCCACAGCATTAGTCACCTCAGAAGTTTTTAAAAAAGAAACACTGATGCCTTGCCTGAGTTTGTTTAATTGGCCTCAGATGGAGCAACTGCATTGGTTTTATTTTTAAAAAGCTTCCCAGGTGACTCTAATGTGCATACAAGATTGAGTTCCACTAGTGTTCTTGGTTCTGTAAATTAGCTATTCTCATCCATAAACTGTCTGCTTCTCGGTTCCATGATACACTTTTATGCCTAAGAGTTTCCCATCTTAAAAGAACACACTGTTGTGGCCCACACGCTTGCCCCTCATCTCATCACTTTACAACGATGTTTCTTTAAAGGGTAGCCTACACCTGTATGGTTTTTACCAGTTATGTTCTATGACTTTTTACTCTTCCAGCCAGTACTGGCATATGCTTTTGTACCCGTCATTCCCTCTGCTTCTATCTCCTCTCATATTTCTTTGACCAGCTACTGCTCACTAGCCTTTTAACACAAATTGAGTGACCCAAAGGTTACCTTGGAAAGGGTTTCCTCAAGTCCTTCTATACAATCATGCTCAGAGTATCCTGTGTTTTTTTTGTTTTTCGATTATAAATTTACTTTACTACCACTGCGGATTCTCTCATCGTCTCGACATAACAGAGCGTTTCAGAAAGCTGAGACTATTTCATTTGCTTCTGACTTTCTGGAGTCTAACTCCTGGAAACCACTCAGTGAAAAAAGTCTGAGAAATGAATGGAAAGAAAGGCTAGGAAACGGAGGTCTGGGGCGGGGAAATGAGGGGGAGGGCGTGTGTGTGGAAACGGGGTGGGGAGGGCTAACGGGGTGGAGCTGAGAACCCTGCACCAAAACTGGGGAGGGGGCAAGGATACCCTAGATCTGCGTGGGCGGTAAAGCGGTCCCCGGCCCAGACACACCGACCAGCAAACCCAAGTGGGGAGCAGGTTTCTTACCTGCCTCGGGCCTCACCACCCCAACCAGCCTTCAGGCGGCTCTCTATTGGCCGGAAAACGAAAGCTACGGTCGCAAACCCAGAGTTTTCTACCCCAACATTGCGACATTCCTCTCTAGTAGAGAGAAAATCTAAGGCAGAGTTCCTAGCTCTGCCGTAAGGTGAGGAAGAAAAGTTTGGGCGGGGCCGCCTGGGACGGATGAAATGGGGCGTGTCCGCGCAAGCGCATGCTGTACTCACTGGCGGCGTCACGTGCGGGGGCGGGGGCGGGGCCGGGAGGACCGGCCAGCTCCGGCCGGCGGTAGGGGGCGTGGGAGGTAAGTGCGCGCGCCTGCTCGTCTGCAGCCGAGGCGCGCGGGGCGGGGCCTTGTGCGCGGGGTCGGGGGCGCGCGGGCCGGAGCGGAGGGGGTCGGGGCGGCGGTTGACTGTGGCTGCCGAGAGTCCAGCCAGGACGCCGAGAGGCGGCGGAGGAGGCACCGGCGGCACCGGCAGAGGGGGCGACAGCGGTTGAGGCGGCGGTCCAACGCGTGCTCTCTGGGCGGGTGCGGCGGGGGATGTGCCTGCCCAGGCCGGGCGGAGTCTCTCTGACAGGGCGGGGGATGCGCGGCGGCCGCTCGCCCGGACCCTAAGGCAGCTGGGCCCACCCTCCCGAAACCCTCCGACCTTCGGTCGCCTCGGCCTCTGCTGTCTCCTCCGGCCTGACCCTGGGGCTGAGGTTGGCAGGCGGCTTCCGCCGAAGAGGAGGGGGCTGCGGTGGCCACCGCGGCGGAGCCCGAGGTAAGACCCGCCCAAGCCGCACAGCGGCCCTGCGGCCCGGCCCGGCCCGGCCCGGCCCACGTCTCAGTCTCTCTGTAGCTTTTGCGGGGCCGCTCCGCCCCGCCCCGGCGGAGACGCCCCGCGAGAGGGTCTGCCCCGCAGCCTCCCTGACACCCGATCGCTGCCCCGGGTCCCC
The DNA here is from genome assembly GCF_002837175.3 of Physeter macrocephalus. Lineage (NCBI taxonomy): Eukaryota > Metazoa > Chordata > Mammalia > Artiodactyla > Physeteridae > Physeter > Physeter macrocephalus. The sequence continues at coordinate 63,868,030 of NC_041224.1, read as the reverse complement.
CGTAGACCCCACCCATCGTATCTTCCATTGACCAGACACCATTCCGGCCCTCCAACCTCTCTAGGGATTCTGTCACGGGCCCCCCACCCCAGCACACCCTATTGGAACCTCCTTTAGAGTCTCTTCGGACGCTTAATGGGGCCTCGAGACTCTGTCACATTCTCCCGTGAGCTGACCCGGGTTTGTCACTGTTCCTCAAACCCAGTTACTGCCACCCCCTAACCCACTGCTACGCCCAGTTCCAGGGCAGATCCATCGTGCCCACCCCTCTTCTCTCC
>NC_041224.1:63820290-63867516 GCF_002837175.3 Physeter macrocephalus | reverse complement strand
TCCCCCTTCCCCCCCCCCCCCCACAGCTCGCTCACCGCCTAGCCGACTAGCTCTTCCCCTACCCACCTCGGCTTTCAGATAGTCTGCTTCGTGATGCTCTTACCTCCCAAGAGATCTGGTGTCAGCCCCTCTTTAGACACTATCAACAGCGGCCTCCCCCCCCCCACTCCTACTGTAGCCTCTCCCCCAGACCTCTTGTCCTTAGGCAGACCTGATTATCTTTCTCCCCGCTCGTGATCCTTTCTTTGGTTGGAAGGGCTTTGCCATGAAATCCTGAAGGGGTGTTTGCGTAGCCTAGTGTATTCCCTCCGGTGGGGCTTAAGGGGACCAACTGACACCCTTGTTTGGAGGGTTTAGTCTGGTGGCTATAGAGAGAGGAAGAGGGAAGAGCATGGAAGCCCCGGGCAGGGGGTGTGTGCTGTTGTAAGGTCTCACAGCCTGCTTCTCATCTTGTCTCTTCTGTAGAACGTGTGAGGTAGTCCAGATCGTGACATTTTAGGGACTTCTGTAAGGATCAAAGCACATAACACTAATGAATATAACTGTGTCTTCATGTGGTATCATTTGCTTCACTTTCCTAGATTTTTACAGATCTTTTGCACTGTTTTTGAAGGATATCAGGGTGCTTTTTTTTTGATTTGCTGTTTGCGAATTTGCTGGAAAAGTAAGATTTGTAGTTTTCCTTAATCCCTGAAGACTTTAATATCAATTTAATAATAAAATTCTGCTACCTGGTGCTACTGTCTTGCTTTTCCAAGGAGCAAGTACAATTATCATGCAGTGTTCACCGATGTCATTACCAACAGCCTTCTCAGTAGTAAAATATTGAATAAAATGTAGTTTGTTGAACTCCTGAGCTGTCAAGAAGGAAAGGTAATTTTACACCAGATGATCAGTGCATAATTTTAATCTTGGTATAGTGATGAAGTATAGAGAGGTTTTTGTAGTCAGTACTTTAAAATTTTTTATTTTGTGTGTGTGGAACTGAGGAGGGAGAAAATCATATTAAAATTATAGGTCATAACTAGACATAGTATAAAAGTCAAAAGGTTCAAAAGAGTATGCAGTAAAAAGTTTCTTTTCCCCCTTTTTATCCTCTAACCACCCATTTTCCCTCCTTAGACGCAACCACTGTTTCCATCTTTGTGTGTGTCCTTCCTGTGATATTTCTAACATACAAGTCTATACATTTATATTATTAAAACACTCCACAGACAAATCCTTGCATACTGTATACTATGGATATACCACCCCCCCCCTTTAATAATAGATCCTAGAGTTCATTCAACAATAGTACATTTGGAAGTGCCTCATTTACTGGGTGGATAGTATTCCGTTCTGGTGATCTTGAAGTTATTTTCAGTCTTTGTTTTTATAAACAGTGCTGCATGCTTTTCTTTTAAATGTATCATATGTTTTGTATGTTTTAAGTAATTTTCAGGATTTGAAAAATTTCATGATGATTCTTTTGTGAACCTACAAAAAAGCATATAACTAAATTTCTCATTGAACCTCTGAGCTTCCATGGAGTGGCTGGCTTTGATAGAGATTATAATGTTTGTCAAGTAAGTTACTGAAGGATTTAAAGAAGGGGACTGAAATGATAAGATTTGCATTTTTAAAAGATCACTCTGCTTTGAGGAGGGTGGATTGAAAGGTAGACTAAACGTGTCAGGAGGGTAAATGATGATGGTGCAGTCTTCATTTGGGTTTTGAGAGTAGACGGGATTTGGCGATTTCATTGGATTTGGGATTAGGGTGAGGGTTCATAGAGGATAAGATCTAGGTTTCTAGCTTGTGCCTTTCACTGAGGTGGAGATCCATATGAGGGAGGAGTGGAATTTTTATTTTTGTCAAGAAAGGGGAATTCAATTTGTGGCATGTTGAGCTTGGGTGATTATACTTCTATCAGATGTAGATGGCCAGGAGGCAACTGGATTTGTGGCTTAAGCTCATTATCAAGTTCTGGGTTGATAGTAATAGATTTGGGTGCAAAAGGTGTACGTGAAAGGAGAAGAGATTGTAGGATAGAAATCCAACATTTACAGTATAGGTAGAGTTGAATGTCTAAGCTAGTAAATTATGTGATTAAGTTCTCTAAAAAATCGTGTTATAGTTTAAACATCAATAGGTTCACTGTCTGACAAGACTTTTTAACAGTGTTTTCCCTGAGTGGTGTATAGTGCTGAGGGAAATGGAGTAAACTTAGATTATTAAAAAGGTAAAACCTCAGTAGAAATTAGCAACATAAATCCCATTTTTTTCTAATCATTTAGATTATACTGTTGTAAAAGTTTGTTCAATCTTCATTGTTTACAGAGAAGTATAGGAGCTTGGAAAATGTGGTTTGCCAAGAATATTAAGTTTTTTGGTTTGTATGATTTCTAGTTATATTAGTAATAAAGATTAGTCAAAGATTTTTCAGTCACGTTTTTAAAACATAACATGACTTAATGTATTTATTCCTGAGTCCAGAGCTGCAGTGTAGAGCTCGTGCCTTTACTCTGGATCCCTGTAAATCACTTCTAATGGACATCTCTACTGGGATTCATATTTCACAAGCACTTCACACATGTACAAAATAAAACTCTTCTCTGCCTCTCTTCCCTCCAAAAAGGTGGGGTTAGAAGGAGACAAACTGCAACAAAATTTTTTCTTTTGATTGCCTGTCTTGATGAACGGTACTACTCTCTCCTCCTCATGAAGCCTTTAGGAATCTGGGAATATCCTCCACTGCACTCTGTACCAAACTACCAACATCACAAAGTCTGGCTCGTTCTCCCTCATGATATTTCAGATCATTCCTGATTGCTATTTTTGTTGTCTCTGTTTTAACCCCGAATGTCTGTTGGTCTTCTTGTCTTCTCATCCGTCTCTTTTGCCGTACCCTCTAGTTCATTCTCTCCACTTTTGCCAGAGTAAGTGTTCTAAAATGCTCTTTTAGTTAGGCTCTTTCAGTTGCAACGAAGAGACTCAAGTTACCTTAAGTAGAGGAGTGCTTATTGAAAGAAAACATGCACAAGGGAACCCAGGAAAAGTTAAAACATCTTGGTCTCAGGAAGAACAGGAGCTTAAAAATAAAACTAGAGGGCTTCCCTGGTGGGGCAGTGGATAAGAATCTGCCTGCCAATGCAGGGTTCACAGGTTCGATCCCTGGTCCAGGAAGATCCCACATGCCGCAGAGCAACTAAGCCCGTGTGCCACGACTACTGAAGCCCGCGTGCCTAGAGCCCGTGCTCTGCAACAAGAGAAGCCACCGCGATGAGAAGCCCATGCACCGCAACGAAGAGTAGCCCCCGCTCGCTGCAACTAGAGAAAGCCCGTGCACAGCAATGAAGACCCAACGCAGGCAAAAATAAATAAATTTTAGGGCTTCCCTGGTGGCGCAGTGGTTGCGCGTCCGCCTGCCGATGCAGGGGAACAGGGTTCGCGCCCCGCTCTGGGAGGATCCCACATGCCGCGGAGCGGCTGGGCCCGTGAGCCATGGCCGCTAAAATAAATAAATAAATTTTAAAAATAAATAAATAAAACTAGAAGCAGGAAAAGACAGATTTCACTCTAGTGCTCTACTGTTAACTTGTCTTAGCTACTTTTTCTATTTCGTTTTGTATTATTTTTTCTCTCTAATCCCCTCCCCCACCCAATCTCATGGCTTCCATTTATTCCTAATTTCTGCCTCCTTAAAACTACCGTGTCACTCCCATGCCAACATCTTGCCTCCTGGCTACTGTCTTTTTTCTTTTTTAACATCTTTATTGGAGTATAATTGCTTTACAATGGTGTGTTAGTTTCTGCTGTATAACAAAGTGAATCAGCTATACATATACATATATCCCCATATCTCCTCCCTCTTGATATCTCTTACCTCTTGCGTCTCCCTCCCTCCCACCCTCCCTATCCTACCCTTCTAGGTAGTCACACAGCACCAAGCTGATCTCCCTGTGCTATGTGGCTGCTTCCCACTAGCTATCTGTTTTACATTTGGTAGTGTATATTGACTACTGTCTTTTTAACTTGAGCTTCTGTTGCTGACTTCTTCCTAAGATTTTCTGGTTTGAATTCCCAAGAAACAATCTCTTTGGCTCAGCTCTGTAATCATGGGCTGCTAGCAAGCCTGTGTACTTGGGTCATGTGACTACTCCTGGCCATTTAGTGTTGGCTGTGTGTTTATTTATGCGTGTGGGTGTGGGGCAGGATCATAATGGTGAAAAACATGGGGCAGTGTGCAGGCTAACTTTCCCACGAAATGGGGTTGCAGACATGGCAGGCACCATGATTGACATAGTACAAATACAAATCTAATCATATCCTTTCCTGTTGAAAGATCTTCAGTGCTTTCCCATTGCTTTCAGGATAAAGCTTAAACTGTAGCTTGGCATCTTGGCATGTGTGTGAGATCCTTTGTGATCTGACTCTTCTTTAGGCTTTCCTTCCTTGCTCTCTTCCTTAAATTCTTTGATCCACTCATTGAACTTAGGTCTTTACACTCTCTGTTCCCTTTCCCATCTTTCCTTTCCACCTTTCTCTGCTTAGCAATCTGCTATCTGATCTTCAGAACTCAGACCAGGTGTATCTTTGGGAAGCTTTCCTTTACTTCCTCCAGGTTAAGTTAGGTGCCACTCCTATAGTATGTAGTGCTTGCTTCTGTCACAGCTCTCTAATGAAATTCCTAATAGCTTGTCTATTTTCTTCACTGGGCTGTAGCTTCTTTGGTATCAGTACAATGTAGTAAGGCACGTTTTTAGATTGAGGATTTTTTTTAAAAGAATATGCTTATTATAAATTATAATGTATATAAAAAAGTACACAGATCATAATTGTGCAGCTCAATAAATTTTTACAGAGTGAATACACAAATGTAACCAACACCTACATCAAGCACGATACAGGATATTACTATCAATACAACCTCACAAGCCACCTTATGCCCTCTTCTGGCCGCTAGTCCAGTTCAAAGAGGATTTAATTTTAAATGGGAAAACTCTTTAACGTAGATTTCTCTACATTTTTGTGTGTATCTTTAGACATACAAGAGACATAGATATTAGAATTTTGATCCTATGGAAAGAACATACGTAATTTATATTAGTGCAATTTTGGCATATTTTTGTGCAATAGATAAATTCAAAATCATATCATATTTTAATATTCAGTTATGGGATGTTTGTATTTAGGTAGATTTTCTTGTTTTTAAGTTTAATATTTTAGAGTAGTGGAAAAGAATATGATAGACCAAAGAATATTTGCTTAAAATAGCCTGTTTTGAGTGGGGATCATGCTCGAGATGGGTATAGTAAACATGTAAAGCACTTTCCAAATGGTGTTTGGCCTCTGGGTTTTAATGTGAATTATGTTGCTAGCATATTTTGGCAATGGGGTCATCCAACGGGCAACTGGAGTATAATTTTACATGTACAGTGAGGAAAGGACTAGCTGTCCTGTGTCATAGACAGCTGGCTTGCTAAGAATTGAGTTTTTTTTGCAACTAGCAATAATTTTAGAGTGTACTTATTCTTTTTCTTAGTTTTGATTTTTCTTAAACTTTAAGATTATGTGGCTCTTTGAGTATGAAGGAATTCTTTTAAACATACTTTTTCCTTAGATGGACTTTTCTGTCTGTAAATATTAAATTTGTTAAGGCCAATTAAGTGGAAAGAATACTATAGACTTTTAAAGCTGCATTTTCAACAGACCTCAATTCAATTTCCAGCCTCATCCCTTATGAGCTGTCATTTGTGGGCAAGTCACTTAACATTTCTGAGCTTCAAGAATGTTCATCTCACAAGATTATCATGAGTTAAAACAGTTTATGTAAAGCACCAAGCACATAGTAGATATTCAAGAAGTCTTCATTTTCCTCCTTGAATATGTCTATTTCTTGTTATGTTTAAATATGAGATCAAGAATTTAAAGAATTTCATTGTGTGGCATAAATAAATGGCCATCAAAGTTTGTTGCCAGTAGAAGTCAATCTTAGAAGGATAGTCTGCTAGCTGTCTTTCAAGTGTGATCATAGTTTTTCAATTCAGAAAGACTCTAAAGAAATGCTTCTCTTGATGTCTTAGTATATCAGACTAATGGATGTTAGAATGTATTTTGATTCAGTGTGAGGTACAACAAAATGTTCTGTTTGCCAATGACAAACATTCCTTAAATCATTGACAGATTGTAGTACTATTGCTGTCTGTAGTGTGTAAGTATTTGAGATCTGTTTACTTATATTGATCAGATGATAGTAGGCTGAGTAGTCTCTGGATTTTTTTTTTTTTTTTTTTAAAGACAGTAACTTTATTTTATTTTTTTGGCCTTGCCGCGTGGCTGGCGGGATGTTAGTTCCCCGACCAGGGATTGAACCTAGGTCCCCAGCAGTGGAATCGTGGAGTCTTAACCACTGGACTGCCAGGGAATTCCCGAGATTTTTATTTATTTATTTATTTTACTATAAGGGAGAAAGTTCTTCAGGTAACTGTGTGGATATGAGTTTATAAATGATCTTGAGATCGTATTTTTTCCTTACCTTCTTTTGCAACTCTACCTTATTTTAGTTCTCTTCCTGCCTTCCCCCTCCTTCTTTAAAAAAAGAAAAAAATTTATTTATTTGGTTGCACTGGGTCTTAGTTGTGGCAGGCAGGCTCCTTAGTTGCGGCTCACTGGCTCCTTAGTTGCGGCACATGGGCTCCTTTAGTTGCAGCAGGCGGGCTCCTTAGTTGTGGCATGCGAACTCTTAGTTGCGGTAGGCATGTGGGATCTAGTTCCCTGACTAGGGATCAAACCTGGGCCCCCTGCATTGGGAGTGTGGAGTCTTATCCACTGTGCCACCAGGGAAATCCCCCCCCTACTTTTTTTTTTATAATAAAAATACTTAGAAAATGTTGAGGGACATCCCTGGCCATCCAGTGGTTAAGACTCCATGCTCCCATGGGTTCGATAGCTGGTTGGGGAACTGAGATCCCGCACGCTGCACAGCGCGGCCAAAAAAAAAAGTATTGAAAAGTTGAAAGAATAGAACAAAAAACATAGATAAGTCAGCCACCGTAAGAACCTGCTGTATAAAAATATAAATAAAATTTAAAAATTAAAGAAAAAAGTTAACAGTATGCCATCCATATTTGCTGTATTGTTTTTTATGTGTATGTGTGTGTATATACTTTAACTGAACCTTTTGAAAATTGCGACTATTTTGACTTTTACCTTAAAACACTTGAGCATATATTTCCTAGGAAAATATTCTCCATATCACCACAGTGCCATTACCAACACCTAAGAAAAATAACAGTAATTTCCTAATAATATTTAATATTCAGACTACAGTTAAATTTTCAGTTTTTCAAACCAGAATTCAGTCAAGATTTTTGCATGCATTTGATTATCTTTTTAGTTTCTTTTTTTTTTTTTTTTTTTGCGGTACGCGGGCCTCTCACTGTTGTGGACTCTCCCGTTGCAGAGCACAGGCTCCAGACGCACAGGCTCAGCGGCCATGGCTCATGGGCCCAGCTGCTCCGCGGCATGTGGGGTCTTCCCGGACCGGGACACGAACCCGTATCCCCTGCATCGGCAGGCGGACTCTCAACCACTGCGCCACCAGGGAAGCCCCCGTTTCTTTTAATCTAGAAAAGTTTCTTATCCCACTCCTTTTTCTTATGATATTGAAATATCTTTGACAAGACTAGATCATTATCTTATAGAATGGCCTGTTTTTTTTTTAACATCTTTATTGGAGTATAATTGCTTTACAATGGTGTGTTAGTTTCTGCTTTATAACAAAGTGAATCAGCTATACATATACATATATCCCCATATCTCCTCCCTCTTGCATCTCCCTCCCACCCTCCCTATCCCACCCCTCTAGGAATGGCCTGTTTTCTAGTTATCTAATTATTTCTTTGTGTTTTTGCTTGTTCCTCTGTTCCGTGTATATCTTGTACAGTGGAAGTTATAATTTAAAGGCTTGATTATGCATGTTAAAAAGTTTTGGCAAGAATATTTCATAGGTGATGTTATATTTCATGTTGCATACTGTGGGAGATATATGACGTCACTATTACTGATCTAAGTTTTATGAAGTTTAAAGTGATGTTTGCAGACTTCCTTGGTGTTGCAGTGGTTAAGAATTCGCCTGCCAATGCAGGGGACATGGGTTCGAGCCCTGGTCCAGGAAGATCTGACATGCCACGGAGCAACTGGGCCCATGTGCCACAACTACTGAGCCTGGGCTCTAGAGCCCGTGGGCCACAACCACTGAGCCCGCACGCCACAACTACTGAAGCCCTTGTGCCCTGGGGCCTGTGCTTCGCAGCAAGAGAAGCCACCGCAATGAGAAGCACGTGCACCGTAACGAAGAGTAGCCCCTGCTCACCACAACTAGAGAAAGCTCATGTGCAGCAAGGAAGACCCAACGCAGCCAAAAATAAATAAATAAATTTAAAAAATAATTAAAGTGGTGTTTGCTGTATCTTTCCATTGTAAAAGTATATTCTTTCATCTTATGATCATCAAGTACAATAATATGTGGGGGCAATACTTTGGTATCATACAAATATTCCATCTTTCACAATATTCTATACCTAGCGATTTTAGCATCTTTTGTGAGCCTTGGGCAAGTGAGTTATTTGATTGAAGGTTGGAAAATGGTGATTTTTTTTCTAATTCTGTAATTTTTAATATTTATTAGCTGTCATTCTTCTGTTAACAAAAGATTTATAACCTTTGTCATCTGGAAGTGAACTGTAGTTCCTCCTAAAAGGGCAGAGTAAGTAAATGTTTAATTTTTTCTTGTCTAATTTTCAGAGTGAGGGATTGGTCTAATAGTCATGTACAGTGGTGACAGATGAGTTTATTTATGGTCTCTTGGATTTTTATTTATTACAGTTACAGATGTTCTTTTTTTTCAGATTTTATTGAAGTAGAGTTGACTTACAATGTTGTGTTAATTTCTTCTGTATAGCAAAGTGACTCAGTTATACATATATATATATTCTTTTTCATATTCTTTTCCATTATGGTTTGTCACAGTATATTGAATATAGTTTCCTGTGCTATACAGTAGGACCTTATTGTTTATCCATCCTATATGTAATGGTTTGCCTCTGCTAATTTCAAACTCCCATTCCTTCCCTTCCATTGTTCTTTTTTGATGCTCAGATTGTCTCAAATAAGGATATTGGGAGTCCCTTCAAACAGACACCTGAGTTCTTTTTGCATAAGCCTATTATTAGTCTTTGAGTGATTCTTTTTGCATAAGCCTATTATTAGTCTTTGAGTGATTCCTTACTTTTGGGTATAAGACATCTTGGCTCACCAAGGACTTCTCCTGCTTTAGACAGGAATCAGCAGTTTCTCAAAGGAGATCTGTCTCCTTTTAGTGGAGGATGATATTTAGAAAACAACATCTGGATGTTGGTATGCTCCCTTTTATGGAACTGTCATCACTTCTAGGTCTTCTCAGGAGAGAAAAAAAAGCATGAGGTCATATTGATAATTCTTATTCAAATTTAACATTGCATGTTTCTTTCTTCATCTTTTTTTAAAAAAGTACTTTAGTTTTAATCTCTTTTATATTGAAAATCTTAATTTTTATTAACATTGATTTTTTTCCTAAGTATAGCTAATGTAGTTTAAAAATAAATAAAACTGCTAGTAAATTTTAAGATTTCATTGCATCTCATTTTGTCCTAGAACATATCCCACCAAGGTTGTAGTTATTGTTAGTACTGTGTTTAAAAGTCAGTTGAAATCATTATTTTCTCAATGTGATTGTTACCAGTTTGGTATGTATTTAGGTCCATTTGTTTTTCATTTTAGGGTTTGCTTCCTCTGTTTTTTAAAATTTACTATTACCCTTTGAATATGTAAGATACATAGTTCAAAAGGAGAAACCAAATGTAAAGGTATATGTAGAAATCTTATTTTCATCCTCATCCCTTCTGTTTCCTTCTTGCTCTCCTATAGATAATCATTTTTGTAAGTTTCTGATCAATCATTCCAGTTTTTTCTTTTTCTTTTCTTTTTCTTTCAAAGTTAGGTGTATGTGTATGTGTACTCTCCTTTCATACACCAAAGGTAACATACCATATGTACTGTTCTGTATTTCTTCTTTTTTTTTTTCCATTTAACAATATATTTGGGAGAATACTCCATATTGATACATACAGATCTTATTCTTTTTTATGGAGGCATAGTATTCTATTGTGTTGATATACCATAATTTTATTAATGAGTCTGTATCTGATAGATATTTGTGTTTAATCTTTTGAACTATGAATAGGTAATACATACTGAATAGATAAACTGAAAAATAAAGTTTCTTCCTCAGGTAATTAAGAAGGAGTTGATTTGTTCCAGAGAGCCCTATAGTCTGAGGGGGCTTTGGTTTTTTAAAATATTTATTTATTTATTTATGCATGCATGCACGCTGCGCTAGGTCTTAGTTGCGGCACACGGGATCTTCGTTGCAGCATGCGGACTTCTTAGTTGCAGCATGCGTGTGGGATCGAGTTCCCTGACCAGGGATCGAACCCCGGCCCCCTGCATTGGGAGTGCAGAGTCTTACCCACTGGACCACCAGGGAAGTCCCTGAGGGAGCTTTGTTATTGTGTTTTGTTGTTGTTGTTAAGAGGATTTCAGGAGAAGTAGATATATTTAGGTACACTTTCTTGCACCTAAATATTAGGTGATTGATATCAATGATGTTAATCTGCTTTGTTTTATGGCACCTGGTCAGAAGGGACAGAGATGATTTACCTACTTCCTCTCCCTGTGCTTCCTGGCTCCTTGAAGCATTGGAACTAAAAATCTGACGTCCTGGGTGTTTTCATGTAAGCATAAGTCAGGTTCTTTCCTTACTGTTTTTTCCCACAACTTCCCCTCTCCTTAACCTTTCTTCTTCCTCTTTTTGCCTTAAATCTTTCAGATTATCCAAGCATTCATTGGACAGATACTTAGAGTCTAGTAAAGCAGATAAAATGTATACTATGAGTGTAAAGAGTAAGAGATAGGAATACTAAAGACAGAGGGAAGGGTACCTGCTAGGATATAAGGAATTCAAGCTCTCGGGCTTACATAAATTGCTTTATCATATTAAATTACTATAGCAGGGACTTCCCTGGCGGTCAAGTGGTTAAGACTCCGTGCTTCCACTGCAGGGTCACAGGTTCCATCCCTGGTCAGGGCACTAAGATTCCGCATGCTGCGTGGCATGGCCAAAAAAGAAAACATCTAAGAAGAAAATTACTATAGCAGTCATAGGCAGTTGTTACTTTTCCTTTTTATTCAAACATATGGGAGAGTGAATAAAACATATGCAGTTTAAAGAAAATTATAAAGTAAATATTTGTGTTGTCATTGCCCAGGCCAACAAACAAGAATTACCTCCCCATTACCTCACCCTCCCCTTGCCCTTGTCAACATATCCCACTCTGTGGAGGTGGCTATTATCCCGACCTTTTGTGACTGTCATTTTCTTGCTTTGCTTCATAATTTTAAATCCCAGGTCATATATCCTTAAACGATGTAGTGTAGTTTTCCTTGTTTTTGAACTTCATATGGGTACTTTATGTGATTTAAAAAATTTAGTTCAGCATTTGTGAAATTAATTCCGAGTTGTTGGCTGTCGTTCGTTAGATTTCATTGTGGTAATGTATTCCAATGTATACTACAATTTAATCATTCTAGTTTTGATAGAAATTTGAGTTGATTTCAGTTTTTGCTGTTATACAAATAATTCATTGGTGAGCACTCTTGTACCTGTTTCATGTATGCAAGTGCACAGATATTTCTGTAGAATTCCTAGGAATGGAATTGCTGGGTTGCAAGGTATGCACACATTCAACTTTGATAACGACAAAGTGTTTTTCAAAATTATTTCAATTTATAATTCCAACACAATGAGAGTTCCCTTTGTTTTACATTCTCAGTACTTGGTATTGTCAGACTCTAATCTTTACCAATCTGAAAGGTGTGATGGTGTCTCATGGTTTTAATTTGCATTTCCATGATTACTAATGAAGTTGAGCATCTTTTCATAGTCATTTGAGTTTTCTTCTTATGATGTACCTGTTCAAGTTGTTTGCCCAATTTTTTTCTGTTAGGTGGTCTGTGGTTTTCTTACTGATGTTTAGAAATCCTCTGTGTGTGTGTGTGTGTTTTGGCCGTGTTGCGCAGCTTGCTGGATCTTAGTTCCCTGACCAGGGATTGAACCCAGGCCCATGGCAGTGAAAGCGTGGAGTCCTAACCACTGGACCGCCAGGGAATTCCCTATATGTGTTTTGGATATTAACACCTGTTTTTGGTGTGTTATTTCACTTTCTATGGTGCTTGTTGATCAATAGAAGTTCTCAGTTTTAATGTAGTTGAATTTATCAGCTTTCGCTAGTGCTATTTGAATCCTTTTAAAGAAACCCTTTTGTAGTCTGAGGTAAAGTAGTTCTCTTGTATCATCTTCTAAGAGCTTTTAAGTTTTAACCTTTCACAAATTTGGTCTTTACCTGGAATAGATTTTTATGGATAGTATGAGGTCCAATCTTATTCTCTCCCACCCCAAATGGACACTCAGTTGTTCCAGGATTGATTTTGAAAAATTCATCTTTACTCATCTGCAGTGCCACATCTCACATATGTCCAGTATCCATATTTGCATACTTCTGTTTCTGGACTTTATCTTCTCTGTTCTATTGGTCTGTTTGTCTATTCCTGTACAAGTGACACACCGTCTTAACTACTTATAGCTTTAGAATTTCTGATACCTGGTAAGGCACATCTCCCCACTTTGCTGTTGTTTTTCAGGATAGTCTTGGCTGTTTTTGGCCCATTACACTTTCATATATATTTTAGAATCACTGTGTCAAATTCCACAAAAAACCCCCCAACAAGTAATTCAACATAAAAACAACATTTGAGATTTTTATTGAGATTGAACTGGTTCTGTAGATTTATTTGGGGAGAACTGGCATTTTTCCAACATTGAGTCTTCCAAACTAAGAATGTGGATATCCTTCCATTTCTGTAATGAATCTTGATAAGGTCTTATTTTTTAAGTAGAGGTTTTATACATTATTTGTTAGATTTGTCACTGAGCACTTCATATTTTCTGATGCAATTGTAAGTAGTGATACCTTTAAAAGATTATTTTCTAATTGTTTGCTGCTGGTATATAGAGCTATAAAACTAATATCAACTTGTGTCTGTTAAATTAGAGAATTAATGAGATTATCTGTAGATTCTTTCAAATTTTCTATATGCGTAGTTATGTCATATGCAAATAATAACAGTTTGTTTCTTGTTTCTAATCCTTATACCTTTTATTTTTTTCTTGCTTTCCTGTGCTGCCTACAGTATACAGCTATCTCCGGTATAATGTTGATAGAAGTAGATGGGGGCCATCCTTTTCTTGTTTCTGATCTCAAAGGAAAAATGTTCAGCCTTTCCCCACTAAGTATGCTGTAGATTTTTGTAGGTACCTTTTATCAAATGAAGTTTTGTTCTATTCCTAGTTTGCAAAGACTCCTTTTGAGATGTAAATAAATAATTGAATTTTTATGGATCTTAAAATATGGTTGATTATATTAATTGGCTTTCTGATATAAGTATCAGATTTATCTTTGCTTTCCTGGGATACCTAACTTGATCATAGTATACTGTACTTACATTGTTGGATTTTGTTTGCTAATATTTGTTTGGGAGTTTTGCATGCAAGTTCTGGAGTACGATTGGCTTATGGTTTTGCTTTCTTGTCTCGTCTTTGCCAGATTTTTTGGTTTCAATATTATACCAGCCTCATAAAAAGAATCGGGAAGAATTTATTTAAGATTGTTTTACTTCTTGAGTTTTTGGGAGAATTTGCTGGTAAAGCAGTGTGGCTCTGGAGTTTTCTTTGTTGGAAAGATTTTTTTATTAGGGTCATTAAGTTGTTTTTTTTTTTTTTAATGGGACCAGTCAGTTTTTGTGAGTAAATTGTGCTGTTATACATATTTTTAGGATATTTTCAATTTCATCTAAATTAAAAAATCCTTTTACCATTGTAACATTTTCAGCATTGATATTTTTGCCCTTTTTTCCATTCCTGATCCATTTCTCTTTTTTTCCTCATTACTCTTGTGAGAGTTTTGCCAATTTACAGTTTTTTCAAAGACCCACTTCTGGCTTTGTTGGCCCTTTTTATTTTATATTTTCTTTTTATTTCTCATTTCTATTATTTTCTTTTACTTGTCCTAGTTTTACTTTCCTGTTTTTTTCTATCTTCTTAAAAAGACAGTTCCCAAATTTTCACTTTTTTCTATTATACCTATTTAGAGTTATAAATTTCCCTATAAAGTATTGTGTTAGCTGCATCTCACAAGTTTTGAAATGTAATATTTTTGTTATGGTTTATTCAAAATATTTTCTGTTTACTTATTGTCACATGGATTATTTAGGAGTAGATTTTTAAGTTTACAGCTGTGTGAGGATTTCCTACTATATTAGTTATCTATTGCAGCATAACAAGTTAAGCCCAAAACTTAGTAGCTTATTATTGTTTACAGTTTTTGTGGGTCAGGAATTCAGGAGTGGTTCAGCTTGGCAGTTTTGCCTGACTCAGTTCCTTGCCATATGGGTTTTTCCGTGGAGCTTTTTAAGTGTAGTTGTTAAGGTATGACTGCTAGAATTCCTGAGGGAGAAAGTGCTAGGTAGAAGCATGTTGCTGTTTATGATCTAGCCTCAGAAGTCACTCAGCCTCACTTCACTGCATTCTGCTTGTCAAGACAGTTGCAAAGGTCCATCCAACTTCAAGGGGCAGAGAACATAGGGAAAAGTGTCAACATCACATTGTAAAAGGGTATGTGGGATGGGATAGATATTGGTGTGAAAGATACTATTTGTTACTCCTAGTCATTTTTTTGTTACTGATTTCTATTTGTTTGAAAGAACATGATGTTATGATTTCAGTGCTGTTTCTTTTCTTTTTCTGGATCTCCAGTTTACATATATTAGATTTTCTCTCTTTCTCACGTTTCTTTTTTTTTTTTTTTGAAGTTTTTTTTCTTTAATAAATTTATTTATTTATTTTTGGCTGCATTGGGTCTTCTTTGCTGCATGCAGGCTTTAGTTGCAGCGAGCGGGGGCTACTCTTTGTTTCAGTGGCTTCTCTTGTTGTGGAGCACCGGCTGTAGGTGCTCGGGCTTCAGTAGTTGTGGCACGTGGGCTCAGTAGTTGTGGCTCTTGGGCTCTACAGCACAGGCTCAGTAGCTATGGTGCACAGGCTTAGTTGCTCCGTAGCATGTGGGATCTTCCCAGACAAGAGGTTGAACCCGTGTTCCCTGCGTTGGCAGGTGGATTCTTAACCACTGCGCCACCAGGGAAGTCCCTCTCACATGTTTCTTAACTATTTTTCTGTATTTTTCTTCTTTCACTGTGGGCAGTTTCTTCAGGTAGGTCTTTTAGTTCATTCATTTCAACTATTCCATTTTAAATTCCAGTTGTGTTTTAAAATTTTACAAGTTCTTTTTAGCTTTTAAAATCTTCAAAGTCATTTTTTATGGTTCTTTCAGATATTTTCAGTCTTATTTATCACTAGAAACATTAGTAAGCAATTATATTTTCTGTGTGATCATATCCAATATCTGAAATTTTTGCAGATCTGTTTCCATTCCTTGCTTCTTCTTATTCATGGTGCTTTCTTTCTTGCTTGCTTGGTCTAAATAATGTCTTTTCTTGGGACATTATTTGTGATGCTTGCACATGCGTCTTCTTGATGCCTGTAACCTGGGTTTTTTTTGCGTCATTTAGGTAATATGAATTAAGGCGACAAAATTGTGTGTGTGAGTGTTGCGTGTGTGTGTGTGTGTAGGGTAATAGCTGAGGTGGTCTTGTATCTAGTGGTTACAATTCAAAGCATACTGTGGCCTATGCTACCTGTTTTTGTAAGGTTGCAAGCTAAGAATGGTTTTTACATTTTTATTTTTATTTATTATTATTTAACAGTTTATTTTTATTTTTGGCTGCGTTGGGACCTTGTGGCTGGGTGCCAGCTTTCTCTAGTTGCGGCGAGCGGGAGCTGCTCTTCGTTGCGGTGCATGAACTTCTCATTGCAGTGGCTTCTCTTGTTGCAGATCACGGGCTCTAGGCATGTGAGCTTCAGCAGTTGTGGCGCATGGTCTCTAGAGTGCAGGCTCAGTAGTTGTGGCACATGGGCTTATTTGCTCCATTGCATGTGGAATCTTCCCAGACCAGGGCTCGAACCTGTGTCCCCTGCACTGGCAGGTAGATTCTTAACCACTGTGCCACCAGGGAAGTCCTCTACATTTTTAAATGACTGGAAAAAAAGAATAATATTTTGCAACATGTGAAAATTATATGAAACTCAAATTTCAGTGTCCATAAATAAAGTTTTATTGGAACACAGCTGTGCTTATTTGTTTCTGTATTGTCTGTGGTTGTTTGCATGCTACAACCACAGAATTGAGTGGTTGCAACAGAGGTCAATATGACCTCCAAAGCCTAAAGTATTTATATCGGGCCCTTTACAGAAAAAATTACAACTTGTCAGGAACTCTCCTTTACAGCTAGCTCAGTGCCAACACAACTTTCCTTGCAGTTCTTGGGGGATAGGGTAGAATGGGACAGGTTTATTTTGGTTTATTTTATGAGTTTGAGTTTTATTGTATAGCGTCTCGTGTCAGACTCATTTCCTAGCGTGGGTCCTGGGTTTGGCTTCTATCTTTATGGGACTGTGAAAACCAAAGCCCAACCTTGGCTTCGGTCAGGGGCTAACTTGGCTTCAGCATTCTGCTTACCTCTCTGTTTTGGCCTTATAATTCTTATGTTTTGTCCTTACAATTCCTTACCATCTTGTTAACTCTTTGATACTTTTTAGAATATATATTTTCTGTTTTATTAATTTAAACAATTTCAGTGGGTGTTTTGTTCTAAATAATTGGCCATATTATTGGAGATTGATATTCTTTTTGAATATTAAGAAATTAAGGCTCAAAAAAAAAAAAAGAAAGAAATTAAGGCTCAGAAATAGCCCAAAAGTTGTATTACTGGTAAATAGCTGACAGAGACTTTGACTTTAGGAAGCTTATTTACCATCTAGGAGTGTGAGAAGTTAGGATTGTACATCATTTCCCATGTTCCTAATATAATTAGGATTTCTGCTACTTGGGCCATGCAGGAGAAATGTCTTAGTTACAGAGGACAAGAAAGGCAAAAATACTCATAAGTAAGTATTTCCCTGCTCTTTGGCAGGGAAAACGAACACCATATGTAGAAGTCAGAGAAATAAAAAATGTTGAGAAAGAAATGGAAAATTATTTTGATTGTATAAAGGACAGTAAAATTTAGTAAATTTGCCATATTAACTGTATGAATCAAAGAAGAAAATAGGTCTTTTAATTTTGCACCTACTTTGTAGCAGTCATTTTTTATATATAGTATCACATTTAACTTCATAGCAACTGTGAGTTAGGTGATAATGTTGATTTAACAAGTATGCAAACATTTAGGGAAGGTAGTTTATCATTAATTTACCCAGGATTATGCAGCTAGTAAGTGCTAAAAGTAGGATCTGAACCCCTCTGTGACTGTGAAGCCCATGTTTTTTCTATACAATTAGATTGTAAAAAAAAAAAGTCTCTAAATGGTTAATGGAGAGTGTATGAAAATATGTGGTTAACATTTCTTTACTTACATGAGAATTCCTCAGGCTTTCATTTAGAGGTTAGTCTTATTTTAGACAATTCAAATAAGTAGTATTTGGTTTCTAAGGTCACATGGATTAGAAGCAGCAATGAGAAAAGAGGGGCATTTGTAGGTTTTTATGCTGACAGGGTGAAATTTTTTCTATAAACTAAAAATCTGGTGATACTGAGGATAGGGACAGACAGCCTTACTTTTCTTTTTTTTTACGGTATGGCCTTTTTTTTTTTAACATCTTTATTGAAGTATAATTGCTTTACATTGTGTTAGTTTCTGCTGTATAACAAAGTGAATCAGCTATACTTATACATCTTTTATATATCAGTAGTTTCTATGAATATCACTATCATAAAAATTAACATTTATTGCAGGAGTCCAAATTCTTTTTTAAAAAAATATTTATTTAATTTATTTTTTTTGGCTGCGTCGGGTCTTCATTGCGGTGCGGGGGCTCCAGGGTGCGTGGGCTCTGTAGTTTGTGGCACGCAGACTCTCTTGTTGAGGCGTGCGAGCTCAGTAGTTGTGGCGCGCGGGCTTAGTTGCCCTGCGGCATGTGGGATCTTAGTTCCCTGACCAGGGATTGAACCCGTGTCCCCTGCATTGGAAGGTGGATTCTTTACCACTGGACCACCAGGGAAGTCCCAGGAGTCCAAATTCTTAAGAAACACATAAATTATATTCAGTATACCGTTGTCCCTTGGTATCCACGGGGGACTGGTTCCAGACACTCGACCGTGGACACCAAAAGCTGAGGATGCTCAAGTTCCTTACAGTTGGCCTTCTGTATCTGTAGGTTTTGCATGTGTGGATACTGAGGGCCGACTGTATTCTGCTTAAAAGGATGATAAAGCTAGAAATACGTTGTAGAAATAGTTCATCCAGAGAATTTGAAAACAGCAACTTCTGATGCTTAAAGAGCTGAAATTCCAGTTTATTGGGAAACTTGGATCTCTAGAATGACTTCTCTAAAAGTTCAGAATAGCTGACAATTGTCTCTTGTGCTAATAAGTAATTTGTATTTGCTCTCTGATTCTAATTACTCTACAGTAAAATAATGATTAACTTGCACTTTTACTTTACATAAAACTAGTAACTTTTCATAAATATTCAGTCTTCGTAAGTTATTAATTTAGCATTGTTATCTCACAGCTTAACAAAAGAGAGGTAAGATTGTTTAGAATCCCACTTGAAGTCATTCACATAATATAATTTTTTGACACATAGTGATGTCACCTTTTTAAAAAGACCAAAACCCAAGAAAACTTTTAAGATTGAAGTTTTTTGTAAATGGTCTGGCAACTCTGCTGTTGATATCAAGGTCTTGAAGGAATAAAAATGATCAATTTTTCAATAATGTTTTGAGTCTTGAGGCAGTAAGGCAATATCTGATTGATATTTTGAAGTGTTAACTTAGTTGTTCAGTGTACCATTTTAATGAGAACAAAATTTTAGGCTTTATTGAGTAAGTTTATTGAGTAAGGGGTACTCTGCTCTCTGATCATACTTCTACCTTTGGAAGACTGTTGCTTTTGCAAAAATGCACGTCACTGGTCAGAGAAGGGAGGCTGGATGACTGGATGAGTGAGCAGAGACATATCAGTGTAAATAGACAGAACTCTTAGCACATGTTTTGTTGATGGGAACCAACAAAGATGGACTCTCTTTAGGTAGTATGTGAAGCGCAGTCATTTTTCACTGTGATAAGCTACATAGAGTTAACATTTGAATTTTCTCAACTCAAGGATAGGTGCAACTGTCAGAAAAATAATAACCTGTGTGAGCAGTAAGATAAATAATCGACAGAAACCAGCATGTTATTGGTTTATTCAGTGACCAGAAGTACTCTCTCATTGGTTGGTGATGCTTCTAAATGCCTAGTGTCAATAGTACCAAGGCTGAGAAGTATACATGAAGCAGTTGGGAAAGGAGTGAGTTGGGAGGAGGGGAGAAGGTGTCAAGAGTGCCTGGCAGGTGGCAAATATGTCAGATTACAAATTTGATAGTGTATTGGCAAATAGCCCTCTGGCAATGGTAGATACTAAAAGTAGAGATCAGAGATGATCATAGTTGAGGGGATGGAACAGAAAGGACCTTGAGTATAATATTTGAAGCTCTGTTGGTAAAAGAAAGCCCTACATATATGACACTAGGCACAGAGGACATTGTACTTACTAGACGATGGAAAAAAACTAGAGTTAGTATCCTGTAGAATTCATTATAATATGGTGTCAAGTTAAGATTTATTAGTAATTGTGTACCAAAGATTGCTGTATGGTTGTATTAGTTTGCTAGAGCTGCCATAACAAAATACCATAAACAAAATTTCTGTGGCTTACTCAACAAAAATTTATTTTCTCACAGCTCTGAACATTGAAAGTCCAAGGTCAAGGTTTTGTCGGGTTTGGTTTCTCCTGAGGCCTCTCCTTGGCTTGTAGATGGCCACCTTTTTGCTGTGTGCTCACATGGCCTGTTCTCTGTGTGTGTGCGCATCCCTGCTGTCTTTTCCTCTTTATATAAGGACACCATTCCTATTGGATTAGGGTCCCACCCTGCTGACCTCATTTAACCATACTCATCTCTTTAAAGGTTTTATCTCCAAATATAGTCACATTGTTGGGGGGGGTGGTTAGGGTTTCAACATATGAATTTTGGGGGAACACAATTTAGTCCATCACAGAAGTAGTACCCAGACAACAGAACAGAATAGAAGCTAAATTTTGTCTAGAGAAAGGCATAGTGGAAAAGAATACAAGAAAGACAAGCATTCGATAGTTTTGAGGCATTGGTACATTGTTAGTTTATCAATGCTATAATAGCATATCTCACATCAGTCCTTTGCATTCTGAAATAATGGATGATGTTTAATGTTGTGTTAGAACTTCACTAATGTCCAGCAGGGTGTCAGACTGCACATTAAGTTTTTTGTGGGTTGTTTTTGAAGGGGGAGGAGTCTAGGAGTCAGCTAAGTAGTGAAAGAGGAGGGTGCAGTGGAAGTACTGTAGTCGTTGTAGGGATGGAATTATTGATAAACTAGGAATCAGCCAATAGTACTTGTTCCTAGTGTGGTCAGTCACAGTTGAGTGAATTAAAATTCCTTATAGGTGTGGAAATATTTGAAAATAAAGATCTATGTCCAATGTTAATTTACTCCAAGGCTGTTTATTCTTAAAGATTTAGAAAACATTTTGAAATTTTTCTTCAAATTCTGAAGCCTGCATTTAAAACCTAGAAATAGCCAATTTAAAAAATTAATGTAGATTTTCCGAATAGAGATTAAGAGACACAGAGTTAGGTGTATCCCCACCCCCATCCTTCCATCCTGTTCCCTTCACAGTAGTGCTGTTTTCCCATATGATTAGCTCCCTAGCGCTGCTCTTTCAGTTTGGTACATGTTTTTTCAGATAGTTATCTATGCATTTACTTACATGCATATATATGCACTTGTAGAACATATATCATCTTGTTGTAAAACACATAAATGTATCATATGTCCTTTGTTCTATATGCATTTTCAAATAAGAGTTCTAAAGAACCATTTATTTCATTTTTGAAAATTAAGGTATAATTTACATGGATTAAAATGACTGAATCTTAGAGTTTACAGGTTGATGACTTTATATAAATTTGTTACAAATTTATTTTTAATTAATAGACTTTTTTTTTTAAAGCAGTTTTAAGTTTACAGAAAAGTTAAGCAGAAAGTACAGAATTCCCATACACCTCTTCACCCTATCCCTCCAGTTTCCTCTATTATTAACATCTTGCATTAGTGTGGTCTGTTAGTTACAAATGATAAGCCAGTATTGGTACATTATTATTAATTGGAGTCCATAGTTTACATTAAGTTTCATTCTTTTTGTTGTACATTCTGTGGGGTTTCCCCACCATTATAGTATACCAAATAATTTCACTGTCCTAAAATCTCCTGGGCTTCATTCATCTATTCTTTTCTCCATCCCTCCTCTGAACCCCTGGCAACCACTGATATTTTTACTGTCTTTATATTTTTGCCTTTTCCAGAATGTCATATAATTGAAATCATATAGTATGAAGCCTTTTCAGATTGGATTCTTTCACTTAGTAATATACATTTAAGGTTCCTCTGTGTATTTTCATGGCTTGATAGCTCATTTCTCTTTATTACTGACTAGTAATACATTGTATAGGTACCATAGTTTGTTTACCCATTCACCTTTTGAAGAAGATCTCGGTTACTTCCAAGTTTTGGCAGTTTTGAATAAAGTTGCCATGCACATTGGTGTACAGTTTTTTTTGTGGACATAAGTTTTCAACTCATTTGGGTAAATACGAAGGAGTATGATTGCTGGATTGTATGACATAAGTTTTCAACTCATTTGGGTAAATATGAAGGAGTATGATTGCTGGATTGTATGGTAAGAGTATGTTTAGTTTGCAAGAAAACTGCAAAACTGTACTGTTTTGCATTTCCACCAGCAGTGAATGAGAATTCCTGTTGCTCTACATTCTCACTAGCATTTGGTGTTGACATTGTTTTTTTTTTTCCATTCTAATAGGTGTGTAATACTATCTCATTGTTTTGATTTTCAATTCTCTAATAACATATGATGTTGAGCATCTTTTCGGATGCCTATTTGCCATCTGTTTATCTTCTTTGGTGAG
This sequence comes from Physeter macrocephalus, assembly GCF_002837175.3. Lineage (NCBI taxonomy): Eukaryota > Metazoa > Chordata > Mammalia > Artiodactyla > Physeteridae > Physeter > Physeter macrocephalus. The sequence goes on along the minus strand of NC_041224.1, from coordinate 63,845,205 downwards.
TGTCTATATCTTTTTCCTGTTTTTCCACCTTAATTGGATTGTTTCCTTGTTGTTAGGTTTTAAGAGTTCTTTATGTAGTTTGAATACCAGTCCTTTATCAGATATGTGTTTTGCAAAGATTTTTTTTCCCAGTCTGTGGCTTGTCTTTTCATTTTCTTAAGTGTCTTTTGCAGAGCAGTATTTGATTTTAATGAAGTCCAACTGTCTTTTTTTTTTCTGTGACTTGATATTGTATTTAAAAAGTCATTACCAGGACTTCCCTGATGGTGCAGTGGTTAAGAATCCACCTGCCAATGCAGGAGACGCGGGTTCGAGCCCTGGTTCGGGAAGATCCCACATGCCGCAGAGCAACTAAGCCCATGTGCCACAACTACTGAGCCTGCATGCCACAACTACCGAAGCCCACGCGCCTAGAGCCTGTGGGGAAGACCCCACATGCCGCAGAGCAACTAAGCCCATGTGCCACAACTACTGAGCCTGCATGCCACAACTACCGAAGCCCACGCGCCTAGAGCCTGTGCTGTGCTCTGCAACAAGACAAGACACCGCAATGAGAAGCCCGCGCACTGCAACGAAGAATAGCCCCCGCTCGCTGCAACTAGAGAAAGCCTGCAAGCAGCAACAGACCCAATGCAGCCAAAAATAAATAAATAAAAATAAATAAATTTAAAAAAAAAGCCATTACCAAACTCAAGGTTATCTAGGTTTCCCCCTATGCTGTCTTCTAGGAATTTTATAGTTTTTGTTTTATAGTTAGGTCTGTAACCCATTTTGAGTTAATTTTTGTGCAAGGCATGAGGTTTATATCTACACTCTTTTTTTTTGCATGTAGATGTCCATTTATTTCAGCACCATTTTTAAAAAATTGATTTTTATTGAAGTATAGTTGATTTACAATGTTGTGTTAGTTTCTGCTGTACAGCAAAGTGAATCAGTTATACTATACATATATCCACTCTGTTTTAGATTCTTTTCCCATATAGGTCATTACAGAATATTGAGTAGAGTTCCCTGTGCTATACAGTAAGTTCTTATTAGTTATCAATTTTATATATAGTAGTGTATATATGTCAATCCTGATCTCCCAATTTATCCCTCCCCTCCTTTTCCCCCTTGGTAACCATAAGTTTGTTTTCTACATCTGTGACTCTTTCGTTTTGTAAATAAGTTTATTTGTACCATTTTTTTAGATTCCACATATAAGCGATGTCATATGATATTTGTCTTTCTCTGTCTGACTTAATTCACTCAGTATGACAATCTCTAGGTCCATCCATGTTGCTGCAAATGGCATTATTTCGTTCTTTCTTATGGTTGAGCAATACTCCATTGTATATATGTACCACATCTTTATCCATTCCTCTGTTGATGGACATTTAGGTTGCTTCCATGTCCTGGCTATTGTAAATAGTGTATTCCAGCACCATTTGTTGGAAAGACTATCCTTTCTCCATTGAATTGCCTTTGCTCCTTTGTTAAAGATCTGTCGACTATAATTGTCTATTTCTGGGCTTTCTTTTGTGTTCCACGGATCTATTTGTCCATTCTTTTAGCAATACCAACTGTCTTGATTACTGTAGCTTTATAGTAAGTCTTGAAGTCCTGTAGTTTGATTCTCCAACCTTGTTTTTCTCCTTCAATATTATGTTGGCTCTTCTGGGTCTTTTGCTTTCCATTTAAACTTTATAATCAGTATGTTGATATCCACAAAATAACTTGCTGGGATTTTGATTGGGATTGTGTTGAATCTATAGATTAATCTGGGGAAGGTTTGCTTCTTAATAATATTGATTCTTCCTTTTCTTGAACATGGTATAACTCTATGTTTATTGAGATTGTCTTTAATATATTTGAGCAAAGTTTCATAGTTTTCATTTTAGAGGTCTTTCACATCTTTTTGCTAACTTCACTGCTAAGTGTTTTTTGTTTTTTGATTCTGTTGTAAATGGTATTTTTTAATTTCATTTTTCCAATTTTGTTGTATTAGTAGTTAGAGTTTACTTGATTTGTATACATTGACTTTGTGTCATTTGAACTTGGTAAATTAAATTGGATTCTCTGTGTATGGTCATGTTATCTGAGAATAAAGATAGTTTTACTTCCTTCTCAATCTTTATGTCTTCAGTTCTTTTTCTTGCTTCATGGCACTGGCTACTACCTCCAGTACAGCATTGAACAGAAGTGGTGAGAGTGGACATACCTTTTTTGTTCCCAGTATTTTCTGGTACTCTTCATTTTTTCCTGCAGATCCAGACTTCCATTTGAGATTATTTTCTTTTGAGTCTGAAGAAATTCCTTTAGTATTTCTTGTATATCTGCTGGTGATGAGTTCTTTCAGCTTTTGTTTGTCTGAAAATATCTTTATTTTAACCTTCATCTTTAAAGGATATTTCTTGCAAGGTTTAGAATTCTAGGTTGACAGTTTTTTTTTTTCTTTCAGCAGTTGAAATACATTATCTGTTATCGTCTAGCTTTTATTGTTTTTGATGAAAAGTCAGCTGTCATTCTTGTTGTTAACCTGAATGTAAATTGTCCTTTCTTTGGGTACTTTTAAGATTTTTTCAAAGATTTATTTTAATTAATTAATTTATTTATTTATTTATTTTGGCTGCACTGGGTCTTAGTTGCAGCACAAGCAATCTTCTGGTTGCAGCATGCAGACTTCTTAGTTGTGGCATGCAGGCTTCTTAGTTGCAGCATGCATGCGGGATCTAGTTCCCCAACTAGGGATTGAACCCAGGCCCCCTGCATTGGGAATGTGGAGTCCTACCCACTGGACCACCAGGGAGGTCCCTATTTTTGATTTTAAGCAATTTTACTATGATGTACCTAAGTGCAGTTTTCTTTGTATTTATTTTGTTTGGGGTTTGCTGAGTTTTTTGGACCTGTGGACTTATTTTTACCTCAATTTTGAAAAAATTCTGCCATTTTCTTTTCAAATATGTCATCTACCCCATTCTCTTTTTCATCTCTTTACAGACTGTTTGATATTACTTAACAGATATCTGACTCTAATCCTGTACTTTTTTGTTTAATTCTTTTTTCTCTATGCTTTAGTTTGGATAATTTCTATTGATTTCTTGCATTCAGTGATCTTTTCTATGTCTTGTTTATTGTTAAGCCTATTCAGTGAACTTTTTGTTTCAGATATTGAATTTTTTTTTTAGTTTGAGAATTTCCATTTGGCTCTTTTTTTTTTCTCAGTGTTTTCATTTCTCTGCTGAAATATATTAAATCCATATTTTTCTCAAACATATTTATAAGATTTATTTTAAAGTCTTTGCTGACTCCCACATCTGGGTCATGTGTAGGTTTGTTTTGAATTTTTTCTCTTGCCTGTTGGTCACATTTTCATGATTCTTTGAATATCCATTAATTTTTATTGCATGTGAATATTATATATAAAAAGAACAGTTAGAATGAAGTTTATAACTGCTTCCTCCTGGAAAAAAGCATGCTAACTCCTCAGATAGACCAAAAGGGTTAAGGGCTAATGTCTTCATTCTGACATAGAATTGAATTATAACTGGGCTGGATTATAGTTAATTTCGGTTTCCAGTGTTTTGAGGATGGATTCAATCTCCACCCTACAACAGAGCTTGGAATTTAAGTACGGCTAGATTCTAGACATCTCTTTATAGCCCTGCGCTTGGCTTACCACTCTCCAGAAGATCCCACTCTGTCCTCCTAGTCTACCCCTAAGTTTGTGCATGCTGCTTTATACTCTCTGAAACCTTCCTGGGGAAGAATTTTTAGGTTGTGTTGATTTGTTCTGCTTGTGGGACTCCTCTGGATTTCAGTCCATCATATTGGTTGATAGGGTTGTTTGCCCCTTTGCTCACCATGGCATTAGAGTTGAAACGGGTCACTTGTTTCTTTACCTAAAAATGGCTTGTCCCTCTATGGATTTGAGGTTTTTTTAGACTTCTTTGTGTTCTCAGCTTTCTGATGGGTTAAAAAAATTAATTTTGTCCAACTTTTAGTAGTTTGTCCAGATTTTTTCCTTTAATTTATGGTGGGATGACTCTCTCTTATGACCTTATATATTCTAACTAGAAGAGGAAGCCTCAGCATGATGTTATTTTATTAGTTGAGTTAAAAATTCATTAGAAATTTTATTAGTTTCTTCATTTGCACAGTGTGAAGAAGTGGTGTTCTATTAATTCCTTAGTAGTATCAACAAATTTGCTGGCATGTCCAAGTGACTTAAGCTTTGCTTTCGTTTTTGTTTCCATTGAAGATGGTATAAACTATATGGAGCATGTTTATTTTTTATTATAATTGGACAGGAATGGCTACTCAAATCTAACTTTCCATCAGTTCATTTTTTTTCTGGATTTCAGCTTTTATGAGTAAAAGCCAGGTGTTATGAGGATAAAATTTTGTTTATGTCTGTTTTTGTGCTACAAGGGCAGAGTTGAGTATTTGGGAAAGAGACCTTATGACCTGCAAAGTTTAACATATTTACTGTCTATCCGTTTATGCAAAAAGTTTGTGAACCCCTGCCATGATTAAATGGCAGTGAATAATACTGCCAATTAAATAGCTTGTCCCAGGTCACACAGCTACTTTGCATTAGCTGTCTTTAACTCTCCAGGGGGCTTTTCCTATAAAATCATTGCCATGGTGAACCATTGCTAAACAGTTAATCCCAGCTATAGTTTATGTGTTTGTTTATTTCAAAGTGTGGCTCTTCCTAATCTAAACTTCTTCTTTCAGTTCTTCTGAGATTGTCATTGATATTTTAATTTAGATTCCCTTGAGATGTATATCTCAAAACACTACGTTGGCTCTATGGAATAAATTTACTAGAGCAGGGGGTATGCCTAGATCTAATGGCTGTTGCCAAATGCATTACATGGTTATGATTTTTCGATGTTCCATAAACCGTGATAATTGCAGTGGTCAATTGGTTGAGTCAGGTACACTTTCTGATTCATCCTAGTTACAGGAGCCACTTAAATGACTTTAAAGTATCTGAGGCAAATGTTGCAAGTTGTTGATCTGTTATAGGTCTTATGATCTTTAGAGGTAAATGCTGATTTAATGCAAGGTCATACCTGACAGGTGGTTAGCAGTGGTTTAGCTTTAACTTCTGGGAATAAGTGGTTCCTATATATCCACAATGTCTTAAATATACATATTATTAGAGGATGATACTATAAAAATAGGTTACTAACCATGAATGGTTTATAATAGGAAAGATAAGATGCCTGCTTTAGGTAACAGGTATGTAATGGGATGCTCAATAATAATAATAATACCTGCCAAAACTTATATGCTGTTATTATGTGCCAGATATTGTTTTAAATTCTTTTCATATGTTAACTTATTTATCTGTCACACTAACTCTGTGAGGAAATTGAGGTACATTCCCAGACTCAACCAGCTACAATCATGAATCAAATATAGAAATGGTCACAAATGATTTCTGTGGTTTCATATCCATAGGTCATTTCTCTTATCTTTATCTGACTTCATGTGCTGCTTCTTGAAATACTTCTCTTTTCATGACCCTTCATTTGTCTGGTGGCTTTCCTCTACTTAGATGTATCATCTAGAGGAGGCTGTTTATCCTATGTTCTTCAGTTTCTTCATTTGAAGATGGAGATAATAGGGCTTACCTTCACAAAGTTGTTCTAAGATTTAATGACTCAAATGACTAGTTTGGCACATAATAAGTATTCTAAGCGTTAACCATTATTACTGTTATTACTACTACTCTTACTACTCTGTGTTTTTAAGTCATTAGCTGTTCTTTTTTTTTTTTTTCTGTGGTACACGGGCCTCTCACCGTTGTGGCCTCTCCCGTTGCGGAGCACAGGCTCCAGACGCGCAGGCTCAGTGGCCCTGGCTCACGGACCCAGCCGCTCCGCGGCATGTGGGATCCTCCCGGACCGGGGCACGAACCTGTGTCTCCTGCATCGGCAGGTGGACCCTCAACCACTGCGCCACCAGGAAAGCCCTCTATTTTTGACTCTCATTTTTTCTCTGCTGGACCAGTAAACATTGGTGACCAAAGGGCTTGGTCATCGTTTTTTTTCTCTATCTGCAGTCTGTGTGTGTGAGTTCATCTAGTCTGATTGCTTCAGATGCCATCCATATGCTAATAAGTACCAGATCTCTAGTCCTATTCTTATTTCTTTTACAGACTTGTATATCCAATTGCTTACATGATATTTCCACTTGCCTATCCTCTAGGTATTTTAGAGTTAATATGGCCAAAGACAATCTAAGCCATATTCCCCCCTCCCTCCCAAACAACAACAAAACAGCATCAACAAATGAATGTAAACAAACCTGTTCTACTCCCTTTTCCCCATTTTAGTAGATAGAACCACTGTTTACCTGGTTACTTTCAGTCAGATAAACCAGGGTGTTGCCTTTGTTCCCACATCTAATCCATCAGTGAGTCCAGAATGCATACCCAATCTGTCTGCGTCTTTCTATCTCCATTACTACTACTCTATCCATCAACCATTATCTTTTGCCTGGGCTACTATGACAACCTCCTAACTGGTCTCCCTGCTTCTGCCCCTTCCTCCCTCTGTCCTCTAATCCACTTTCTTTCAAGCAAGTGGAATAATCTTTTAAAAACCTAAATCAGGTTGTATCATTCCCTGTATATAAAAACAAAACAGAACAAAACAATACAATACCCTAGGCTTTCTATTACGTTTAGAATAAAATCCCAGACTTCAACGTACTATACAGTCCAGTCGCTTTCTACCTCTGACCTCATCTCTGATCATTTTCCTCTTTGAATACTTTGCTTCAGCCACACTAAGCTCTTTTCTGTTCCTCAACCATGCCAAGTTTGTTTCTGATTTTGCACTACCTATTCCTCTTAGCTTGGAGTATTTCTCCCATCTGTTAGAATAGTTGGCGCCTTCATTGTCCTATAGGCTTCTTACCACCTCCCAGAAGCTCCCTGAGTGCTACTGATAACTAAAATAGCACACTCAAGCCCTCTAGTATAATGATAGACAAACTACTGCCCACAGGCCAAATCCGGCAGGTGGCCTGTTTTTGTATTGTCTGAAAGCTAAAAATTGTTTTTACATTTTTGAACCTTTGAAAGAGTGAAAGAAAACCCACAAAAAGCCTGAGTATGTGACAAAGGCTATATGTGATCCACAAAGCATAAAATATTTACTATATGGCCCTTCACAGGAAAAGAACTTCTAGCTATAAAAAATTACTTTGTTCATTTGTTTCCTTGGTAATTTTTTTTTTGTTCTCAGAGTGCTTAATTGTTCAAGAGTTTTGGCAAGTTGGCTAAGTTGTCTGGAATGAAGGAATTGAGCAACAATAGTTAATATAATAGTTAATAAAAGGAACATTAGAATCATTGTTAGAAGGATAGAAAAGTAGGACAGATAAAAAATGTAGTAGGCACAAAGACTGAAGAGTCTGTGGACTTCTTTCAAAGTGCACAAGAAGAGATAGTCTGTTCAAAGGATCTACTGCTTCTGAAAGCCCCTCGGAATATGGAGGACTCAAATCTGAGTTTAAAGTATACCTGTGAAACTATTCAAGTGCTTGAGAGTATGCACATCTGTAAGGCCACTAAGTACCTGGAGGATATCATATTACAGAAGGATGTGTTCCATAGACAAAGTATAGTAGAGTTGAAAGATTCCAAGGCCAAAATAAGTGCTGAATTCTGGTTGCACAAACTTAAGCATGTGGAAAGTGATGCTGAGTCTCAGTATTTTGATGTGCATTTTATAGTGATTGAGTATATCTTGTCAACAAGACCTCCAAAATATGCAGACATCTATGGAGCTCCTAAGTGGATCCACCTGTAGATGAACTTCCCCAGTATCTGATTTTCATTGAAAGTCAAAGGGAGAGGTGCTCAAATGAAGGATATCTTGAAAGAAATAAAAACTTGTAAATATGTAAATTAAGAAAAAGACAAAGTCTCTCTTTGTTTTGCTTATTTCCGTATTTACTGCTGGCTGTAAGTAATATATGTTTCTACTCTTTATTACATTCTTTTCCTACTCTCCTGTCTACTTCAACAGCCGGATAGTGGTTTATCACAAATTATATAATTGCTTATGAACCTCTATTATATTATTGATTCTGTTGATGGGGGCATCATGAGGTACAGCCCTTTGTTTCACGTATTTATTCAACAAACATTTTTTGAGTTTCTACTAGGTACTAAATGTTGTGTAGCAGATATAAAGACAAAGAAATAACTCTGCCCTTAACAAGCCTATAGACTAGTAGGGGAGACTACCAAATATGAACTGAGCAATTAGATATACCATTTGGAGTTCATTGGCAAGGAGGCTAAGCTCAAACATCACTATTGCAAAGAAGCCTTCCTTAGGACCCCAGTCCCTATGTCAGAGAAAACCTAATGCTGAGACTTGATCTCTGTTCTCTAAAAGCTTATGATTTCATAGAGAAAATATGATATGTCCCTTATCAACTATAATATAAGGCAGTTTATGACAGGCAAAGTAGCATAGTAGTAAAGAACCCAAATTCTATGGCTAGACCACTGAGGTCCATATCTTGGCTCTGCCATTTACTAACCTATAACCTTAGACAAGTGGCAACCTCCATGTGCTTCAATTTCTTGATTTGTAAAACAGGGATAATAATAGTATACATTTAATTAGGATTGTTATGAGGATTAAGTGATTTAAGCACATAGTAAATGCTATATGAATGTTTATTGCTATTATTATTAATTATTATCATGTTTCTTATTTGTGCTAAGTTGCTAAGCAAATTGTTTGAGAAATTGGGGCCTGGCTTCTAACTCCAGATCATCCATGTACTGGTTATATTATCTTGGGAACATCACATAACCTCTCTGGAACTGGTTTCTTCATCTGTAAATGAGGATAATAGCATACATTTCTTATTAAATGAGGTAATACATATAAAACACACAGCACAGTGTCTAACTATATATTCTCAATAAAGAGGAGATATTTTTCTTAAAGCTGTGAATGAAATAAAGGAAATGTTATGGAATTTCACTTCAGAGAAGTGAAGTACTGTTGAGATGTATAACACATTCCTGAGCTCATAGGAGTTACTAAATGCATGTTCACTTAATACGTTTATTTAGAGAATGGGAGCCTAGGGGGAAAGCTGTTTGAAATACAGGTTTCTTTCCATGAGGACCATGGAAAGATGATTTGGTAATCTTGTAGGCAAATATCATTGACCTAGTAAAAGGAAACTTCAACATAAATGACCTAGAAAAAGTCACTTATAGTTTTCTTTTCTATATACAAATAGGATTTTTGTGTTTTCATTAAGAATTCTAAAAAATTGTAGGATTCTTAGTTTTTCTGTCAAACTATGCATTGTTTTGTAGCTATGAGTAAATTTGAGGGAGTTTCTATAGAGTAGAAAATTTGCTGAGTAAAACTATAGATTTTTTATAGCCTTAAAAGATTTTTATTGGAATAACTAAACATTTAGAAGTTTCTGAAATTTTATTAATTAAATATATAAAGCACAGGAGCTTCATAAGTAAATACTCCATCCATATTATATTGGTGTAGTAAGAAAAAAATGTAATTTTACAAAGAATGGAAATTTATCTTGTAGAGGGAGAGATTTTAAGTTGTTTAAGATTCATGTTTTGGTTATAGTCTAGTCTTCACGTGGTGTCCCTGTAGAATGGCAAAAGGTCCATTATTTTGAAACTCTTAAAATACAGTTGACCCTTGGATAACATGGGGCTTAGGGGTGCCGACCCTCTGTGCAGTTGAAAATTCGTGTCCTAGGGTATAGTTCACCCTCCATATCTGTGATTCCTCCATATCTGTGGTTCCACTTCTGTGGACTCAACCAACTTTGGGTCATAGAGTACTGTAGTATTTACTGTTGAAAAAAAGTCTGCATGTAAGTGGATCTGCACAGTTCAAACCCGTGTTTTTCAACATCAAGTGTAATGTAACATTTAAAAAAATAAATCTTTGGGAACCACAAGAGATGCCCAATTGCTGAAACAATCTTGAGAAAAAAGAATAAATCTGGAGTTATCATGTGCCCAGACTTCAGACTATATTACAGAGCTACAGTAATCAAAACAACATGGTACTGGCACAGAAACAGACTCATAGATCAGTGGAACAGAATAGAGAGCCCAGAAATAAACCCACACACTATGGTCAATTAATTTACAACAAAGGAGCCAAGAATATACAATGGAGAAAAGACAGACTCTTCAATAAGTGGTGCTGGGAAAGCAGGGCAGCTACATGTAAAAGAATGAAATTAGAACATTCCCTTACACCATATACAAAAATGAACTCAAAATGGGTTGAAGACCTGAATGTAAGACCTGAAACCATAAAACTCCTAAAAGAGAACATAAGCAGAACACTCTTTGCCATGAATCATAGCAATATTGTTTTGGATTTGTCACCTAAGGCAAAAGAAACAAAAGCACAAACAAACAAATGGGACCTAATTAAACTTAAAAGCTTTTGCATAGCAAAGGAAATCATTGATAAAATGAAAAGACAACCTACTGAACGGGACAAAATGTTTGCAGATGATATGACTGATAAGGGGTTCATAACCAAAATATAAAAACAGCTCATATAACTTAATACCAAAAAAAAAGCAACGTGATTAAAAAATGGGCAGAAGACCTGAATAGACATTTTTCCAAAGAAGATATACAGATGTCAAAGAGGCAAATGAAAAAATGCTCGACATTGTTAATCATTAGAGAAATGCAAATCAAAACCACAATGAGATATGTGTAACTGATTCACTTTGCTGTACAGCAGAAACTAACACAACATTGTAAAGCAACTATACTCCAATAAAAATTAATTTAAAAATTTTAAAAAAGACAGTGAGGTGCCACCTCCTACCTGTGAAAATAACTATCATCAAAAAGTCTATAGGATTTCCCTGGTGACGCAGTGGTTAAGAATCCACCTGCCAATGCAGGGGACACAGGTTCGAGCCCTGGTCTGGGAGGATCCCACGTGCCATGGCGCAACTAAGCCCGTGTGCCAAAACTACTGAGCCTGTGCCCCAGAGCCTGTGAGCCACAACTACTGAGCCTGTGTGCCACAACCACTGAAGCCCGCATGCCTAGAGCCTGTGCTTCACAACAAGAGAAGCCACTGCAACGAGACGCCTACGCACTGCAAGGAAGAGTAGTCCCCACTCACCACAACTAGAGAAAGCCTGCACACAGCAACGAAGACCTAACGCAGCCAAAACAATAATAATAATAGTAAAGTCTGTAAATGTTGGCAAGGATGTAGAGTAAAGGGAACCCTAATGCACTGTGGTGGGATTGTAAATTGGTGCAGCCACTATGGAAAACAGTATGGAGGATCCTCAAAAAACTAAAAAAATAACTGCCTTATGATCCAGCAGTTTCACCCCTGGGTATATATACAAAAAACATGAAAACAACTAATTTGAAAAGATACATACATCCCAATGTTCATAGCAGTATTATTTACAATAGCCAAGTTGTGGAAGCATCCTAAGTGTCTATCAACAGATGAATGGCTAAAGAAGATGTGGTTTATATATATGATGGAATATTACTCAGTCATGAAAGAGAATGAAATACTGGCATTAGCAACAATGTGGATGGACCTAGAGGGTATTATGCTTAGTGAAATAAGTCAGACAGAGAAAGACAGTACTTTATGTTATCACTTATATGTGGGATCTAAAAAATAAAACAAACAGATGTATGTAACAAAACAGAAACAGACTCACAGATATAGAGAACTACTAGCGGTTACCATGGTGGATGGGAGGAAGATAGAGGTATGGGATTAAGAGATACAAACCACTGTGTATAAAATAAATAAACAATGGGACTTCCCTGGTGGTCTAGTGGTTAAGAATCTGCACTTCAGTGCAAGGGGCACGGGTTCGATCCCTGGCCAGGGGGAGCTAAGATCCCGCATGCTGTGTGGTGTGGCAAAACAAATAAATAAATAAAATAAACAAGTGACAAGGATATATTGTACAGCATAGAGACATATAGCTATTATTATATAATAATTTTAACTATAAAAATGTTGAATCACTATCTTATATGCCTGAAACTAATATAATATTTTAAATCAACTATACTTCAATAAAAAAATAAATCTTCAGAATAATATTTAGATGCTAATTTTCCACTTCCTCAAGGTATTTAGAGATTATGGTACGTGTAATTTTGAGACATTATTAACTTAGCAGTAATAACTGCAATATCAGACTGATATTTATTACATGGAATACCATTTTAACTTGAAATAACCAATCTCATTAGTTATGCTAAAGTTTTTCCTCTTTTTTTAAAAAAATTTTATTTATTTTTGGCTGTGTTGGGTCTTCGTTGCTGCGCGCGGGCTTTCTCTAGTTGCAGTGAGTGGGGGCTACTCTGTTGTGGTGCGTGGGCTTCTCATTGTGGTGGCTTCTCTTGTTGTAGAGCGTGGCCTCTAGGCACGCGGGCTTAGTAGTTGTGGCTTGCGGGCTCTAGAGCGCCGGCTCAGTAGTTGTGGCGCATGGGCTTAGCTGCTCCGTGGCTTCTGGGATCTTCACGGACCGGGCTCGAACCCATGTCGCCTGCATTGGCAGGCAGATTCTTAACCACTGTGCCACCAGGGAAGTCCCTTTCCTCTTTTTTTTATTGAGATGTAGCATATAGCAAGTGCACAAGTATTCAGTGATCACAGTTTAAAAATTATATGTATATACCTGCTTATGTACCATCTAAATCAAGATATAGAATGTTTATAAAACTCCATAAGGCTTCCTTTCGTGCCCTGCCTCCAAAACTCCTTCTCCCCTAAAGAGAATCATGCTTCTGAAGTTTATAACCATAGATTTATTTTGTCTGTTTGTGAACTTCATATAAATGGGATAATTTAGTATGTATCTTTATGTATCTGGCTTTTTTTCACTCAACATTATGTCTGTGAGTTCATGTTATATCAGCAACTTGTTCTTTTTTAATGCTGTATTGTATTCCATTTATTTTATTGTTGATGAACATTTTGATTGTTTTCATTTTGGGGGCAATTTTATGAATGAAGTGGCAATGAACATTCTTGTACAGATCTTTTAGTGGACATAATCCATTTTGATGACGTTTGGAGTATTCCATTGTGATTTTGATTTGCATTCCTCTGATGACTAATGATACTGTATTAGTCAACTATTATTGCTTAATAAACAACCTGAAAATTGGCAGTGATGTACAACAATAAGTATTTATTTGTTGGTCATGATTTTGTGGGTCAGCTGGGATAGACCTTGCTCTGTGTATCCCATCTTACTGGGACTAGTAGGCTAGTTGAGGCATGTTCTCGTGGTGGTACAAAGGGCAAGAAGGCTCATCTAGCTTACCACACGTATTTCAAGACTTTGTTTATATCATGTCTGTTGACGTCCCACTCTAAATTGTCATGTGTCTTAGCCTAAATTCAGGGGATGGGGAGGTATACTTCTCCAGAGGACAGTGAAAGTAGGTAGTGAATATTTTTGAACAACATTTTGTTCAAAAAATATTGATATTTTGAACAGTAATCTACCACAGATGTTGAGTTCTTCATTGGCCATTTGGATATTTTCATAAGAGCCACTCTTCTATATATATTGTTGCCCATGCTTACTGTATCAGCAACATTGATTACCTCCTTAGGAAAGGACTTTGATTACTTGCTTTTTTTTTTTTTTTTTTTTTTTTTTTGCGGTACCCGGGCCTCTCACTTCACTGTCGCGGCCTCTCCCGCTGTGGAGCACAGGCTCCGGACGCGCAGGCTCAGCGGCCATGGCTCACGGGCCCAGCTGCCCCGCGGCATGTGGGATCTTCCCGGACCGGGGCACGAACCCGTGTCCCCTGCCTCGGCAGGCAGACTCTCAACCACTGCGCCACCAGGGAAGCCCGATTACTTGCTCATTTTTAAAGCCACACCTGTCAAATTGTTGTTGAAAATAACTCTCAAAGAAGTCAAAGTGGTGTATATACATGAAAACAGATGAGAAAGTCAGTAGGAAAAAGGTACAGTGAAGTTTAATAAAATAACTACCTTAAGCATTAAAGATGATTGGTAAAATACGTGGATTAATGTGGATTTGAATTCGTTTATTCCTTTAACAAATATATTTTTGAGTTGTGGATACCTATGATGAAAAAGGCAAGTCTTTTCCCTTTAATGGAGAAATCAGACTGTAAGCAAAAATACAAATAAATAATATAATTCTAGGTAGTGCATCAAGTCCTCTGATTAAAAATAAGTCAGGGCAAGGACAATAGAGTGGAGAAAGAGGGTTATTTTAGATAAGGTAGTAAAGAAAAGCCTCTCTGAGGAGCTGGCATTTGAGCAGAGACCTCAGTGATATGAAAGAACGTCCAGGCAGAGAGAACAAGAAAGAAGCGTAGAGGTCCTGAAGCAGGTATAAGCTTAAACACAGAAAAAAGACCAGTGAGGCTAGATTGAAGTGGAGTGAGGGAAAGATAGAAGTTTCAGTTTTATTTAATTGTGTTATGGAGAGTCATTCAAGGTTTTGAATAGGAGAGTGGCAAGATCTGATTTACCTTTAAAAAGGGTGACTGCCTGTTCTGTTGTGTATAAAACAGACTGTAGTGGAGCAATGATAGAAGCAAGGATGTCACACTTCAAGTAACTCAGATGAGAGAATGATAATGGGCTTGAACGAGGTGATAGAGATAGAAATGGTAAAAACTGGTTAGTTTCAGGATATATTTGAAAGGCAGACCAATAGTAATTATTGATGGATTGAATCTAAGAGGGATTTCCTTACAGAATTCCTTACAGGGAAGGGGTCGGAAAAATTTAAAGGTAATGCATTAGTTAGGGTAGGCTAACTACTGTAACTAAACAACCTCCAAATATCTGTGGCTCTATGCAATAAAGTTTTATTTATTATTTACTTCACAGTCCGATATAGGTGAATGGGGTTGGGGTGATGGTGGGTACTCTTCCACGTGGTCATGGGGGACCCAGGGTCCTTCCATCTATTGGCTCTGTGTCCCTTAGAATCTTAGAGCTTCTTACTGGATCCTCTCCAGACAAGGAAAGGCAGACCTTTTTTTTAGGGGCTTTTATTGGCTCAGCTGGGAGGGGATGTACATTACCCCTGCCCACATATCATTGGCATGGGACTTGATCACATGGTCACATGTAACTAACTGCAAGGAAGGTTGGGAAATAAAGTCTAGCTGAGTGCCCAGGAAGAGGAAGAAATGGGTTTGTAAAAAGAGTATTTGGGGACCTTTGGAAGAAAAAATCATTACAAAACACATAGTTTGCATAGTTTAAAAATACAAATATTTGCATATCTAAATAAGTTACATGTATGTTTATATACATACGTACCTAATTTTATGGCACTTTGCTTTATTGTGCTTCACAGGTAACTGAATTTTTTACAAATTGAAGTGGCCACTGCATTCAAGCAAGTTTATTAGCACCATTTTTCCAACAGCGTGTACTCACTTTGTGTCTCTGAGTCACATTTGGTAATTCTCTCAATATTTCAAACTTTCATTATTACTGTATTTGTTATGGTGCTCTGCGATCAGTGACCTTTGATGTCACTATTGTAATTGTTTTGGGGCGCCACAACCACGCCCACACAAGACGATGAACTAGTCGGCATATGTTGTATGTGTTCTGGCTGCTTCACCGATTGGACAGTCCCCCGGTCTCTTTTCCTTTCCTCAGGCCTCCTGATTCCCTGAGATATAAAAATATTGAAATTATGCCAATTAATAACCCTACAGTAGCTTCTAAGTGTTCAAGTGAAAGGCAGGGTCGCATGTCTCTCACTTTAAATCAAGAGCTAGAAATGACTAAGCTAAGCGAGGAAGGCATGTCGAAAAGCTGAGATAGGCTGAAAGCTAAGCCTCTTGTGCCAGTTAGCCAAGTTGTGATTGCAAAGGAAAAGTTCTTGAAGGAAATTAAAAGTGCTACTCCAGTAAACATCAAGAATAAGAAAGCAAAATAGCCTTATTGCTGATATGGAGAAAGTTTTAGTGGTATGGATAGAAGATCAAACCAGTTACAATTCCTTTAAGCCAAAGGCCAATCCAGAGCAAGGCCCTAACTCTCTTCAATTCCATGAAGGCTAAGAGAGGTGAGGGAGCAGCAGAAGAAAAGTTTGAAGCTAGCAGAGGTTGGTTCATGAGGATTAAGAAAAGAAGCTGTCTCCATAACATAAAAGTGCAAGGCAAAGCAGCAAGTGCTCAATGTAGAATTTGCACCAAGTTATCCAGAAAATCTCGCTAAGGTAATTAATGAAGGTCGCTATGCTAAACAACAGATTTTCAATGTAGGTGAAATAGCCTTCTATTGGAAGAAGATGCCATCTAGAACTTTCATAGCTAGAGAGGAGAAGTCAATGCCTGTTTTCAAAGGACAGGCTGAATCTCGTTTAGGGTTAATGCAGCTGGTGACTTGCAGTTGAAGACCAGTGCTTATTTACCATTCCAGAAATCCTGGGGCCTTTGAGAATTATGCTAAATCTACTCTCCCTGTTCTCTAAAATGGAACAACAAAGGCTGGATGCTGTCACATCTGTTTATAACATGGTTTACTGAATATTTTAAGCCCACTGTTGAGACCTGCTCAGAAAAAAAGATTCTTTTCAAAATATTACTGCTCACTAACAATGCACTTGGTCATCTAAGAGCTCTGATAGGGATGTATGAGATTAATGTTGTCTTCATGCCCCCTACACAACATCCATTCTGCAGATCAAGGTGTAATTGTGACTTTCAAGTCTTATTATTTAAGAAAAACATTTCATAAGGCTCTAGCTGTCATAGACAGTTTATTTCCTCTGATGGTTCTGGGAAAAGTCATTTGAAAACCTTCTGGAAATGATTCAGCATTCTAGATGCTATTGAGACCATTTGTGATTCATGAGAAGATGTCAACATAGAAGTTTGGAAGAATCAGATTCCAACCCTCATGGATGACTTTGAGGGGTTCAGCACTTCAACAGAGGAAGTAATTGAAGATGTGGTAGAAATAGCAAGAGAATTAGAATTAGAAGTGGAATCTGAAGATGTGACTGAATTGCTGCAATTTCATGGTAACGCTTGATTGGCTGAGGAGTTGTTTCTTATGGATGAGCAAAAAGAAAGTGGTTTCTTGAGGTGGAATCTACTCCTGGTGAAGATGCTGTGAAGATTATTGAAATGACAACAGAGGATTCAGAATATTACATAAACTTAGTTGATAGAGCAGCGGCAGGATTTGAGAGGATTGACTCCAATTTTGAAAGAAGTTCTGTGGGTAAAATGCTATTAAACAACATTGCATGCTACAGAGAAATCGTTCATGAAAGGAGGTCAATCGATGCAGCAAACTTCATTGTTGTCTTATTTTAAGAAGTTGCCATAGTCACCCCAACCTTCAGAAACTACCACTGTGCTCTGTCAGCAGCCGTCAGCATTGAGGGAAGACCCTCCACCAGCAAAAAGATTACAACTCGCTGAAAGCTTCAGTGATGATTAGCACTTTTTTTTTAGCAATAAAGTAGTTTTTAATTGAGGTCTGTACATTTTTTAGACATAATGCTATTGCACACTTAATAGACTATAGTGTAGCGTAAACATAACTTTTATAGCAACGGGAAACCAAAAAAATCTTTGTGACTTGCTTTATTGTGATATTCACTTTATTCTGGTGGTCTGGAACCGAAAACTGCAATATCTCCAAGGTGTGTCCGTATGTGATTATACATTAGTATGGTAATAAATATATTTATTTGTAGAACATTTCAGTTGTAAGTACTAAAAAATGAAGAAACATGAATATTAGCTCTTGAGTACCACTTTCCCAGAGTCATTTTTCTAAAATAAGTTCAAAATATTTAATAGCTCTCTCAGCATGAAATTTATAGCAGTACACAAGTCAGTAATGTTTTCTCAAACGGACCCTACCTTGATAGTAGAATATTCTTCTTTCAAAATGTACTGGTGAGGCTCTTGCTTTGAGTGAAGCTGTAACAAAGCTGGATTTTTATTTTTCAGATATACGTTTGCCTGATTCTGTCCTTCTAATCCTCTTGTCACTGAGTGATAATATATGATCATGCTTGCTAACGTTCATAAATAGATCCCTATGATAAAGCAAGTATAAAGAGAAAGGACACTTCTTTTTTCTTCTTGAAAAATAACTTTGATAACTTGATAAAAAAAGTAAAAGCAACAATGCATATTTTTTGAAAATTAAGTTTTATTAGCACAAAGACAGAACACTGCATTAAAAATCTTTAGTTATTTCTTTTTATCTTTTTTTACTGAACTTCTGATTTAAAGGAAACTGTATTCCGAACTCTGTTTCCTTCACCATAGTTTTCCTCTATAATTAGTCTCTTCTAACTCAGTCCAGTGAATGTCATAAGCTAGCCTATTCTGAACCACACCCTACTGACCACAGCAACTGTCTCACCACATTGTTTTTCTCTGTTAGCATATACTTTTGAAATAACTACTTTGGGATAGGGCATAAAAAGAATATTAAATAATTTTCTTTATGAAAAATATAGCAATATCTGATGCTATATAAGTGCCAGTAATTCCTAATATGCATAGTTTTATTTTATTTTTAAAATTAGTCGTTTATCCCCACATCATTATTGAGTAATCCATTTTTCTCTGCCGATTTGAAATATTTATCATCAATTTTATAGATTTTTTTTTTTTTTGCTCTTTAAGCCTTAATTTTCTATTTTGGAAGGTAATAGTTTGTTTCCTGTCTCAGAGAATTGCTGTTCAACTCAAATGAAGTAATGCATGTCAAACTTAATTTTGGTGAACACTATAAAAGGAAAATTTGACTATTTCCCCGAAGCTTAATATTGTGGTTCATTTTTTATATACGTATACTTTTATATACAATTTTGTAGTTTATGTTTTTTCATTTGACGTTATATTGTACATCCCTTGCCATATTTCTGCATGGTTGGCATTGCAAGTATCTTTCACTATCTAAATCTGTGTAATTCTTCAGTTTTGATAGTGGATTTGGATGCCCGGTGGGGGGGTACTGCCTTATTTGAATTTATTTGGTTATGCAAGTGGATAGCAAATAGCATGATAGTGAAGGAAGTATCCAAAAGTGTATTCAAATATATTTGGTTCCTGAGTTTAGATTGTGAGATTTTGGATATGAGGAATTTGTATAACAAGGGATGCCTATATAATCAAAGGATATTATACTAAACCTGTTGTAGTGGGTTCTTTTGTTGACAGAGAACAGAAAAACCCAACTCAGAGTGGCTCAGGGAATAAAAAGGAATTGATTGGCACACTTAACAAGAGGTTCAGTGGTTGAGTTTAGCTGAGGCACAGCTGGATTCAGTGGCTCAGTGTTGATAAGGTTTTGCAGTGTGTTGAGTTAGTTCATTTCTTTTACTGCAGAGAGGCTTTTTCTATGCATTCAGAGAAGACGACTGCCAATAGCTCTAGATTTACATTTTTCTAGATTAGCAGCCCTAGTAGTGAAAAAAAAAATGCTTCTTTCCTAAGAGTTACAGCAAATTTCCAGTAGGGAATCTCAGTAAGCAGCCACTGTCACTAGGGGGAATGGAATAAACTGATTGGCAGGGCCTGGGTCACAACTAAGTGGGGGGTGAGTTCAGTCCATTCAAACTGTGTCATATGACAAGGGAGGAGTAGTTCTTCAAAGGAAAACACAGTACTTTCACCAGAAGAAGGTATAGATTACTTATGGGGCAGACTAAACCGATAGATGTCCATATACCTATTAGTGTGTCATACAATGACTCATTTTTTCCATCACCCTTTCTTTTTTTTTTTTTTTTTTTTTTTTTTTTTTTTTTTTTTTGCGGTACGCGGGCGTCTCACTGTCGCGACCTCTCCTGCTGCGGAGCACAGGCTCTGGATGCGCAGGCTCAACAGCCATGGCTCACGGGCCCAGCCGCTCCGTGGCATGTGGGATCTTCCCGGACCGGGGCACGAACCCACGTCCCGTGTGTCGGCAGGCGGACTCTCAACCACCGCACCACCAGGGAATCCCCACCCTTTCTTTAGTTGAAATACTACAAGATGTTTATTCTTTCAGCACCAAATTTGGCTTTTAGTTGGTATTGATGTACTATAGGTTAAAATTGGGCTGGGACTTCTCTGGTGGCGCAGTGGTTAAGACTCCACTCTCCCAATGCAGGGGGCCTGGGTTCGATCCCTGGTCAGGGAACTAGATCCCACATGCATGCCGCAACTTAGGAGCCTGCAAGCTGCAACTAAGGAGCACACCTGCTGCAACTAAGGAGCATGCCTGCTGTAACCAAGACCCGGCACAACCAAATAAATAAAATAAAAACATAAATATTAAAAAAAAATTGGGCTCCTATAGCCTGTCTAGTGATAAAGATCAGCTAACTGCACTCTTTTTTTTTTAAGTCTTTATATTGAATTTGTTATAATATTGCTTCTGTTTTATGTTTTGGTATTTTGGCCGTGAGGCATGTGGGATCTTAGCTCCCTAACCAGGGATCAAACCCTCACCCCCTGCTTTGGAAGGTGAAGTCTTAACCACTGGACTGCCAGGGAAGTCCCTAACATGCCCTCTTGTCACATCTTACCTGAGAAGCTGTTCCTCGACTCATCCTTTTTTTTTTTTTTAATTCTTTCAGAAAAAGTGTTTTTTCTTTCTGTGAGAGTTACCTGTCTACCTTTGACCTAAATCTCATTTTGTCTTGCTTACCAAAGAACCTTGGCTCATCAGACCTTCATTTTTTTAAGTTTTCAGTTCCTTTTTCTCTGCTTGATTCTATTTATAACCATAAAGGTGTGCTGCCAAGCCCCCTAACTAATAAACATTTCACTCATACTTCTTCTCCTTTCTTTTATAGCAGATATGAGCAACACCTGCTAGTCTACTTGCCAATCTGTCACTTCCTGTTTAACTTCTTATAGTCCTTTTCTGTTTTCTGCTTTTCAGGGTCACCAGTGATATCCTGAGACCTTTGTCTCAGGTGTAAACCTAGTATTACAGTATGTAAGGGCTAAAGAGGGCCTTAGAGATATTTAACTCAACTTTCTTTTTCCATTTTGCTTGAAGTTATTTTGATTATACCAACTTTCTTTTGGCTAGAATTTACATGGTATATCTTCTTCTTTTTTTTTTTTAACTTTCAGGTTCTGTATCCTCGTATTATACATGTGTGTCTATTGAAAACAGCACAGAGGTGGATTTTAAAAATCTGCTCTGGCAATCTTTGTCTTTTAACTGGAGCATTCACACTTAATACAGGTACTTATATATTTAGTATGCTTCCCATTTGTTCCATCTGTTCTAAATGCCCCCCTTGCCCTCTTTTATATTGATTTTTTTTTTTCGGTACACGGGCCTCTCACTGCTGCGGCCTCTCCCGCTGTGGAGCACAGGCTCCGGACGTGCAGGCGCAGCGGCCACGGCTCACGGGCCCAGCCGCTCTGCAGCATGTGGGATCATCCCAGACGGGGGCACGAACCCGCGTCCCCTGCATCAGCAGGCGGACTCTCAACCACTGCGCCACCAGGGAAGCCCTATATTGATTATTTCTTATCATGCTGTATTTTCATTCTACTAGTTGTGAAGTTATACTTTTTCCCTATTTTTTTTAGTGGTTATCCTAGAATAGGGGTTGGCAAATGTTTTCTTTTAAGGGCCACATAATAGACATTTTTGGCTTTGTGGACTATATGGTCTCTGTCATAACTGCTCAGTTCTGCCACTGTAGTGCAAAAGCATCCATAGGTAACAGGAAACAGTATAAATTATAGAGGACTAGATGTTATCATCCAGATAGATGAGCACTGGGTTGAGACCAGAAACTGGGAGAATATTTTTATCCTTAAAGTGAGGTAGTGGAAGAGGAACTGTAAGATTGATTCAGAAAAAAGAATCAACCTATCAGGAAGATTACAAGAAAAAGAATTGTCATGTGAGGGCTGTTTTAAAAATGAGAAGATAGCCACATTAGTCAAATGCTACAGTGTGGTGTGTTAAGATGAGGCTTGAGAAGAGACCTTTGGATTTGGCAACCTTATGGTAATTGGTGATGTTTTTAAAGAACATTGGCAGTAGCTTGCTATGTGGAAAGAGTGGTAAGGGAGTGGAAAGTGGATGTATAGACCACTGATTCCCAAATGCTATTCTCTGGACCAGCAACAAAAGAATTGCCTAGTTGTCCCAACCTCAGAACCATTATTGGGCCTAGAAATGTATATTTTTAAAATGTTCCCTAGATGATTCTGATAAACACTCACGGATTGCTGTCAAGATGTATTTAAGAGTGATTTGTTTTTTAATTTTTTTTTTTTTTTTGGCCATGCTGTGCAGCTTGCGGGATCTTTGTTCCCCAACAAGGGATCGAACTGGGGCCCCCTGCAGTGGGAACTTGGAGTCCTAACCACTGGACTGCCAGGGAATTCCCTGCGAGTGATATTTTGAGGCAACCCCTTCTTTCTAAACACAAAGCAAAGACTGATAAAGTAACAAAAAGGAAAACTGAATTGACATAAATGGGGCTCAAAAAGGTAAACATTTCTATTTTGGAAAGAGAATAGAACACAAAGCAGTGACTGGGGCTTATGTCTGGGAGCTTGCAGGGAAAGCATCTGAGGTTTTGGCCTCTGAGATAATGTGGAAGTGTCATTGGAATTGGGCTCATTGTTGGTAACCACGGGCCAGGGTAGGTAGGGCTCCTCTATTGAAAAAGGCATTTCTGAGTTTAGCTCTGGGGCTGCCTTTTTTTTTTTTTTTTGGCCGTGCCGTGTGGCATGCAAGATCTTAATTCCCCGACCAGGTACTGAACCTGTGTCCCCTGCATTGAGAGCACGGATTCTTAACCACTGGACTGCCAGGGAAGTCCCTGGGGCTGCCATATTATTCACCTTTATAGATCAGACTACAGTTATGCAGTGCATCTCCTGAAATAGTACCCAGCACAGCCTGCATGACTGTAAGGAGTAGCTTTGCTGCTTTCTATTGCTAGAAGCCACAGTTTATATGAGGCCTTATACCTACGGATTCAGGAGAACACAAACATAGCTTTACAGCTAGACCTTCTAGCTTAAAGCATATCCTTACTGTTACTGCAGGACAGATCTCCTGATTTGAATAGGCCAACTGTAAGAAAAATATTTATGAGATAACTGGGGAAATCACACACTGACCAGTCATATTAAAAAATATTAATTTTTAAAGGTGTGATTAATGGTATTGTGGCTTTGTTTTAAAAATATAGTAAATAGTGGGTTCTTAGTAAATGCTGGTATGAAAAACAAAAGTCTTCCATCAAAAAGTTCACCTCTAAAGCTAAGTTCTCAAACAAATTAAGTCATCTAATGCTGAGAAACATAAGAAATAAAATCAACAATCAGAAGAGCAGTTCACGCCGATGACATTAAAATATCAGATTATATATTATTTAGGATTTTCAAGGAGGTAAGTAAGTGAGTAGTATCTCTTAAAACTATATGCCAACTAGAGGGGAGAAATGGCGGAAGAGTAACACGCGGAGATCACCTTCCTCCCCACAGGTACATCAGAAATACATCTACATGTGGAACTGCTCCTATAGAACACCCACTGAACGCTGGCAGAAGACCTCAGACCTTCCAAAAGGCAAGAAACTCCCTACGTACCTGGGTAGGGCAAAAGAAAAAAGAATAAACAGAGACAAAAGAATAGGGACGGGACCTACACCAGTGGGAGGGAGCTGTGAAGGAGGAAAGGTTTCCACGCACTAGAAGCCCCTTCACTGGCGGAGACTGCGGGTAGCAGAGGGGGAAGCTTCAGAGCCACGGAGGAGAGCGCAGTAACAGGGTGCGGAGGGCAGGGCGGAGAGATTCCCGCACAGAGGATCGGTGCTGACCGGCACTCACCAGCCCGAGAGGCTTGTCTGCTCACCCGCCGCGGGGGGGCGGGGGCTGGGAGCTGAGGCTCGGGCTTCGGTCGGAAGCAGGGAGAGGATTGGGGTTGCCTGCGTGAACACATCCTGAAGGGGTTAGTGCACCACAGCTAGCCGGGAGGGAGTCCAGGAGAAGTCTGGAGCTGCCGAAGAGGCAAGAGACCTTTTCTTCCCTCTTTGCTTCCTGGGGCGCGAGGAGAGGGGATTAAGTGCGCCGCTTAAAGGAGCTCCAGAGACGGGCGCGGAGCTGCCGAAGAGACGAGACTTTTTCTTGCCTCTGTTTCCTGGAACGAGAGGAGAGGGGATTAAGCGCACTGCGTAAAGGAGCTCCAGAAATGGGCGCGAGCCGTGGCTAACAGCGCGGACACCAGAGACGGGCATGAGACGCTAAGGCTGCTGCTGCCGCCACCAAGAAGCCTGTGTGCGAGCACAGGTCATTCTCCACACCTCCCCTTCGGGAGCCTGTGCAGCCCGCCACTGCCAGGGTCCTGGGATCCAGGGGCAACTTCCCCGGGAGAACGCACGGCGCTCCTCAGGCTGGTGCAATGTCATGCCGGCCTCTGCCGCCGCAGGCTCACCCCGCATCCGTACCCCTCCCTCACCCCGGCCTGAGTGAGCCAGAGCCCCCGAATCAGCTGCTCCCTTAACCCCGTCCTGTCTGAGCGAAGAGCAGACGCCCTCGGGCACATTAAAAGGATCATACACCATGATCAAGTGGGGTTTATTCCAGGAATGCAAAGATTCTTCAATATACGCAAATCAATCAATGTGATACACCATATCAACAAACTGAAGGAGAAAAACCATATGATCATCTCAACAGATGCAGAGGAAGCTTTTGACAAAATTCAACACCCATTAATTTAAAAACCCTGCAGAAAGTAGGCATAGAGGGAACTTTCCTCAACATAATAAAGGCCGTATATGACAAACCCACAGCCAACATCGTCCTCAATGGGAAAAACTGAAACCATTTCCACTAAGATCAGGAGCAAGACAAGGTTG
>NC_041224.1:63819649-63820027 GCF_002837175.3 Physeter macrocephalus | reverse complement strand
CATGTTCTTGGATTGGAAGAATCAACATTGTGAAAGTGACTCTACTACCCAAAGCAATCTACAGATTCAGTGCAATCCCTATCAAACTACCACTGGCATTTTTTACAGAACTAGAACAAAAAACTTCACAATTTGTGTGGAAACACAAAAGACCCCGAATAGCCAAAACAATCTTGAGAACAAAAAATGGAGCTGGAGGAATCAGGCTCCCTGACTTCAGACTATATACAAAGCTACAGTAATCAAAAAAAAAAAAAAAAGGCTACAGTAATCAAGATGGTATGCTACTGGCACAAAAACAGAAATATAGATCAATGGAACAGGATAAAAAGCCCAGAGATAAAACCACACACATATGGTCACCTTATCTTTGATCAA
>NC_041224.1:63817746-63819333 GCF_002837175.3 Physeter macrocephalus | reverse complement strand
AAATGAAGCAATGGACAAAGGATTAATCTCCAAGATTTACAAGCAGCTCATGCAGTTCAATATCAAAGAAACAAGCAACCCAATCCAAAAATGGGCAGAAGACCTAAATAGACATTTCTCCAAAGAAGATATACAGATTGCCAACAAACACATGAAAGAATGTTCAACGTCATTAATCATTAGAAAAATGCAAATCAGAACTACAATGAGATATCATCTCACACCGGTCAAAATGGCCATCATCAAAAAATCTAGAAACAATAAATTCTGGAGAGGGTGTGGAGAAAAGGGAACCCTCTTGCACTGCTTGTGGGAATGTAAATTGATACAGCCGCTATGGAGAACAGTATGGAGGTTCCTAAAAAACTAAAAATAGAACTACCTCTAACCTACAATGAGATATCATCTCACACCGGTCAGATTGGCCATCATCAAAAACTCTAGAAATAATAAATGCTGGAGAGGGTGTGGAGAAAAGGGGACCCTCTTGCACTGCTGGTGGGAATGTAAATTGATACAGCCACTATGGAGAACAGTATGGAGGTTCCTTAAAAAACTACAAATAGAACTACCGTATGACCCAGCAATCCCACTACTGGGCATACACCCTGAGAAAACCATAATTCATACAGAGTCATGTACCAAAATGTTCATTGCAGCTCTATTTACAATAGCCAGGACATGGAAGCAACCTAAGTGTCCATCAACAGATGAATGGATAAAGAAGATGTGGCACATATATACAATGGAATATTACTCAGCCATAAAAAGAAACAAAATTGAGTTATTTGTAGTGAGGTGGATGGACCTGGAGTCTGTCATACAGAGTGAAGTAAGTCAGAAGGAGAAAAACAAATACTGTATGCTAACACATATATATGGAGTCTAAGGAAAAAAAAATGTCATGAAGAGCCTAGGGGTAGGACGGGAAGAAAACACAGACCTACTAAAGCATGGCCTTGAGGATATGGGGAGGGGGAAGGGTAAGCTGTGACGAAGTGAGAGAGTGGCAGGGACATATATACACTACCAAATGTAGGGTGGATAGCTAGTGGGAAGCAGCCGCATGGCACAGGGAGATCAGCTAGGTGGTTTGTGACCACCTAGAGGGGTGGGATAGGGAGGGTGGGAGGGAGGGAGACACAAGAGGGAAGAGATACGGGAACATATGTATATGTATAACTGATTCACTTTGTTGTAAAGCAGAAACTAATACACCACTGTAAAGCATTTATACTCCAATAAAGATGTTAAAAAAAAATAGTTCTACTCCTACAGAAAAACAAAATAAATCAGTTTTTAACATTAAAAAAAAAACCCCAAAACAACTATATGACATACAGAGTGAAATAAGTCAGAAAGAGAAAAACAAATACCGTATGCTAACACATTTATATGGAATCTAAGAAAAAAAAAAAAGGTCTTGAAGAACCTAGGGGTATACGGGAATAAGGACGCAGACCTGCTAGAGAATGGACTTGCAGATATGGGGAGGGGGAAGGGTAAGCTGTGACAAAGTGAGAGAGTGGCATGGACATATATA
The DNA here is from genome assembly GCF_002837175.3 of Physeter macrocephalus. Classification (NCBI taxonomy): domain Eukaryota; kingdom Metazoa; phylum Chordata; class Mammalia; order Artiodactyla; family Physeteridae; genus Physeter; species Physeter macrocephalus. Next base: position 63,817,790 of record NC_041224.1, on the reverse strand, counting down.
CACTACCAAATGTAAAATAGATAGCTAGTGGGAAGCAGCCGCAT
>NC_041224.1:63806494-63817612 GCF_002837175.3 Physeter macrocephalus | reverse complement strand
TGTAAATGTATAACTGATTCACTTTGTTGTAAAGCAGAAACTAACCATTGTAAAGCAATTATACTACAGTAAGGATGTTAAAAAAAAAACACTATATGAAAACGACAGAAACCTTAGAAGTGAAAACAGTGTGATTAAAAACAACACATGGTGTTCATGAATGTGAAGTCAATAGGATATCAGTTTTTTCCAGTATTAATCTGTAAAATCATTGAAATGTCCATCAAAACGCCAAAAGGTTTTTTTATTGTAGTTGATATGCTGATCTTAAAATTTTTATAGAACATAACCAAAGTAACATTAAAGAGGAACAAATTGAGGTGGTATGCCTTCCAGATATCAAAACTTATAATAGAGCAGTAATAGGTAAGACAGGCTTATTGATGGATAAATAGACTAGTGGAAAACAGTACAGAGCCCAGAACAGATTGATATTTATCTGGAATTTGCCACATGACAGAGGTGGCATTATAAGTCAGTGGGGAGAGATTAGACTCTTCATTGTGATGCTGCTTCAGTTGCTAATCTGAATTGACTTGAAAATAATTACAAGCCCTATCTCACAGCATACATGAAAATACGTTCTGTATGCTTTAAAAGACCTACATAAGAAAAGCAAAATTTAGGCCTTTTAGAAGAAAATATAAGATAATAACTTTATATCCTTAGGATAATGGAGGATTTTAACAAACGATACCAGGAGATAATAGTATGTAGGTTTTAGAGCCAGACTGCCTGCTTCAAATCTCAACTTTATTACATTTGGTCAAGTTCTGTAAAATTTCTGTGTTTTCTCATTTGTAAAATAAGGATGATGATGATAAAAACAACCCTGAGGGAGGAATTGTGAGGATTAAATAATCCATGTGCAATGCTTAGAAAAATGACTAGTACAAATAAGCACATAATAAGAGTTAACTGCAATTGTTGTTAATGTTGCTTCTTAAAAAAGAAATAATAACCTGTAAAGTATTGATAAATTTATTAAAAATAAAACTTCTCTACAACAGAAGGCAACATGAACAAAATAGAAAGATAAGCTACAGAATGGTAGGAGATATTTGTCACTCATTCAGCTGAAATTGATTAATATCCAGAATATATGAAAAATCATTCAAATTAATAAGGAAAAGACAAGTCAAAAGGGGAAAATGAATAAACAGTCATAGCCCCAATGGCAAATGATAGGATAAGTGTTGCCCCTCCTTACTAGTCATGAAGGAAATACAAATTGAAGTAATGAAATATCTTTTTACATTTCTTATATTGGCACAAACTCAAGTCTGACAATACTGACTGTTGGTAAGGAGGCAGAGAAACATGAGCTCTTCCTACACCGGCTGTGAAATAGTTGGTACAACTACTTTGGAGAGCATTTTGTTAATATCTCGTAAAGTTGAAGGTGCTTAAAACCCAGCAATTTCACTCTTAGGTCTACAGTCCAGAGAAATTCTAGCAAAGGTACATGAAGAGACATGTATGAGAATTGCAGCATTGCTTTAATAGTGTAATACTGGAAACATTTTAAGCGTTCAGTGGAAGGATTTAGTGTAGTAGATTGATAAATTGTTGTGGTTTAATTAATAGTAGATTGATAAATTGTAGTATAAGCATACAATGGGAGTTTTTGAAAAATAGACTTTATTTTTTAGGACAGTTTTAGGTTCACAGCAAAATTGAGTGGAAAGTACAGAGATTTCCTGTACATCCCCTGCCTGCCCCCACATATGCATAGCCTCACCCATTATCAGCATCTCCCACTAGAGTGGTACATTTGTTACAATTAATGAGCCAACATACCATGTCATATTGCTTGGCAATTAATGAACGTTACAGGTATCAGCATTTATAAATAGAAAAGACAATGTTAAGTTACAGTGAGATGCAGACTATTTGATATAGCATTTTTTTTAAAGCTTAAAAATTGGAAACAATACTATCTATAATTTATGGGGACCCACATTGTAGTAAAAATATAAAAGCATGTATGGGAATAATACCAACCTCAGGATAATGGTTACTTCTGCAGAGCGAAGGAAGGAGCTTTAATTATCTCTCTAATATTTTGTTTGTTTATAAAATAATCTGGAGCAATTACAGCAGTTTTCAAACGGTGAGTTTGGGTAGTAGATTTATGGCTGCTTTTTATATGTTCTATAGTATTCTCTGCTTTTGAAAGATCATCTAGGAAAAAGGTAAACAGAGTATCTTCATTAGAGAGGACTTTGACAAAAGTAGTGTAGTAGTCCGAGAGAAGCAACTGAAGGTATTTTTCTTTTTAAAAAAAATAACAGCATGTATATGTTAAAGGATGCAATAAGTGAAAAGGGAAAGATGGATAGCATATGGGAGCTGTTTTTTGATGGGGCAAGATACTGATGGAGATGCTAAGAAATGGGAAGGATCTGGAACATTTTCTCTGTAGACTGAAATGGAAGAACAGAGATGAGATGAAAATAGGAGTACATTTTGAGTTGGAGAAGTCATTTAAAAGAAATCACTGTTTTCTCAGTTAGATATAAAAGTTGAAATCATTCTTTTAGAGGTGTGATATATGTGGGGTTTGAGAAAATTGGAGGGTATGCAGAATACTTGTAAGAAATGAAATAAAGTTAGATAAAAAGGCAGCATTGAAGGAAAAGGGAAGGTTGAATAAAATTTGTAATGGTGCCTAATTGTATAATTTTGTCAGCTTTGTTCAGTAAGCCAGGGGCAGGATCAATTTTGTTGTTACCTTTACATCTTCATCTTAAGGGAGACAGAGTCCAGAAGTCCTTGAAAATATGTCTATTCTATAGCAGGTTTCTCTCATTGTTTTCTTGGTTATAATTTCATCTAGTTTAATTTCTGTTTATCTGATCTCATCTTCTTACTGTTTTTAATTTCACAAATTTTTGCTCTATTGATGCTCTCTTTCTCGGTTTTGCTTCAACCTTAAGAGCTTTTGGGTGTGGGGTGATTAGATTTGTGTGACTGTTCTGTCCATCTTAAGCCAGTCTTCAATGAGGCTCTTTTCATATATAAAGAAAGAACTTGATTCTATTCCCAGGTACCTTAGAAACATTCAAGATAGTAGAGGACAAATTAATTTTTATTTTTACTCTTTGGGTTTTGAATTATTAATATAACAAAAGACTGAAAAAATTTTGGCTGTTTTAGGAAGTGTGCAGATTTGGGCAATAATATGAAATATCATGTGATCTCAACGAGGCTGTCTTCAAGAACTGTTCTTTTTTTTTTTTTTTTTTTTTTGCGGTACGCGGGCCTCTCACTGCCGCGGGCCTCTCACTGCCGTGGCCTCTCCCGTTGCGGAGCACAGGCTCCGGACGCGCAGGCTCAGCGGCCATGGCTCACGAGCCCAGCCGCTCCGCGGCATGTGGGATCCTCCCAGACCGGGGCGCGAACCCGGCTCCCCTGCATCGGCAGGCGGACGCGCAACCGCTGCGCCAGCAGGGAAGCCCAAGAACTGTTCTTATACTAAGAGAAGAGTTAGGATTTTTTGTCCTAAAAGGTGTAATCAACTTGATTGTTAAGCCTTTTTTTTTGAGCTTCAGAAAGCAGTGACTGTGTAATGTGACTTCTTAATGTTTCACATCTTTTATGTTGCAGCAGTTCTTTTGCCACGAAAATGATTTGTGCAGTCTTGAACACATACTATCCATGCTGATGGGACAGGATCCAATATGAATATAAATGATGGAGGAAGACGACGCTTTGAGGATAATGAACATACACTACGTATATATCCTGGGACAATTTCAGAAGGGACAATCTACTGTCCAATTCCTGCCAGAAAAAACTCCACGGCTGCTGAGGTGATTGACTCTCTTATAAACAGACTTCATCTTGACAAAACAAAATGTTATGTTCTAGCAGAGGTAAAAGAATTTGGTGGAGAAGAGTGGATACTCAATCCAACAGACTGTCCAGTTCAGCGAATGATGTTATGGCCCCGAATGGCTCTGGAAAATCGCCTGAGTGGAGAGGACTACCGCTTTCTTCTGAGAGAAAAAAACCTTGATGGATCAATCCATTATGGTAGTCTTCAGTCATGGCTACGGGTAACAGAAGAACGTCGCAGGATGATGGAACGGGGTTTTCTTCCACAGCCTCAACAAAAAGACTTTGATGATTTATGTAGCTTACCTGATTTGAATGAGAAAACTCTCTTAGAAAACCTACGAAATCGCTTTAAGCATGAAAAAATTTACACCTACGTTGGCAGTATTCTCATAGCTATTAACCCATTCAAGTTTCTTCCTATTTATAACCCCAAATATGTCAAAATGTATGATAACCACCAATTGGGAAAACTTGAGCCTCACATTTATGCTGTGGCTGATGTAGCTTATCATGCCATGCTTCAGCGTAAAAGGAATCAGTGCATCGTGATTTCAGGAGAGAGTGGTTCTGGGAAGACTCAAAGCACAAACTTTCTTATTCATCACCTTACTGCCCTCAGTCAGAAAGGATTTGCCAGTGGAGTGGAACAAATTATTCTTGGAGCTGGACCAGTACTTGAGGTAAGTGTGTAGGAATACTTTTCTTACTCTTAAACATATTTTTAAAAAAATTAAAATTTGTTAGATGTGAGAAAATGAAATGAAACTAAATAGAAGTATAGACATCATTTTTAGTTACCAAGGAAAACTGGAAGATAGGAAAGCAAAAAAAGGCAATGTGGAAGATTGAAAGGTGTGACAGTGGCAATATTTTTTTCAAAGGATGTCTTTGGGCCATTTCAAAGGATGCAAAGGAAAGTTGATTGGAGTCAGATATATCCCCCTGTAAAGGGAGATAGCAGGGGCAGGACTCCTGTCTGTATTGGATTGTGGAAATAGGTAGTTGGGGAATATAGTCTTGTCAATATATTTTTATCTTTGCAGCCTTAAAATCTGTGCCTTTCTAAGGGTTCATTTTTGAAAATGCAGAGAATATGGGAAAAATTTTTTAGTTCTCTGTTTTAGAAGTAATACCATCAAGAGTAGAAAGGAAAGAGAATACACTATTTTTGTTTTAGAGCTGAAAGGAAAGGTAATATTACTTGTTTTTTGAAAGATTTTTGTGAGGTATAATTGCACATATTTAAAGTGTACAATTGGATAAATTTGACATATGTATTGATATATACCCATTAAACCACCATCACAGTCAAGATACTGAACATATCCATTATCCCTAAAGTGTTCTCATATATCTTTGTAATGCCTCTTTCTCACCCTTTCTAGCCCACTCATCTATAAGAAACCACTTACGTGCTTTCTGTCACTGTAGGTTAGTCTGTACATTCTATAATTTTATATAAATGGAATCATGTAGTATGTACTATTTTATGTTTGACTTCTCTGTCTTGGTTTAATTATTTTGTGTGTGTGTCAATAATTGATTCCTTTTGCTAAGACAGTATTCCATTGTATGGATATACCACACTTTGTTTATTCATTCATCTTTTGATGGACATATACGTTGTTTCCAGTTTTGGGCTATAACACATAAAGTATTCAAGTTTTTGTGTGGACATATGCTGTCTTTTCTCTTGGGTAAATAGCTAGGAGTGGAATAACTGTGTCATATGATAGGTATCTGTTTAACTTTTAAAGAAACTGCCAAACTTATGTATAAATTGTACATACCATTTTATATTCCCACCAAACAGTATATACAGTTTCAGTTATTCCATATCTTTGCTAACCCTTGATATAGTCATTCTTTCTAATTTTAGCCATTCAAATAGGTATACAATGGTATCTCATGATTTTAATTTGCATTCTATAATAACTAATGATGTGAGCACCTTTTCATGTGTTTATTTGCAACCTATAAATGTTCCTTGGTGAAGTATCTGTCAAAATCTATTGCCCAACTTGTTATTGTTGTGTTTTGAGAGTTCTTTGTGTATGCTGGGTACAGATCCTTTATCAGACATGTTTTGAAAATATATATACATTTTTCCCAGGTTTAACCCTCTCTTTTTTAAAATTAAAATTTTTTTATTTTTTAATTTTTTTATTGACGTATAGTTGATTTACAATGTGTTAGTTTCGGGTGTACAGCAAAGTGATTCAGTTATACGTATACATACATATTCTTTTTCACATTCTTTTCCATATGGTTTATTACAGGATATTAAATATAGTTTCCTGTGCTATACAGTAGGACCTTGTTGTTTATCTATTTTGTATATAGTTTGTATCTGCTAATCCCAAAGTCCTAATTTATCCCTCTTCCACTTCCTTTCCCCTTTGGTAACCATAAGTTTGTTTTCTATGTCTATGAGTCTGTTTCTTAGCAGTCAGAAAATTCCAAAAAAAAAAAAAATTGCCCAGGACCAGATGACTTCACTGATGAATTCTACTAGACATTTAAAGAAGAATTAACACAAGTCCTTCAAAAATTCTTCCAAGAAATAGAACAGGAGGGAGGAACACTTTCTAATTTTATAAGGCCCAAAATATTTCACTGATACCAAAATTAAACAAAGACACCACAACAAAAGAAACTTACAGACTGATATCCCTTGAAACACAAACATTCTTAAAGAAATACTGGCAAACTTAATTCAGCAAAATATAAAAAGAAGTATGCACCATGGTAAAGTAGGATTTATATTAAGGAATGAAAGTTTGGTTAAACAATACAAAAATAAATGTATTATACAATATTAATAAACTAAAGGACAAAAGCCACACCATCATCAGAATAGATACAGAAAAAGCATTTGACAAAAACAACACCCTTTCATGATTAAAAAAACAAACAAAAAACCACACTCTCAACAAACTAGGAATAGGAAGGAACTTTCTCAATCTGATTAAAAACACCTATTAAAAATTATAGGTTAACAGCATACTTAATGGTGAAAGACTGAGAGCTTTCTCCCTTTGATCAGAAAGAAGACACAGATGTCTACTCTCACCATTTCTTTTTTTTTTTAATATTTATTTGGGTGCACTGGGTCTTAGTTGCGGCTCACGGGCTCCTTAGTTGTGGCTCACTGACTCCTTAGTTGCAGCTCTCTGACTCTTTGGTTGCAGCATGTGGGCTTCTTAGTTGTGGCACGTGGACTCCTTAGTTGCAGCAGGCGGGCTCCTTAGTTGCGGCACATGGACTCCTTAGTTGCAGCTTGCTGGCGCCTTAATTGTGGCACGTGAACTCTTAGTTGCGACATGCACGTGGGATCTAGTTCCCTGACCAGGGATCGAACCTGGGCACCCTTCATTTGTAGGGTGGAGCCTTAACCACTGCATCACCATTTTTATTTTTCCTTTTTTTCGCTTTCTTGCTCTCTTTTTTGGTACTGAAATATAGTTGATTTACAATGTTGTGTTAGTTTCTGGTGTACAACAGAGTGATTCACTTATACATATATATACATATTCTTTTTCATATTCTTTTCCATCATAGGTTATTACAAGATATGAATATAGTTAGTTCCCTGTGCTATACAATAGGTCCTTGTTGTTTATTTTATATGTAGTAGTGTGTATCTGCTAATCTCAAATTCCAAATTTATCCCTCTCCCACCCCCTTTCCTCTTTGGTAACCACAAATTTGTTTTCTGTGCCTGTGAGTCTGTTTCTGTTTTGTAAATAAGTTTATTTGTGTCATATTTTAGATTCTACATATAAGTGGTATCACGTGATATTGCTGTCTCCCTCTTTCTGACTTCACTTAGTATGATAATCTCTAGGTCCATCCATGTTGTTGCAAATGGCATTATTTCATTCTTTTTTATGGCCGAGTAGTATTCTATTGTGTATATATACCACATCTTTATCCATTCTTCTGTCCATGGACATTTAGGTTGTTTCCATGTCTTGGCTATTGTAAGTGGTGCCACTATGAATATAGGGGTGCATGTATCTTTTCGAATTAGAGTTTTCTCCAGACATATATGCCCAGGAGTGGGATTGGTGGATCACATGGCAACTCTACTTTTTAGTTTTTTTTTAACAAACACACCTGTGGGAAAAGGTTGTTCTCAGTGAGTGATCTTCAAGTCAGGTCACAGAAAGATAGCCCTTTGAATGAGGTTTTCTAGGAAAATGCCAAATAGGTCAAACTGTGAGTTATCTGTGGGACAAGGCTTTAACTCTTAACCCTAGTCTGATCTTTCCAGTGGCTTCTAGGCTAGACTGCTTTTTTAAAAAAACCCTGTAATTGTAGGGTGTCAGTTTTCTCTTCAGTGTGGAGCTACAGAGAGGGAATTGGTAATCAGGTAAGTTAAAATGCCACCAATACCTGCTTTTCTTACCGAGATCCAGCTGTTTTCCTTGATTAAATGTTCTTCTACAAAGGATTATTCCAAGCCCTTGTTAATTTCTAGAATCATCAAAAAGTTGATGTTACTTTTGACAAATAACAATTTTTGTTAGTCTTATTTGTTTTATGAAGGGGAGAGGAATTTCAGAGATCTTTACCATTTTCTCTGATCTCATCCTCAGTAATCTTTTCAAGAGGTCTAAGTAATGAAATGTATTTTATATACTTACTCATGTGGTTACTATTTCTGCTGTTCTCTATTCCTTACGTTGATCCATATTTGAACATGATAGTGTTTTCCTTCTGCATGAATGACTTTCTTAGTTCTTTTAGTGTGGGTTCACTTATGAATATTTTCAGATTTGTATATATGAAATTGTCTTTTATTTGCCTTTATTTTTTAATGATTTACTTTAAAAAGTAGATATTAAAATTAAAAGAAATAACTTTACGGTGAAATACTATGAATTGTAAACATATTAATTTGTGTAACCATTTATGGGTGTAGGTACAGAGTAGTTCCACTACCCCATGAAACTCCCTCATGCTATTCCTTATCTTCATACCCTCTGCTCTCCCATACTCCCATAACTTGTGGGAACTACTTGTTTGTTCTTCATTGCTGGTTGTTGTTGTTTTTTTTCAAAATGTCATCATACAGTATGTAGTGTTTGGATACTGGCTTCTTTTATTCAGCATTACGTCTTGAAGATTTCATTTAAGTTGTTGAATATGTGAGTTCAACAGTGGGTTCTTTCTTTTAAATTTAATTGAGATATAACTTGAAATAATATATAGCCATTTAAAATGTATCGTTTATTGAATTTTGATAAATGCATATACCCTGTAACCACCATCATACAATCAAGCATAGAATATTTTCATTACCCCTTGTGTCCCTTTGTAGACATTTCCCACTCCCATCCCCATTCCCAGACAGCTTCTAATCTGCTTCTTCTTACTCTTGTTTTGACTTTTTTAGAATTTCATATTACAATGTGTACTCCTGTGTATGGTTTCTTCCACTTAGCATAATGTTTAATATTTGTCAGTGTTGATGTCTGTACCAGTAGTTCCTTCTTTATTGCTAGGTAATATTTCATTGCATGGTGTATACTTTTGGTTATAACTTAGGAAACATTTTTTTATTCTTTCTAAAATAGTACTGTCATTATGTTTTAAGTAGATATAATAAAGCGTAGTACATTATGTAATGAAACTTTATTTCCTTTATACTGTTTTAGAATTGTAATTCTTTGGATGTAATTATTCTTTTCCTAGCCCATTGCTATTTCAGTTAAGCAAGATTTAAAAAATACATACGTATAAATATATCAAGAATATTTGCTGGCTCTGGAATGTGAAAGTGAAATCTGATTTGTAATGAGCAATAAGTTTTTAAAATTAAGATTTATTTTACTGAATAGCATAAAATGCAGTCTACTTGATTTCATTTCAAATATTAGTTGCTTTCTTTTACTTTACCTGAACTATGAAAGTGAATTGCTTTTCTACTATCTCTTTAACATTATTTTCTCTCTGAGCTGATCTAAGCAGGATTTTCCATTTTTAAAAAATAAAATTAATGAGAACTCTTTATTTTGACAGGCCTTTGGAAATGCGAAGACAGCTCATAATAACAATTCAAGTCGTTTTGGCAAGTTTATTCAAGTAAATTACCAAGAAACAGGCACTGTACTTGGGTAAGTAGTAGTAGCAGGCTTTGGAGCATGTTTATATTTTTGCCATTGCCCCTTCATAAACCATTGTTTATGAAGGTTGTTCATTGTTTATGAAGGTTGTTCATTTGCTTTTTAATGAGAATAGTGACATTAGTGTTTATATTAAATTTTTTTCTTCTCAATTATTTCTTTCTTTTGGAAAAGTTCAAACCTGAGAAAAGTTCTAAGAATAGTGTAACCCCCATATACCCTTAACTTAGATTTATAAGTTTTTAACAATTTATATGCATTTGCTTTATCTTTCTATATTATTTCTACATTCATTTAAAAAAATATATCTTTATTGGAGTATAATTGCGTTACAATGTTGTGTTAGTTTCTGCTGTACAACAAACTGAATCAGCTATATGTATACATATATCCCCTCCCTCTTGAGCCCTAATACTATTTTATACTTAAGATATTTAATTTTGTCATGATAATAATTCTTACTATATAGTCTGTGATCAGAGGCCTCTGGTTGTGCCAGCAATATTCTTTATAACTTTAAAAAAATTAATAGACTATTTTTAGAACAGTTGTAGATTTATGACAAAAATGAATAGAATGTACAGAGAGTTCCCATATACCTCTTCACCCTATCCCCCAGTTTCCCCTCTTAATAATATCTTGCATTAGTGTGTTCCATTTGTGTTGTACCTTGAATGGGCTTTGACAGGTGTATAAAGGTATGTGTTCACCCTGACAGTATTATATGGAATAGTTTCACTGCCCTAAAAATCCCTGTGCTCCACCTGTTCATTCCTTCCCACCCACTAACCTTTGGCAACCACTGATCTTTTCACTGTCTTAATAGTTTTGCATTTTCCAGAATGTCATATGGTTGGAATTATATAGTGTATAGCCTTTACAGATTGGATTCTTTGCTCCTTAGCAATAGGTATTGAAGGATCTTTCATGTCTTTCATGGCTTGGTTTTATTGGACTAATAAATTTTTGGATAATTGACATCTTTATGCTTTTTAGAAGTGTTTTTAGTTTATTTATGTTTCTTGTTGAGTTTATTCCTAAGTATTTTATTTTATTTTTAATGTTTTTTTTTTTTTTTTTTTTTTTTTTTTTTTTTTTTTGTGGTATGCGGGCCTCCCTCTGTTGCGGCCTCTCCCGTTGCGGA
>NC_041224.1:63803199-63806304 GCF_002837175.3 Physeter macrocephalus | reverse complement strand
CAGCGGCCATGGCTCACGGGCCCAGCCGCTCTGCGGCATGTGGGATCCTCCCAGACCGGGGCGCGAACCCGGTTCCCCTGCATCGGCAGGCGGACGCGCAACCACTGCGCCACCAGGGAAGCCCTATTTTTAATGTTTTGTTGTTATTAAAAGTGTGATTTTTCTCTTGCATTATATATTCTAAAATTGCACATTATTTGTATATGTGAAGGCTACTGATTTTTATATTAATTTTACATCTTGTTATCTTACTGAATTATTTTATTGTTTATATTAGGTTTACTGTTGTTCTCTTAACATTTCTAGGTGTATTATCATATCTGCGTAAATAAATACTTAAAATTTTTTCCTGTTCCTTATATCTCTGATTATTTTCTATCTTGTCTGATTACATACCTCCTATACTGTGATAATATTGTTTTAGACCTTTGTGTGAATGCCTTTAATTTTCTTCACTAAGTAAAATACTGGCTTTAGGACATTTTATTGTGTTAATGAATTAAACATTGATTTTAATTTTCTTTGAGTGTTTTTGTCAGTAATGGCTATTGTATTTTATCAAAGACCTTTTTGGCATCTATGGAAATTAGCTTGATCTTCATTTTTGGATCTATTAATATTATCATTATTTTGCATTCCTGGGGAAGAAAAATCTCACTTGGTCAATACAAAGACACAAACACCCACAGACATAGACACACAGACATATTTATACACATACATATCTCTTCTCCATATCTCTTCATAACTGGTTGTTGTGTTCTGCTTGCTAGTTTTTATTTTTGATTTTTATATCCATATTAATAAGTGCTATGTACTCACCCTCTATGTGAGTTCTTCCTTACATCCTTTTTCCTTCTTGGATTGAATCTTATGTGTCTCTCTTGGTACATCCATAATATTCTGGTCATTGCTGTAAAATAAACCCTATCAACTCAGCATGATAGCTGCTAGTTTATCTATTTTCTCCACTAGTTTGTAAGCCCCTTGAGGACAGGTAGTGTATCACTTATTTCTGTATTTGAACAGTGCTTAGCACAGTGCCCAGTTAATGAACACTTACTGAGTAAATTGGTAAATAATAAACTTATTTACCAGAATTTATTCCAGAATGTGGCAACAGCATGGATATATAAAAAAAAGTATATCTTTGAGCCTTATTTAGTAGTCTGGTCAAACTGTAATATCTGAAAGGATGTCCAGTGGTAATTGAGCCTAGAAAGAAAGTAAAGTCTTTGTCACGGGAAGGTTGTATGTGCCATGTTTTGAACTTCTGACTTTATTTTGCTTTACTGAAAGAAAAAAAAAGACTTAGGAGTTTATGAACTTAATGTGGATGACACTAACAGTGTCCATAACACAATTATAGTGGTAAATGTACTCTGGAAGGCAGGTATGCTCACCACTATACCACCAACACTGGTGGTACATGTACTCTGGATAGTATTCTTTATACTTTTGCATCTTCTCTGATAAAATATTTGTCTACCTTATATTAAGCTTTATTATTTATATCAATCAATTTTATTTTTCTTCTAGTGCCTATGTTGAAAAGTATCTACTGGAGAAGTCCAGACTTGTTTATCAAGAGCATAATGAACGGTACATATTTTAATTTGTGTAATTAGATCGAGTTAACATTTGTATCATGTAGATTGACTTTTCAGATCTTTGTATATTATGACCTTTAATTCAGTTTATACCATGTATAACTTTATATATAATTGCTATTTCTCTCATGGGCAAAATACTATACTTTTTAAGAAGCTGCTAGGAGGTCTTTTTTTTTAATGGGTATATAGAAGTGTTGTCCTTTCTAAATTCTAGGCAAACTATCAGAACAGGAAAATAGTGGTATCTCAGGTGGTATCATTTTGTGAGTGTTTTGCCTTTGGACCTTTTGTCACGTCTTGGTGTTCTTTCTCTAATTTGAGAAAAGTTTTTAATAAAGATCTTAATTTCATTGTAATCTTTGAGGTATATGGAATTTCAGAGATGACATATGTGTAACTTTCTTTAGATGAGGAAGACAGAGATCAGAGAGGTAAATGATTTGCTTCATATTATAATGAGACAAAATGAAGAGACAGAGTTTGAAGTTAAACAAACCTATATTCAAATATTGGATATGCTTTTGGTATCTCACCTAACTTCTCTGCTACTTAGATACTTTTTCTCATTTTGCAGACGGAAAACTATCCTAAAGTTGTTTAGAGGATTAAATGAAATAACGTTTATAAAATGCTCAGTGTAGTCCTTATATATAATAAAATGTCATTAAACATTATCATAATTAATTACCTGTAAGCTTAGGACTAGAACTCAGACTTTTCTGTTAATTTTTTTATGGCTAGCTGATGAGGAAATCTGAATTAGAGATGTTTCAGAATGAAGGGAAGAGAGTTTGGGGAAGAGAATAGCCTCCTAAAGACTTGTAGAGCTAACAGATACTGCTATTAGAAGGTTATTAGTAACTTTTTCTAACACATTTTAATAGAGTGGTAGTGATATAAGCCTGGTTTCCTTAGTTTTGAAGAATCAACGGCAGGAGAAGATCCATAGCTTATATAAACTGTTTCTCTGTTATCTTGCTAGATTTGATTTGTAGATGTATGTATAATCCTTATTACATGTTGCTGGATTTGGCTTGCTAGTATTTTTTATTTTTTAACATTTTTATTGGAGTATAATTGCTTTACAATGGTGTGTTACCCCTCTCTCACTTTGTCCCAGCTTACCCTACCCGCTCCCCGTGTCCTCAAGTCCATTCTCTAGTAGGTCTGCGTCTTTATTCCACATCTCCATATCTCTTCCCTCTTGTGTCTGCCTCCCTCCCACACTTCTAGCTAGTCACAAAGCACCGAGCTGATCTCCCTGTGCTATGCAACTGCTTCCCACTAGCTATCTATTTTACATTTGGTACTGTATATATGTCCATATATACACTACCCCTCTCTCACTTTGTCCCAGCTTACCCTACCCGCTCCCCGTGTCCTCAAGTCCATTCTCTAGTAGGTCTGCGTCTTTATTCCCGTCTTGTCCCTAGGTTCTTCAAGACCCTTTTTTTTTTTTTTTTTTAGATTCCATATATATGTGTTAGCATAC
>NC_041224.1:63802338-63803113 GCF_002837175.3 Physeter macrocephalus | reverse complement strand
TCCAGCATTTATTGTTTGTATATTTTTTGATGATGGCCATTCTGACTGGTGTGAGAAGTTATCTCATTGTAGTTTTGATTTGCATTTCTCTAATGATTAATGATGTTGAGCATTCTTTCATGTGTTTGTTGGCAATCTATATGTCTTCTTTGGAGAAATGTCTATTTAGGTCTTCTGCCCATTTTTGGATTGGGTTGTTTGTTTTTTTGATATTGAGCTGCATGAGCTGCTTGTAAATTTTGGAGATTGATCCTTTGTCGGTTGCTTCATTTGTAAATATTTTCTCCCATTTTGAGGGTTGTCTTTTCATCTTGTTTATGGTATCCTTTGCTGTGCAAAAGCTTTTAAGTTTCATTAGGTCCCATTTGTTTATTTTTGTTTTTATTTCCATTTCTCTAGGAGGTGGGTCAAAAAGGATCTTGCTGTGATTTATGTCATAGAGTGTTCTGCCTATGTTTTCCTCTAAGAGTTTGATAGTGTCTGGCCTTACATGTAGGTCTTTAACCCATTTTGAGTTTATTCTTGTGTGTGGTGTTAGGGAGTGTTCTAATTTCATACTTTTACATGTAGCTGTCCAGTTTTCCCAGCACCACTTATTGAAGAGGCTGTCTTTTCTCCACTGTATATCCTTCCCTCCTTTATCAAAGAAAAGGTGACCATATGTGTGTGGGTTTATCTCTGGGCTTTCTATCCTGTTCCACTGATCTATATTTCTGTTTTTATGTCAGTACCATACTGTCTTGATTACTGTAGCCTTGTAATATAGTCTGAAGTC
>NC_041224.1:63800752-63801331 GCF_002837175.3 Physeter macrocephalus | reverse complement strand
ATGATCCTTTTAATGTGCTGTTGGATTCTGTTTGCTAGTATTTTGTTGAGGATTTTTGCATCTACGCTCATCAGTGATATTGGTCTGTAGTTTTCTTTTTTTGTGACATCTTTGTCTGGTTTTGGTATCAGGGTGATGGTGGCCTTGTAGAATGAGTTTGGCAGTGTTCCTCCCTCTGCTATACTTCGGAAGAATTTGAGAAGGACAGGTGTTAGCTCTTCTTTAAATGTTTGATAGAGTTCGCCTGTGAAGCCATCTGGTCCTGCGCTTTTGTTTGTGGGAAGATTTTTAATCACAGTTTCAATTTCAGTGCTTGTGATTGGTCTGTTTTTATTTTCTGTTTCTTTCTGGTTGTCCATTTTATTGCCATATAGATGCTTGTAGTAATCTCTCATGATCCTTTGTATTTCTGCAGTGTCAGTTGTTACTTCTCCTTTTTCATTTCTAATTCTATTGATTTGAGTCTTCTCCCTTTTTTTCTTGATGAGTCTGGCTAATGGTTTATCAATTTTATCTTCTCAAAGAACCAGCTTTTAGTTTTATTGATCTTTGCTATTGTTTCCTTCATTTCTTTTTCAT
>NC_041224.1:63776429-63800692 GCF_002837175.3 Physeter macrocephalus | reverse complement strand
CCATTGGTTATTTAGTAGCATATTGTTTAGCCTCCATGTGTTTGTATTTTTTACAGTTTTTTTCCTGTAATTGATATCTAGTCTCATAGCATTGTGGTCGGAGAAGATACTTGATATGATTTCAATTTTCTTAAATTTACCAAGGCTTGATTTGTGACCCAAGATATGATCTATTCTGGAGAACGTTCCATTAGCACTTGAGAAGAAAGTATATTCTGTTGTTTTTTGTTGGAATGTCCTATAAATATCAATTAAGTCCATCTTGTTTAATGTGTCATTTAAAACTTGTGTTTCCTTATTTATTTTCATTTTGGTTGATGTGTCCATTGGTGAAAGTAGGGTGTTAAAGTCCCCTACTATGATTGTTACTGTCAATTTCCCCTTTTGTGGCTGTTAGCATTTGCCTTAAGTATTGAGGCTCTCCTATGTTGGGTGCATAAATATTTACAATTGTTATATCTTCTTCTTGGTTTGATCCATTGATCATTATGTAGTGTCCTTCTTTGTCTCTTGTTATAGTCTTTAAAGTCTATTTTGTCTGATATGAGAATTGCTACTCCATCTTTCTTTTGATTTCCATTTTCATGGAATACCTTTTTCCATCCCCTCACTTTCAATCTGTATGTGTCCCTAGGTCTGAAGTAGGTCTCTTGTAGACAGCATATATATGGGTCTTGTTTTTGTATCCATTCAGCCAGTGTATGTCTTTTGGTTGAACCATTTAATCCATTTACATTTAGGGTAGTTATCGATATGTATTTTTCTATTACCATTTTCTTAATTGTTTTGGATTTGTTACTGTAGGTCTTTTCCTTCTCTTGTGTTTCCTGCCTAGAGAACTTCCTTTAGCATTTGTTGTAATGCTGGTTTGGTGGAGCTGAATTCTCTTAGCTTTTGCTTGTCTGTAAAGGTTTAAATTTCTCCGTCAAATCTGAATGAGATCCTTGCTGGGTAGAGTAATCTTGGTTGTAGGTTTTTCCCTTTCATTACTTTAAATGTGTCCTGCCACTCCCTTCTGGCTTGCACAGTTTCTGCTGAAAGATCAGCTGTTAAACTTATGGGGATTCCCTTGTATGTTATTTGTTGCTTTTCCCTTGCCACTTTTATTAATTTTTCTTTGTATTTAATTTTTGATAGTGTGATTAATATGTGTCTTGGCATCTTTTTCCTTGGATTTATCCTGTATGGGACTCTCTGTGCTTCCTGGACTTGATTGACTATTTCCTTTCCTATATTATGGAAGTTTTGAGCTATAATCTCTTCAGATATTTTCTCAGTCCCTTTCTTTTTCTCTTCTTCTTCTGGGACCTCTGTAATTTGAATGTTGGTGCGTATAGTGTTGTTCCAGAGGTCTCTGAACCGGTCTTCAATTCTTTTCATTCTTTTTTCTTTATTCTGCTCTGCGGTAGTTATTTCCACTATTTTATCTTCCATGTCACTTATCTGTTCTTCTGCCTCAGTTATTCTGCTATTGATTCCTTCTAGAGAATTTTTAATTTCATTTTTAGTGTTGTTCTTCATTGTTTGTTTGTTCTTTAGTTCTTCTAGATCCTTGTTAAACGTTTCTTATATTTTCTCCGTTCTATTTCCAAGATTTTGGATCATCTTTACTATCATTACTCTGAATTCTTTTTCAGGCAGACTGCCTATTTCCTCTTCATTTGTTTGGTCTGGTAGGTTTTTACCTTGCTCCTTCATCTGCTGCATATTTGGCAGGCTGCCTATTTCCTCTTCATTTGTTTGGTCTGGTAGGTTTTTACCTTGCTCCTTCATCTGCTGCATATTTCTGTCTTCTCATTTTGCTTTACTTACTGTATTTGGGGTCTCCTTTTTGCAGGCTGCAGGTTCGTAGTTCCCGTTGTGTTTGGTGTCTCCCCCCACTGGGTAAGGTTGGTTCAGTGGCTTGTGTAGACTTTCTGGTAGAGGGGACTGGTGACCGTGTTCTGGTGGCTGGAGCTGAATTTTATCTTTCTGGTAGGCAGTGCCACATCCGGTGGTGTGTTTTGGGGTGTCTGTGAACTCATTATGATTTTAGGCAGCCTCTTTGCTAATGGGTGGGATTGTGTTCCTATCTTGCTAGTTGTTTGGCATGGGGTGTCCAGCACTGTAGCTTGCTGCTCGTTGAGTGGAGCTGGGCCTTAGCATTGAGACGGAGATCTTTGGTAGAGCTCTCGCCGATTGGTACTATGTGGGGCCAGGAGGTCTCTGGTGGACCATTGTCCTGAACTTGGAACTTGGCTCTCCCACCTCTGAGGCTCAGGCCTGACACCCAGCCGGAGCATCAAGACCCTGTCAGCCACACGGCTGAGAAGAAAAGGGAGAAAAAAAAGAAAGAAAGAAAAAATAAAATAAAGTTACTAAAATAAAAAAATTTTTAAAAATTGTTAAAAAAAGATAAGCAGACAGCAACCAGACCAGTAAACAAATCCACCAATGATAACAAGTGCTAAAAGGTAAACTAATATAAACATGTAAATCAGAAACTAGTCAGTTGTGTACAGCAAACCCCAGGTGTACAGTTGCTCCCAAAGTCCGCCGCCTGAATTTTGGGATAATTCGTTGTCTATTCAGGTATTCCACAGATGCAGGGTACATCAGGTTGATTGTGGAGATTTAATCTGCTGCTATTGAGGCTGCATGGAGAAATTTCCCTTTCTTTTTGTTCGCACAGCTCCCGGGGATCAGCTTTGGATTTGGCCCTGCCTCTGCATGTAGGTTGCCCTCTGACATCTGTTCTTTGTCCAGATGAGGGGCGGTTAAAGTAGCGACTGATTAGGGGGCTGTGGCTCACTCAGGCTGGGGGGAGGGAGGGGTAGGGTATGTTGGGTGAGCTTGAGGTGGCGGAGGCTGGCGTGACGTTGCAACTGCCTGAGGCATGCCGTGTGTTCTCCTGGATAAGTTCTCCTGGATAAGTCCTTGGATCACAGGACCCTGGCAGTGGCAGCCTGCACAGGCTCCCGGGAGGGGAGGTGTGGATAGTGACCTGTACTTGCACACAGGCTTCTTGGTGGCTGCAGCAGCAGCCTTAGCGTTTCATGCCCGTCTCTGGGGTCCGCACTGATAGCCACGGCTTGCGCCTGTGTCTGAAGCTCGTTTAGGTGGTGCTCTGAATCCCCTCTCCTCTCACACCCCGAAACAATGGTCTCTTGCCTCTTAGGCAGGTCCAGAGTTTTTCCTCGACTCCCTCCCGGCTAGCTGTGGCACATTAGCCCCCTTCAGGCTGTGTTCACGCAGGCAACCCCAGTCCTCTCCCTGGGATCTGACCTCCGAAGCCCGAGCCTCAGCTCCCAGCCTCCACCCGGCCCGGTGGGTGAGCAGACAAGCCTCTTGGGCTGGTGAGTGCTGGTCGGCACTGATCCTCTGTGTAGGAATCTCTCCGCTTTGCCCTCTGCACCCCTATTGCTGTGCTCTCCTCCTTGGCTCTGAAGCTTCCCCCTCCCCACCCCCTGTTTCCACCAGTGAAGGGACTTCCTCGTGTGTGGAAACTTTTCATCCTTCACGGCTCCCTCCCAGAGGCACAGGTCCCGTCCCTATTCTTTTGTCTCTGTTTTCTCCTTTTTCTTTTGCCCTACCCAGGTACTTGGGGGGGTTTCTTGCCTTTTGGGAAGTCTGAGGTCTTCTGGCAGCATTCAGTAGGTGTTCTGTAGGAGTTGTTCCACATGTAGATGTATTTTTGATGTATTTGTGGGGAGGAAGGTGATCTCCACATCTTACTGCTCCGCCATCTTGAAGGTCCTCTCTGCTGTTTATTTCTTAATGCTTAATTGAATCTCATCTAGTTTCCTTTCATTTCAGCCAGAAAAACTCCCTTTAGCATTTTTTATGGGGCCCATCTGTTAGCTCTGAAGTATATTAATTTTTGTTTATCTGGGAATATCCTAATTTCTCCTTTATTTTTGAAGGATAGTTTTGCTGAATATATAATTCTTGATTTTTTTTTTCTTTTAGTACTTTGAATCTGTTTCCTTTCCATGGTTCCTGATGAGAAATCAGTTGGTAATCTTATATTACGATCCCTTGATGAGGCATTTCTCTCATGGTGCTTTGAAAATTTTGTCGTTGTCTTTCAACAGTTTTAATTTGTCTAGGTGTGGATCTCTTTGAGTTTTTCCCTCCTGGAGTTCAGTGAATTTCTTGGATGTACAGATTAATATTTTTCATCAAATTTGGGGAGTTTCTGGTCATGTTTTTCAAATATTCTTTCTGCTCTTTTCTTTCTTCTCTTGCTGGGGCTCCCATTGTGCATATTTTGGTGTTCTATATTGTGCATGTGTTGGTATCTGCTTAATAGTGTCCCACAGATCTCTGAGATTGATAATTTTTCTTCATTCATGGTTCTTTCTCTTCCTCAGACTAACTAGCCTTAACTGACCTTTCTTCAAGTCCACTGATTCCTTCTTCTGCTTGCAAATCTGCTTTTGAGCTCCTCTAGAGAGTTTTTCATTTTAGTTATTATACTTTTCAGCTCCAAAATTTCTTTTTTGATTATTTTTATAAGTTCTGTATACTTATTGAGAGCTTCTATTTGATGAGACAGCATTCTCATACTTTAGTTCTTCAAACATGGTTTCCTTTAGTTCTTTGAATGTATTTAAAACAGCTGATTAAAAGCCTTATCTAGTAAGTCTAATGTCAGGATCTCCCCAGGAACAGTTATTATTGAATGTTTTTTCTCCTTTATATGTGGTATACTTTCTTTGTTTGTTTGTTTTAAATAAATAAATATATTTATTTATTTATCTCTGTCTGCATTGGGTCTTCGTTGCTGCGTGCGGGCTTTCTCTAGTTGTGGCCAGTGGGGGCTACTCTTCGTTGCAGTGTGCGGGCTTCTCATTGCAGTGGCTTCTCTTTTTGTGGAGCATGGGCTCTAGGCGCTTGGGCTTCAGTAGTTGTGGCTCGCGGGTTTCAGTAGTTGTGGTTCGTGGGCTTCAGTAGTTGTGGCTCGCGGGCTCTAGAGTGCAGGCTCAGTAGTTGTGGCGCACGGGCTTAGTTGCTCCACGGCATGTGGGATCTTTCCGGCCCAGGGTTTGAACCCGTGTCCCCTGCATTAGCAGGTGGATGCCTAACCACTGCGCCACCAGGGAAGCCTGTATGTGCTATACTTTCTGATTTCCTTGCGTGACTTGTAAATTTTTGTTGAAAATTGGACGTTTTAAGTAATAATTGGACATTTAAAATAATCATGTGGCAGCTCTAGAAATGAGTTCCTCCCCTTCCAGGGTTTGTGGTTGTTTTGTTCCTGCTGTTTGTTTTGTGAATTTTCTGAGCTTATTTGAAGTCTTTGAAAAGTATTCTTTTTCAAGTGTAGCTATTGAAGTATCTGCTTGGTTAGATTTAATGATTGAGCAGAGTGTTCCTTAAATGGTTGGAAACAGTAAGTCTCCCAGACTTTGCCTCAGGGCTCTCTATGGGTATTGGGCCATGATGTTTAACACCTAGGTAGGCATTTTGTAATTCTGCCTTAGCCTTTACTTCCTCCTTGTGCAAACCTTCTCGGTTAGTGATAGGTGAGAGGTTAGTATCTCCTCTTGTCTTTGCTGAGTGGACGTGCAGCCCTGGGCATGGGCACAGCCTTATGCATGCACATGGCCTTTTAGATTCCCAGGAACGTATTGGGGCTTTTCAAAGCCTCTGTGATGTCTCATTTCCCGCCTTTTCCCTTTAAGTTTTTTGGTTAGCCTACTGTGTGCCCCAACATTTATTCATCGCTGGAGGAAGCTGATATGTTCAAAAATTGCCTATAATTGTTTCCTACAAATGTCTCTGGGGCAAAGATTTTCGTACTGGGCTAACTCTGAGTCAGGTCAAATAAGGATAGTTTTGAAAATGGCTCCTTCCAAGGAACTACCAGACAGATCAGATAATCATATTTCTCAGGGAATGATACTCTGAATGAGCCCCAACCCCATTCTGTCCTCTTTTGGAGGCTGCTAGGCTTCGGTTGTCCATCTCAGTTGTAAGCTGTTGGTATTGAAAGCTACCATGGATCTGGTAAGCAGGAGGTAGAATAGGGCAAGTTAAAAGGCCATCAAGCTTCTGTTTTTACTGAGATTCAGCTGTTTTTCTTGTGTAAACACTCTCTGGATTGCTGTTTTCTTTTGGTTAATTTCTAGAGTTGATTCTGACAAATTTGCCAGTTTTCTAATTGGTTCTGTGGAGAGAATTTTTAGAGGTCTCAAGTTTACTGTATTGCTGCCTTCACCTTTCTCTTTTGTATTCAGCATACAAAACATTATTTTATTTTGTAGTACTTATTTTTTATTTGGGCCACACTGCGCGGCTTGCTGCATCTTAGTTCCCCGACCAGGGATTGAACCTGGGCCACGGCAGTGAAAGCTCTGAGTCCTAACCACTTGACTGCCACTTGAATTCCCCTGTAGTACTTAAATATTGAATTTATCACCTTTGTATTAAAAAAATGAAGCAAAGCTGCAACAGTTTACTAATTAATGTTTTCTTTTTCTTTCTTTTTTTCTTGTTGAATAATAACCATTAGACCATGTTCATTATAAAGCCATACTTCTTTGTTTCCAACAGGAACTATCATGTATTTTATTACCTCCTGGCAGGAGCAAGTGAAGAAGAGAGATTAGCATTCCATCTTAAACAACCGGAAGAATATCATTATCTCAATCAGGTGAGAGTTCATGAAAAGCATTTTGAAATGTAGAGCATTATTAAATTTTAGGTCTTGAAAAAAGTTTTTTTTCCTAGTACTTTGTTTCTGAAACCTGGTTGGTAGTGGATATTAACTAGCATTTTCATGTATGCAATCTAAAAATCTATGTGATGCAGTTCTTAAATTTAAAAATTATTATTATATTAATTGGAAAAGATTAGTTATATGTGTACCTTTTGCTTTTTGTGAGACTCTTTAAGAGAATAATAAACTGTTTATAGATACTTCCAATTTAGAAAAATGCTTTACTCTTTCCAAAGTGATTTACCTGCTACAGACCACAGCATGTTAAATGTTACTAATGATTCATGCTTTCCCTTGTCAAAGGATTACTGAAACTTTATTTGCATGTTTGAAGTCTAATACATATACATCTTTGCATGATATTATGATACTGACTTAGAGTATGATTATTTTTATAACTCAGTGATTATCCTATTAAACATTCAGTATGAAAATTCACTAAAGGAAATGACTTAGAGAATTTGTAACTTACCTTGTAACTCAAAATTCACCCCTAAACTTCCATAATAAGTAGTAATTCTCACAACTTTTCACTGCATTGGTTTCTCCAATTTTATTCCTCATATTAACAAAAATTCTAGAACTGGTAATAATGGAATTGGTCTGATAGTAGATCATTTAAATAACAGATTGTCTCCCCTCATTTTTTTGTTTGAGGCAAGATGTAATGTCTATGGAAAGAAATTCCTTTGGGTCATTTAAAAAATTCTTATGAGGGTTTTGTAAGGAAATTGACACTTTGATGTGGCTCGGAGATTGTAGTATGTATTTAGGGTTATGAAAATAACATCTCAGACTTTTTGCAAGATATAGAGCATGCTGTATAACTGATATTTCCTAATTTTGAAACTACATATTTATATAAGATAATATAACTCTGTATTACTATATTGAGAATTTCAAAATTATTTTATATATCACTTCCCATTATGACACTAGGCATTTTTACTATATTGAATTTAAGTATATTAAAAAAAATCATTGATTTAGCTTCTGAGTTTTTTCCTTTCCCTTCCTGTTGAAACTATTTGCCTTATATATGGGTGATTAAATATTTTCCTTTTTAAAAAGTAGTAATTGCCCATAAATGAGCTGATAGTTGTTAGCATTAGAGAAATCCAGAGTTTATTGCATCTCTTCCAGATATTTTTTGTAATCAGTGTCCATACCATACATATTCTTGTCATAAGGTCAATATTCAGAGACTATGGGACTCAGCAGTTACTATATTTCAGAGTAACTGAATAATAGCAAGTATGGATTGGTTATGATAATATATGATCTCCCAGAATCTGAATGTTTACTTAGTTGTTTCTTGTTTTGTGCTGCTATACAAAATAACTTTCTTTGGTAACAGCTGTGCTACGTGAACACTACATCTAAGAGGTGATTAGAGAAGTGTAATAATCATTACTTCTACCTAACTAATCTGCCTTACTTTCAGATAACAAAGAAACCCCTCAGACAGAGCTGGGATGATTATTGCTATGACTCTGAGCCGGTCAGTACAAGTGTCTAAATATTCTGTGTTCCTGTTAAAGGACCCTCACCTTGCTCATTTGCATCTGTCTTGTGACTTAGGAAGAAAATCAGCTAAAATACAAACAAAGAATCTAAGAAAGAAGATAAATCAATGTTTAATTTATTTGAATTGATTTATTTGTATGTGTATGGTTTATTGATTAAAAACCAATTTACCATTTTTTGATTTTTTTGGCTGTTTAGACTGTATTCAGTATTTATTTTGACCAGTAATAAATTGATTGCATTCCTGATTTCAGCATTGTTATGGATCCTTATGAACTATAGGATTTTTTTCCTTGAGATTTGTTTGTTTCAGTTCTTTTTCAGTAGTTTAGTTACCCACATATTATGAGTAATATTTATTGTTTATTTTAAAAAGTTACATCCTTCCTGTTTTATATGTCAGGTAACAGTCTTTTCACATAATTAATGCATACTTTTTTTTTAAATAGCAAGAGAGGCTATAGCCTTTATGTAATTTTCTAAAAATTAAGAATTGAAATTCCTATAAATAAGATTATTTTATGTTTTAAATTGAGAATGATTTAAGGGCATATATGATATAATATAAAATGAGTAGGTAAATTTAGCTTTATTTGTTATATTTTGTAAGAACAAGTTTGTAATTGTAAAAAGAACACAAAAAGTCTTTTTCCTTTACTTCAGTTTGCAATTAGGTCAGATGTGAGAGGCTGAAAACATGCACTCATCTATATTCATTAACTAATGAACTAATTTATTAACTATTCCTCCTGGAAACATAACATGTCTTATTCCTTGCTTTAAATAACCATCACTTTCATTCTCACTGCATGTGATTACAAACTCCTCTAATTGCAAAACTATCAGTTGAGAAGGATTAGTAATTATGACATTAATTTTTTCCTTCAGTTTAATTGCATTACCATTTCATAATAAATCAAGTAATTTGCAGTTTCAGATTTAATATTTTGGAAAATAAATTTTAGACACTTAAATTTATAGATGCTGATAACTTTTAATAGAAAAATTTTATGCTGTTTTGTCACTCTTGAGAAGCTTCCATCTTTCGCCTAGTACACCAAGTGACTGTGTGTGCCTCATTGCGAAGTAGGTAGGAGACTGGGAAACTCATATGGTGAATATAAGACTTGATTGCCTTTGCAGAGCTTATGGTGAAATTGTGAACTGGTCTGCTATTGTTTAGACAGTGTAAGTAATGCTTAAGAATTTTTGGGCTCTGAAGTAGATAGACCTGACTTGAATACTGGCTCCATCTACTTACTAGTTTTGAGAACCCAAACAGATCACTTATTCTTTTGTTTCCATCACTTATTTAAGGGAATAATAATGGTCTTTAACTTTCATGAGTATTAAATTAGTGTATCTAAAGAGTTTGATAGATTGCTTAATACTGTGTAAGCGCACAGTAAATGTTTCCCCCATTGCTGCCACCACTGAAAACATCACTCTCCATCTTTTCCTCTTAGAAGAACTTTGTAACTGTACTCTCCTACTCCCTTAACATTACTTTCATCACTACCCTCCCATTTATTACATTTTCAAATCTATTATAGTTAGAACTTTGATTAATTTCTGTTGCTTTTTTTTTGTAAGGTAATTAATGCAAACAAGCTGTCTATTTGAGGATCTTTTGTTTTATTCTTTCCTCTTAGCTCCTCCTCGTAGTATATTTGGGGGCAAACTAAACTTGTTTCACTCTGAGGTATTGAACTTATGTGACTAGCATTATAGGAAGAGAGGATTAAGGAGGGTTCTGCAATTTGTGTTGTATTTTTTAACATACATTATTTGGAATTGTATAAATGATCCCAAGAGGAGCTATGGTGAGAAAATTGCTTTTGACAAGGGACCTGTTGTTGCCCATTGTATGGTGATTTAATTCCTTTTAAGGGTTATCCTATTAATACAAGCTCAAGCAACTAGTGTTTCATGGGAGATAGCAGAGGATTTAGAACTGGACAGATTTTGGTTTCGCCACCCCTGTTATTTAGATGACTTATATAACCTCTGAGTCTATTTTCTTCCCTATAAATGTACGTACAATTAAATATACATATGCATAATTAACTCCTTGTGTTTTGAGGATTTAGAGATTATAAATGGTAAGTGACTCTCATAATGACTGATATGTAGAAGATATTTAGTAAATGCTAATTTCCCTTCTTTAAATGGTAATAATCTATTCAAACAGTTTTACCTTAAAGCCGGTTCTGAATAACTTCAATGTAAACAGTTAGTGTCACCTAATTTTAAAATTTTTCTGAACTAAGCTTTGAATGATTTTAGGGTCCAACTATCAGGCGAGTTTAGTGAGAATTGCCAGAATAGGTCTCAGGATATTGACATTCCACCATGCTGCAGAGGATTAGAACTCATATCTCAGTGAGGCCAAGCTTCCATCCTGGTCATTACTGCCTTTATAGGAACCCAACCATTTGTATAGTACCTGGCCTCCCATTTTCCCATGAGGTAGACCTTCTGCAGGAATCCTGATGCAACTTGGGCAGGAATCTTTGAATTCATAATGTTTCCATTCTCCCTATTTTAAGTATTTCTACAACATAGCACTCTTACTGCTATTCACTGTTCAACAGTTTATAAATTTGTGGTCACTCTCTTAAATACTGCCTTTTTGGCTTTATGCCAGTCCAATATGAAGGTCTCTGCATGCTGCACAACTTCCTTTGCATATATTTTTCCATTTAAAAACCACTTTAACATCCATATTATGTTTGATCATTATAAAACCCCTGGTTGTAGTTAGTATGATTACCTTTCACACCAGAAGCAACAGTGGCTCAGAATTTAAGTGACTTTCCCCCACTGTGATGAAGCAAGTTAATAGTGTAATTGGGATTCAAATCAGGCTATGTTCTTTATATTCTTTTTTCTTAAATGATCTTCAGCATCTCTACTAATTCTCAAAGTCATTTATTCCTATTTATGTCATATTATCAACTGGTAGCTATAAAAAAGTATGATTTTTATAAGCACCATTCTAAGAAATATATACAGCGTAGGAGAAAAATGTGTAATTTGACTCTGCTCTTCACTTTCTCTCCCTCCTAAATGTTTATGATATGCCAGGCTTATTGTAGGTACTTATAAATGAGAAAGCATTCTCATCATCTCATACAAAGGGAAAAAAGGCTGATAACATGAAAGAACATTTTGGTGTGTTTGTGGGGAGTGTGCAGTGGCATGTTATCAAGTAAGACTAGAGCCTGAGCTAAGTTTGACAAGAGGAATCAACTATTTTCTTTCAGTGGAAAGGGTCCGAACAGTTGTTGGTTAGTTCCCTGCCTTATTCTTTGACCCTTACCGTTTCATTGTTTTCTAAATGACCTCCAACAGCCAGTATTTGTATCTTGGTGCTTGAAGGCTTTTCTCAGAACCCTGGAAGGCCTTGTGCTCTTGCATGACCCTCTAGAAGTTCCTAGGAGTTAACAGCTTATCTCTAGAATTCCTCAACCGATAACTCATGGGAGGTGGTATATGAGTGTTCCCGCTCCTTCACCTGTCTATTTTTTTATACTGTTTCCCAGAGATTACTTTGGGATTAAAGTCCAGTTACCCACTGTGGTAGCTACTTTAATATTGTACCCTATTTAGGCTACATTGCCTTCCCTACATTCCGCTAGTACTTGTACTGAATCTTTGTCTCAAGGTCTGCTTCCATAGGAACTCAGATTAAGATAAAGATATTTCTGGTCTGGTAGGTTAGTCCTTCCTTAGTTTTTCTAATACCATTGTCATCAGGGAAATACACATTAAGTACAAGCATTTAAAAGTTAATTATGATTTTTGTCTTCACTGAGACCATTTTGTATTTCCAAAGAACAATTTGATTATAGATAACAGCAAGTATAAATGTATTTATATTTTAGTTCTTTATTCAATTTATGTTCTCAATATTTTATACATATTCTTTTATTCATTCTTGGGGTAGATAAGAACAACTGTCAGTTATGAGAATCATTACTGTATCATTGAGTTTACACAAGTGGAAGCATAGTTCTCTTTTTCCCCACTGATTTATTTTAGAAAACTTTTTACTAAATCATAAAATGAGTGAGCTCTTTGTGGTTTTGGGGGGACGAAAAGCAAGAGCTTTTAAAAAGCTTTACTATAGGTAAAAGAAAAATGTGTTAACTTAAAATTTTTTAGTAGGTAGGATTTTGGCATGTCTGTAGAAGTATGTCTTAAAATTGCTTACCAAAATTTTATAGTCAGAAAATTAAGTACATGGGTTCTCAGAATGTTTCTTGAAGTGAATTAAAAAATTTAAACTATCCATGTATACCTTTCCATAGAGAATAAAAATATTTTTAATAGCATTCTAACTTAATATTTAATTTTAAATTTTATTATTTACATATATATTCATTAACTCATTCTTACAATGCCTAAAGCAAGTTGTACATGGTAGATACTTGATAAATACTTTTTAAAAAATAAATGAGCACTTTGTTTACTTCTCAAAAAGGAATATCTCATTCAGTTAAATAAATCATTCATTGTATATCTACTTTAATAATTTCCCACTTTCTTCTTGGCACTGACTTGACATTGGAGAACTGCAGTAAATGAGACAAATAATAGTTCATGTGTTCATTGAGTATTTAATACAATATTTCATAGGAAGATAGGCATTAAAAAAGTAAATACATGTGAGGAGGTTTCTGAAAATGTTAAGTGTAAGGGACTGTGAGAACATATAGTAAAGGGACTTAAAGACTTATTTTTTGTTTTAAAGATTTAGATTATGTGTACAGTGTTACTGTTTGTCTTTTGGGGGAAGTGAAATGCAAGAGTTGCTCTAGAAGAGTAGTATTTTTTTATTTGGTAGTCCATAACTATTTTTACTGACTCATATCATGTGTGTTCTTTGCAGGTTTTTATACTTTCACATATGCTTTTTTATTTTGCTGATTGATTACCATGTTGTTTATATTATTCAATAGGAATATAATATTTATGTTATTTCTAATATTGATATAATATAAACATCTTTGTATTATAAAAGTCTA
This sequence comes from Physeter macrocephalus, assembly GCF_002837175.3. Lineage (NCBI taxonomy): Eukaryota > Metazoa > Chordata > Mammalia > Artiodactyla > Physeteridae > Physeter > Physeter macrocephalus. The sequence goes on along the minus strand of NC_041224.1, from coordinate 63,787,432 downwards.
GTCTCCACTTCTCAACTAAATTGTTGCCTTTCTAAAATTTATTTTTGTGTCCCAGGATCTAGTTCACCTTGCATATGGGTAGACACTCATTAAATATTTGTTGAATAAATAACATTTGTGGAATTGAGCTCTCTTAAATTCTTTGGATCTCCGAGACTCTTCAGAACCACTCAAAATCAAACTTTGTATCAGAACATTTTATACATATTGCTAGCTCTTAAGTTACTTTTGAGATACTTGCTTGGGTGATTGTGAAAGAGGGAGAAAAGATAACCTACTGGTATTTTGGTAGGTATGTGTTTAGTGTGCATACTTGTAGTAAGATAAGAGGGCTAATGAATTTGGCAATGTCTAAATATTTCACCAGCTCTAATTTTTATAATAGGTATATTTATCTAAAATTACTATATTTCCACGTGGCTTAGATTACTTTTCAATAGGTAGTCTTGATTTTACTCCCCCTTTTTTCTTAAAAAAACAGGATTGCTTCACAGTGGAGGGGGAAGATTTGAGGCATGACTTTGAACGCTTACAACTAGCCATGGAAATGGTAGGATTCCTTCCCAAGACACGAAGACAGTGAGTTTATTTATTGTATTCTTATACCCTTGGTAGAGAATAAATCATGATGTGTGTTTCAAAAATTCCTCTTCTTTGATCCTTTGAAACAATTTTCTGATATTCCTGATCCAGTGCCTGATCCAGTTCCATCTTAAACGTTACTTAGAATTAGAAAATTAATTTTTCTAAAAGACTTGTTTTGAATTGCTTTCTTTTGTCATAAATCTTTGAGAGTCTGTTGAAAGTTGGATCTCTTCTTCCCGTAAAATGTAATACATAAACATTTGCATATTATCGCAAGGGCTCATGATGCCCCCCAAACCTCTCCATGTACCTTACCTAAAAACCGTTGCTTTGTAACACTATTTTATAACTCCTTGTTTTCTATATCATTGATCTTTAATCTTATTAAGACATGCATACCTTTCAGTATAACATAATTTTCTATGTATTTCAACTGTAAATTTATATCTGTAGCATTGTGCTAAATGTATTTTTTTCATTGTAAATATAAACAAAATAGAACTGTAAAAAGGTTGAGATAAGGATGGAGTAAATTATGCTTAAAATAAAGACGTAAATTATATTTAAAATAAAACAAACTACTTTAAAGATGCAAATAACCTTAACCTTATAAGCTTTTTGAGAGCAGGGATTCTTAATTCATATTTATAAATCTTTGAATATTGAATTATAGTATATTCAATTGTTTATAAGACATTTATTATTGCTGGAGACTATGCATCACATATTTGTGTGTGAGAAACATTATTGTGCTGATTATTGAATCCAAAATTCTGAAATAGTGTAATATGCAACTATATAAACTACTACTAAAGATAGTTTTTAAAAAAATGGCTCATAAGTTTGTTTTTTTATGTTTTTGGCTTTCAGTAGTTTTTATATTTCAGTTGATACTGAGTTTCCTCTCTAACTCAGAACGTTTTTATGAAATATTCCTTTAGAATTGACTTGTATTTTGTTTGAGTTGTGTTAATGACTCAATCATTTAAAAATTTTAAATTATTTGAAAAATTACACCTATGAATTAGATGTTGCTTCAGGACCTCCGAAAGTACAGCTGTTAGGTTCCTAAAGCAATATCTTTGTTTTATTTAAAATGCTTCCTAATTTTAGGAAAACACATAGTTAAAATTTCATAAGTAGAACAGATTTATTCTGAGGAAATAACTGGAGAAGGCACAAAGATGTGTGTATATATAGATTTGTAGGAAGGGCTTTTAGATGGAGTATTCAACTGTGTTAAACGCCTTTGAGCGTTTAGATATCATGTAAGTTAAGGACATAATATATTTTTCTAAGTTACATGGAGGTTCTTGGTAACTTCTATGAGACATTTTACTGGGAGGCAGATGCCAGAATGTGTTAGCAAATAGGGAATGACAAAGTGAAGGCAAGGAGTGTAAGTTGACATTTCAATAAGCTTGTTTGTGAAGTGAAGAAGATGTGGGATCTAGGATGGGTTGTTTAAAGTAAAAGAGAAGTGAGATTATTTTGATAGAAAGTTCTTGTCAGGTTCAGGCGAGAGATAGAAAATTGGTGTAATAATGTTCCAGAGTAAACTGAGTTCATGAGATGTATAGCACAAGCGTAGGGATTAGTTGTTGGCTGGAGGAGGGGCATGTGTTCTTCTGAGACAGGAGGGAAGAACAGTCCAGATGCAGATGTTTCACATTAAGGGCCTGATATTAGGTAATATACCCCAGTGGCCTCATACTGTTTTTTAAAAAGCATTTTATAATATGATGGGCAGTATAATATGATGTAGGAAAGCATTTTAAAAATATAACTAATAATAAAAAATCACCTAGGTTACTTTGTTAAAATACAGATTCTAAGACCTTTCTTTTAAAGACTCTGATTCAGTAGATCTGAAATAGACAGTGTAGGGAAAGGACATTCCAGGCAGGATGAAAAGCGTTTAGAAAGTCCATGGACTTTTGAAACACTACGGCAGATTCAGACAATAGTAAGAAGTCCCCTTCAAATAGCTATATCTGACAGGTGATATAATTCTGAAAGGGTTATCTAAAGTGCTTTGCACAGTGCCCGACATAGTGAACACTCAATAAATTTTAGTTATTATAGTTATTATTAACCTATTTCTTATTTTTCTGAAGACTAAATGCTTTGTACTGGTTAATTTGCTTGATTAGAATTTTGGAATGAAATAAGCTTAGAGAATGCACATAAGCAAGCTGTAATTTATGGTTTTATTTTCACAGGATTTTCTCTCTTCTCTCAGCAATATTACATTTGGGTAATATCTGTTATAAAAAGAAGACATACCGGGATGACTCCATAGATATATGTAATCCTGAAGTTCTGCCTGTTGTCTCAGAATTATTAGAAGTAAGTGTTTACATTCTCAGTTGTCATTTCAAATACTGGGTAACTTTTCAGTTTTTATTTTGTGTAACTATTTTGTAGGTATAAATGGGTTAATGCTTTTTAATAATAGTGTTACTCCAAAAGTTGGAATTTTTGCTGTTGTGTGTGCCAGAATCTTTAGAAGATTTGGGTTTTCTCCCCTGCCTCCCTTTGCCCCAGATATCCATGATTCCTCAATTTGCTGAATAGGATGAGTATTTCACTCTATACTGTATGATGTTCTAGGCCTTTGTAATTTTTCTCCTTCTATATTTGAGATTTCCTGTCATAGTAGGATGTTGGTTAGATTATTTTATTTGAAGATGGGGTATCTGGATAGGTGGAGAAAAGTGTACTACTTTTTCTTTCTTCATGGCTGAATGGGAGCCAAAGGTCTTCATCTCCTATGACGTTTCTTCCCATATCAGGGTCCTTATTATTACCTTATTCTTTCCTCCTGGAGTGATGATTTCTCATGTTTTCTGAGCTAACTACTCATCTTAAAAGGGATATGATTTTTGTTGGCCCTCTCCTCTGACAGGAAATATATGTGTGTATACTCCCCTGAGTATATTCACATATCTACAAATATTTTTATGTAACCATCTATATCTATATAAAGATAAACATGATCTGCACAGCAAGGGAAACCATAAACAAAGTGAAAAGAGAACCTACAGAATGGGAGAAAATATTTCCAAACAATGTAATTGATGAGGGATTAATTTCCAGAATATGCAAACAGTTCATACAGCTTAATATCAGAAAAACAAACAACCCAATCAAAAAATGGGCAGAAGACCTAAATAGATATTTCTCCAGAGAAGACATACAGATGGCAACAGGCACATGAAAAGATGCTCAACGTTGCTAATTATTAGAGAAATGCAAATCAAAACCACAATGAGGTATCATCTCATATCGGTCAGAATGGCTGTCATCAAAAAGTCTACAAATAGTAAATGCTGGAGAGGGTGTGGAGAAAAGGGAACCCTCTTGCACTGTTGGTGGGAATGTAAATTGGTGCAGCTGCGATGGAGAACAGTATGGAGGTTCCTTAAAAAACTAAAATAAAAATAGAGCTATAATATGATCCAGCAATCCCACTGCTAGGCATGTATCCAGTAAAAACTCTAACTCGAAAAGACACGTGCACCCCAATGTACATAGCAGCACTATTTACAATAGCCAAGATACGGAAGCAACGTAAATGTCCATTGACAGATGAATGGGTAAAGATGTGGTGTGTATATACACACACACAATGGGATACTACTCAGCCATAAAAAAGAATGAAATAATGCCATTTGCAGCAACATGGATGTACCTTGAGATTATCATACTTAGTGAAGTAAGTCAAACAGAGAAAGACAAATAATTGTATGCTGTCACTTCTATGTGGAATCTAAAAATACGATACAAATGAACTTATTTACAAACAGAAATAGACTCACAGATATAGAAAACAAATTTATGGTTACCAAAAGGGAAAGTGGGAGGGAGGGATAAATTAGGAATTTGGGATTAACCAATACATACTGCTATATATAAAATAGATAAACAACAAGGACCTACTGCATAGCACAGGGAACTGTATTCAGTATCTTATAATAACCTGCAATGGAAAAGAATCTGAAAAAGAATACATATTTATATATATTATGTATATATATAAATAAAACTGAATCACTGCTGTACACCTGAAACGTTGTAAGTCAACTATACTTCAGTAAAAAATAAAAATTAATAAAAAGATAAACATGAGATTATACTGTTGTTTCTAACTAATCCATTAGCACATGTATCATTCTAGCCTTCTCCCCTTGCTTATCTGTAAACTCACACTCTAACAGTGAGGAAGCTGTCTCCCATCAATCTGCCATTCATTTAGGTATTCAATTCCAGTATACCTGTAAAGCAGTATTAGAATTTTTAACCCATATCCCTGTGGGAAATGACTTTATGGAGTCATGTTACTCCTAGTTTTACAGACTCCATTTATTTCCAGAATTACTTAGGTCAGCACCTTTTCCTCCCACCCCCTTCACTGAGGTTGTTCCATATATTTGTCATACAGTTTTCATGTCATGGTCTGTATTCTTTTCCTAAGATTCCCACAACATCTTAAATAATTTTCTAAAAATTTGTATACATTAAGATTCACTCTTTTTGCTATTTGGGTTGTGACAGATGCATAATGTCGTGTATCCTCCACTACATCAACATACAAAATAGTTTCACAGCCCCCAAAATTCCCTGTGCTTCACCTGTTCAGTCCATCCCAGCAAACTACTGATCTTTTTACTAGCTCTGTAGGTTTGCCTTTTCCAGAATATAACATAATTAGAGTCATATAATATGTAGCCTTTTCAGACTGATTTGTTTCACTTAGCAATATACATTTAAGATTCGTCTGTGGCTTTTCCTGGCTTGATAGCTCATTTCTCATTATTGCTGGGTAATAGTCCATGGTGTGGATGTATTATACCACAGTTGGTTTATCCATTCATCTGTTGAAGAACACGTTGATCGTTTCCAGTTTTTTGCAATGAATAACCTTTTTTTCTGTTAAAATATCACTTATCTTTCAAATCTTGGTTCATATACTACTTCATGGGACTTAACCATATTAAAGGGTCTAAACTGACTCTATCAGCATAGAACATTTGCTTCTCCTTAGCATAGTTCAGTATTGGCTTTGTAGCATAAAGTTAATTGTTTACCAGTTGGTGTCCATTTTAAGGTGGCAGCAATGTTCTTTGAGAGCAATGGATACCTCTTATTGATCTAACCTTACAGTGTTTATTATTTTGTACATGCCTTGCTGTTGCTTATTAACTTTAATGGAATGAGTTAGCCTGGAAGAAGGGTCAGGAGGGAGTACCTTGAATTGGAAGTAGATTCACTCATTGGAAAGAAGTTCCAGGGTGTGGATTGTGGTATCTGAAAGCTGTAATTTTGAAGGTCCTGAGGGTCAGAAAACAGATGGTATTTCAGGCAGGCATTTCAGGTGATATTTTAGTCAAACATTTGGTATTGTGGCTAGTGGTCTTTCTTATAAGTTTAGGCATTCAGCAAGTACCAAGGCTTCTGGTCCTAGTGCAGTGTTACTTTTTTTGGTGAGAGACTAGTAAGAGGAATTCAGACAATTTAAAGAGGTATTGGTAAAAAAAAGGAGAAATCCAATTCTGAGAATTGGACTTACCAGTGTCAAAGTTAGAGTAACAACTAAATGTGATTTGATTGCAAATCTCACTTTTGAACTCAAGCTTTTCAAATTCCTTCTTGTTATATATAGTTTGGACTGGTTCTAGGAATGGAGGTTTAGTAAGTAGAAAGAAGATAATCTTCAAAGTCAATGAGCTAGAGAAGGTCTGAGAAGACCTACCAGGGTATCCTGCCTATAATTAGATCTTATATTTATTATTATTATTATTTTTTAATTTAAAATTGTTTTTTGGCCGTGTGGCTTGTGGGATATTAGTTCCCCAACGGGGGATCGAACCTGGGCCCTCGGCAGTGAGAGCGCAGAGTACTAACCACTGGACTGCCAGGGAATTCCCATGGTTAGATCTTATTTTTAAATATGATTTTCTCTAATTGATTAACATTGATAATGATAATTGGAACCTTAAGGCTTTCATTGAAATAAGATTGAAAGGCACAATAACTGGTTTAATTAAAATATAAACTCTTTAGTAAAGGTTTAATTTAATTTCCCTCCTTCCCAAAGTGATTCAATTCAATAATAAATATAGATTTAGCTTTTAAGAACAAATAATGGTTTAATTTTATTTATTTTTTCCAATTATTTTTTGTAGTTACCTCAGGCAGTAGTGAACGCTTTGCATCTTCTGTGTACTAAATCCTATCTGGGATAGATGCTTGTGAAATTATTAAAAGCGAACAGTCTCCAGTAGATGAGTTGTATTTAATTGTGGAGCATGTTTATGTTGTGAAATATTAGAACCATCATCATTACCATAAATTGTTCAGTTTTTAGTAGATTTATGTGTTTTGAGTATATTTAACATCTATTGAAACAATATTAAAGAATGAATTTTTAATATACATATCAGTTTCTCAGGTGAATATGAGAAACATTGTAGATTGGATATTGAGCCCATTGCTAATTATTAATATTTTGTTATTAATACAGTTTATTTATTTATTTATTGGCCTCAACACGCACCTTGCAGGATCTTAGTCCCCGACCAGGGATCATACCTTGGCCCCAGCAGTGAAAGTGCCGAGTCCTAACCACTGGGCTGCCAGGGAATTCCCTCAGTAAAGTTTATTTTAAAAATTTAAAGTCATATATGCATGATTAAGACTATTCAGAAAATTATAGAGGTAGCTGATTAAAATATGAATTCAATAATTTTTTTTAGGATGTTTATCAAATACAAGCAAGATTAGTGTGTTTTGTGTGATTGTGTATATGTGTGTAGATCTGTGTATGACCATTGTCAGGTTTTAGTGTCAGCATTAAATCAGCTCCTTGAAATGAATTGGGTGGTTTTTCATTCTTTAAAATTTTTTTTCTGCATTTAAAAGAGGAATCATTAGCAGAGAATATGTTCCTTAAAGATTTGAACAATATCAACCCTGTGACCAATTTGTATTTGTTGTTCTTCCAGTTAGTTTTGTGTTGACTGATTTCTCAGAATTTTCAAATCTGGCTTGAATTAATTTTGATAATTTATGTTGTTCTAGGAAATAATTTGTTGATTAAATGTTTAAAACTTATTACTTTTGCATTCTTCGTAAATATTTTGTTGATGTTTAAAAATTTTTTTTCTATGGTATTAGCTTTCAGCTTTCTATTTGTGTTTCTTAATTTTTTCTTTTGATATGTGAGATTTGTCTTTCATTTCTTATTTACTTATTATGTATTGATTTCTATTTTAATATATTTTCTTCTTTTTTTCTGTTAAATTATGAAATGTTTTCAGCATACAGTATATGTGGAAAACAGCATGATAAATACCTGTGTACTTGAAACCTCATCCAAGTAATAAAATATTGCTTGTATTTGAAGTCCACTGTGTACTCTGCCCCCAGCAGAAGTAAATACTACTATGAATTTAGTTTTTTTTCTAGTTTTTATTAATTGAAATTTTAAATGCAGTCGAAAGCAGAGAGAACCCCAAGTACCCCTCATATAATGAACATAACCCAAGTACCCACTGTTAAGCTTCATCACTTATTAATGTGGCCTCTCTCTTTTCATCTGTATCTTCACCTCTGTTCCTTCCCAATTCTTTTAAAACAAATTCCAAAACAAAATCCCAAATATCTAAAAGATAATTTAGATGTTTTTAAAATATTCACAATAATTAACCTACTGTATAGCACAGAGAACCCTACTCAATACTGTGTAATGACCTATATGGGAAGAGAATCTATAAAAAGAGTGGATATATGTATATGATTAACTGATTCACCTTGCTGCACACTTGAAACTAACACAACACTGCAAATCAAACAAATTTTAAATCTAAATCTAAATCTAACAAAAATTTTAAAAAACTTCACAATGTTATTATTATTATTATTATTACCTAAAAATAATTAACAGTTGTTTTTTAGTCTCAGACATATAGTCAGTGTTCAGATTTTCTTTTTTGTTTATGATTTCTCTACAGTTTTTTATTTTTCATTGAGTTATAATTGACATACAACATTAGTCTCAAGTATAAAGCATAATATTTCAATATTTGTATATATTTCAAAATGATCACAGTAAGTCTGGTTGACATCTTTCAGCATACATAGTTACAAAAAATTTATTTTCCTGTGATTAGGACTTTTAAGATCAACTCTCTTAGCAAGTTTCAAATATGGATTACAGTTTTTATTAACTGTTGTCACCATGCTGTATATTACATCCCCATGACATGTGACATTTATTTTATAACTGGAAGTTTGTACCTTTTTGACTTGAATTTAGTTTTTGTCATTCCTGTTCTTGTTTTTACACTTTCAGAATAGATAGATGTTTCTTTCCATAAAGAATATATAGTTTTGTTGTTCTGCATGTTTTCAGACTTTATATAAATGTTAATACTGTATGTATCATTCTAAAACTTGACTTTTTCACTTCATATTTTGTTTTGGGGATTTTTCAGTGCTGGTTTATATATTCTAGATTCTTATTTTTAGCTGTTGTATAAAATTCTATTATATGAATAAAACATAATTTATCTTTTTTAGTGGGGAGTGAAGTTGTTTGTAATTTTCCATTTATAGATAGTACTATGACAGGCATTCTTCTACATGTCTCCTTGTTAACATGTGTGAGAATTATTCTTGGGTATAGTCCAAGGAGTGGAATTGTTGGGTTATGGTATATACACATATTGAGCTTTACTGATACTGACAAATTACTCTCTACATGGTTGTACCAATTTATACAAATGTATGGAAGTAACCTATGCTCCACGTTGTTGCCAGTTTACATTTGTTTGTTCCTTAAAAAAAAATTTCTTGAGTCTACTACATAGGTCATATTTTTTTTTATTTTTTATTTTTTTTGTGGTACGCGGGCCTCTCACTGTTGTGGCCTCTCCCGTTGCGGAGCACAGGCTCAGTGGCCATGGCTTTCGTGCCCAGCCTCTCCGCGGCATGTGGGATCCTCCCAGACTGGGGCATGAACCCGTGTCCCCTGCATCGGCAGGCGGACTCTCAACCACTGCGCCACCAGGGAAGCCCTGTTTTTAAATATTTTAATAATAATTGCTTACATGAACAAATATACCTCACAATAATACTACAGTGGTTTTATAAAAAATTTATTTATTTAATTTACTTATTTTTGGCTGCATTGGGTCTTCATTGCTGTGCCTGGGCTTTCTCTAGTTGTGGCGAGCGGGGCCTACTCTTTGTTGTGGTGCGCTGGCTTCTCATTGCAGTGGCTTCTCTTGTTGCGGAGCACAGGCTCTAGGCACGTGGGCTCCAGTAGTTGTGGCACGTGGGCTCAGTAGTTGTGGCTCGCGGGCTTCTAGAGCGCAGGCTCAGTAGTTGTGGTGCGTGGGCTTAGTTGCTCCATGGCATGTGGGATCTTCCCAGACCAAGGCTCAAACCCATGTCCCCTGCATTGGCAGGTGGATTCTTAACCACTGCGCCACCAGGGAAGCCCCTACAGTGGTTTTTATCACATATGTTTTTTCTTTGTTAGTTTTGTCATTTTGTGTAATCTGGTTTTAATTATATATATTTTTGTTCCTTGAAATATTTTAAATATATCTGAAAGGTTGAGGTTTTACATTTAAACTTTGGCTGTTCATTTTGTGAAGTTAATGTGCCTCAAATTGTTTCCATCTTTTGGAATTTGAAGATTGAGCAATGGATGCTCCAGAAGAAGGTGTATTTTCTGTGTTGTGTAATCATATTTAAAAAATGGTCGACATGTCATGCATTTGCTGGTGACAGGGTAATGCCTCACTCTCTTGTTTTATAACTCAGTTTCTCCTTGTACTCTAGTCTTTTTGCTTGATACATTTTATATCATATTGTTTACATAAAATTTTATGAATGTCAAAGCTTTATTATGTATGGATGCTTTTATAAAATGGTCTTGTTTACCATTCATGCCCATCAGCATGGCAAAAACCAAAAGTCTGATGATACCAAGTATAGTCAAGGTTTGAAGAAATAAGAACTCTCAGTGCTTCTGCTAGAGAGAGCAAATGGGTAAAACCCATGTACAGGAGTTTGGCAATATCCTGTAAAGCTGAAAATAGGTACACTACAACCTGGTAATTCCACGTTCAGGTATGTACTTCAGAGAAACTCTTGAACTCATATGAAAGAATATTCACTGCAGTTTATTTTCTGATGGTGCAAAATTGTGAATAACATAAATGTCTACAAGTAGGAGAATGGATTGTGCATGGTGGTAATTTATATAGTGACATGCTATATAGCAGTTAAAATGAATACGCTTGATCTAAATTATCAACATAGATCTCAAAAACATGTTTGTAATATAAAAACATGAACTGAAATTATACATATATATGTGTGTGTGTGTGTGTGTGTGTGTGTGT